>NC_136794.1:37279596-37649596 GCF_951216825.1 Electrona antarctica | reverse complement strand
GTCATTTTTTCTGACCGATTTACAGCCCAATTTCTGGCCTCCGTTACATTTTTTTAAATTATAGCTCTAGCTTGCATTTCTACATAATACATTAGGTTTGCACTTGGCTTGGCAACTTGGGTTCATTCAGTTTCAAATTGGCCTCCCACAGTAACTCAGTCTGTCCGACAACCCTTGTTCACTTTCCAGTGCAGCTCCTCTCCCACCAACTCTCTCTCTCTCTCTCTCTCTCTCTCTCTCTCTCTCTCTCTCTGTCTCTCACTCTCTCTCTCGGAGGAGACGGAGGAGTTAAAGACAGACTCCTCCACTCGACTGTGAAGCCCTTTTGTGCGTGTTGTCAGAGGAGGGGGAGTGACAGAGAATGTCAGTCGGGCTGCTGTGCAGAGCTGCAGATAAACGCAGACGGCTCATTCTAACTAGTCTGATTGTTTGAATGGCACACAAAAAAGAAACGTCTCCCGGAGCCGAGCTACTGTAGTGTAGAGACAGTTTATTGGAGTTTGCGTAGAGTTTGCCTAATCGCCGGTCGGGAGCAGAAAGAGAACAGGAGGCTTGTCACAAATTCATCAGCTGACGTCTTTCTCGAGACTTCCAGCATGTGAGTAGAAACGTTGTAAATACTGTGTGATCTGAGGTCTGGACTGAAGCGGGAGCTGTCTTTTTAAACCGGATCTGATCTGAAGAGATTTGGCCTCATTTTAGTCTTTTGTTACATTTTAGCCCAGGCCATGAAAGCAATAGCTTAAAGTTTAATCTGTTGGCAGTGTGGCAAGTTTTCGTCCAGACAAACACTTTGGGGTTTGGGTTTAGGCATTTGTTCATTTTTGAGTCTACAGTGGCTGTGCTGTATGAGTGAACTCCCATGGTTTTTCCTAGGCCATCTGCGCCATTTAGTAGAATTGCCTCCAAAACAAGTTAGGGTAAAGTTTCCAGGATTTCTCAGTACATTCTTAAGTTAGATTTTCTATGATGTCATTAAGGTTACAACTCATATGCTGGGAATTTGCAACCCAGGTGTGTGTGTGTGTGTGTGTGTGTGTGTGTGTGTGTGTGTGTGTGTGTGTGTGTGTGTGTGTGTGTGTGCGCGTGTGCGTGTGCGTGTGCGTGTGCGTGCGTGCGTGCGTGCGTGCGTGCGTGCGTGCGTGCGTGCGTGCGTGCGTGCGTGCGTGCGTGTGTGTGTGTGTGTGTGGGAGAGAGAGGGCGGGGGCAGGGGGATTACATCATCTTAGAGAGGTGTTATGCTGTGTTAAGTAGCAAGGCCCGGACACTGTCATACTGTAGGATCAAAGGATACTTATTTTATTATTATTATTATTATTATTATTGTTTTTTTGTGTTTTTTCCGCAAATAAACGCCCTACTTTATCACACTACAGCATCACACAAAAGTATCAAAAGTAGCTTGTCGATCTGCTACTTTTGCTGTTTTTGAATTTGAATCCTGAAATCCTTTGGACATAATGAGGTTTCCACTCGACAGAGACAATATACTCTCTGACAAAGTGGAACCGATCTACAAGCTCACAGTGGAAACGATCTACAAGCTCACAGTGCCAATAGGCCTATCTCACAGCATTTCCCCGCCCCCTTTCCACGCCCCCTTTTGGAGCTAGTGGTGTTATTTTTTTTGCGGTCCATAGGCTTCCATGTTAAAAAAGGTATTTTCACAAGCCACAAACTACCGTTTTGTAAAGGTAAGGTTTATTCTACTTATTTGAGTTGTTATACCATTGTGTTTTCTTCATATTATTATCGGTCTTTGACATTTTAACATTAGGAAATGACACCACTATCTACCGGAAGTGGGCGTGGAAAGGGGGCTGTGAGATAGGCCTATTGCGTCCCAAAGCAATGTGAGCTTTTTGAAAATATATATTTTTTAACGCCCTACTTGATCATACTACACAAAAGCGTCAAAAGTAGCATCTTTTATTGTCCTACTTTTGCTTCTTCTACTTTCAAACAGAGAGACAATAGTCAAGTGAAGTACAAGTACCTCAAGATTAATACTTGAGTAGAGTATTAGTACTTATTAGATACTTGGTCACAGCGTTTTCTAATCGTGACCGAAATTCATCCTCGCTGAAAGGCGCCTTCATCTTCGTCCAGCTGTGCTGTGATTGGCTGTGATAACATGGTACCCGCAGTGCCCCAGGCAACATGTTTCATGCTCTGTGTGTGTGTGTGTGTGTGTGTGTGTGTGTGTGTGTGTGTGTGTGTGTGTGTGTGTGTGTGTGTGTGTGTGTGTGTGTGTGTGTGTGTGTGTGTGTGTGTGTGTGTGTGTGTGTGTGTGTGTGTGTGTGTGTGTGTGTGTGTGTGTGTGTGTGTGAAATGACCACTGTATTCACGGCTGTAACAGTTTAATTCAGAGGCTATGATTGTGTATGTGTGTGAAATGACCACTGTATTCCTGTAACAGATTAATTCAGAGGCTACAGTATGTGTATGTGTGTGCGTGCATGTGTACTGTAAGCTGCGTCCCACAGCTGTCCGTCTGTGTCCTTATTGGCGGCAGGCCGGGGCCTAAACATTCTCACGCCTCACGTTAGTTTGTTTCCCAGCTGACACCGACCGACAACCGTCCCGTCATCATCGCTAACAGCCACATCCTCCGTAGGGCCATGATGATGCCATGGAAACATGGACAGCGTCAGTGCACGCCGTTTTCACCCTCCGGGGAGCCCAGGAAAAAAAACGCCTGGTTTCTTGTGTGTGTTGCTGGCAACACGACCTGTGTGTTATCTCTCCTCTTGTCTGCTCCGCGGCTTCTAGAGGATTATGCTGCTTTGACTCCAAACGCCACAGGGCTGCTGTGCTGTTTACTGGTGGAAAGTAACTGTACTTAAGTACAATTTTGAGGTATTTGTGCTTTACTGTAGTATTTGCAAATTCCGATACTTCTACGTCTACTCCACTACATCTCGGCTCCAAATATTGTAGCCTACTTTTACTCCACTGAAAACCTTCTAGTTACTTTGTAGATGTTGACTATAAAACATACACTAACCACTTCAGCCCTATATACTGTACATCGTAAAGGATTGTGAGCTTGTAGATGTTCCATGAGATTTGAGATATGAGATTTTTATACATTTGAAAACTTGAAATGGGACATTCTGTAGGCCTATAATAAGTACTTTTACTTTTGGTACTTTAAGTACATTTTGATGCCAATACTTTTGTACTTTTACTCAAGTACATTTTTAAGACAGACAGTGGTTCCCCCGGTCTGTTCTAAGCCAGAACTGTCCTGGATACTAAGACAGAGAGAACAAGTGGCTTGTGTGTTATGGAGTGTCCTCGTTTGGACCCTTTTCTTTTTTCCTTTGGTGTGGGGGTCACAGGTTTCCACTTGGAAGGAGGAGGGGCAAGTTGAGGGGCAAGTGGAGGGTCAATTGTGAACTCTGTCTGCATGTATATCACAGAGAATGTATCTTCTGAGACGCTCTCATTAGAACTGTTCCCGCTCTATCTTAAATTGAGTTTCCTAATCAGTGGGGATAGATCATTAGATTGTGGTATTGCAGAAACCTCGTATCTCCATATTCTAACTTTTTTTCCCCCCGTAAATCAACACTCTACTAGTCTACTTAATAAAATAAATAAATAAAAATAAATGGTGCATTTATATAGCGCCTTTATCCAAGGCGCTTTACATAGATTGTGCATTACATTCACCCATTCATACACCGATTGCGGCGAAAGCCATGCAAGGTACCAACCAGCACATCGGGAGCAATTTGGGGTTCAGTGTCTTACCCAAGGACACTTCGACATGTAGACAGGAGGAGCCGGGATTCGAACCGCCGACCCATGGATCATTGGACGACCTGCTCTACCTCTTGAGCCACAGTCGCCCCGGAATAGAGTGGGGATAGATCATTAGATTGTGGTATTGCAGAAACCTCGTATCTCCATATTCTAACTATTTTTCCCCCCGTAAATCAACACTCTACTAGTCTACTTGATCATCAACACTAGAAGATGCACAAGCTTGAAGTGCAGCGAGAATTTGAATTTTGAATCCTGAAAAGTTAACAGTTTTGGACATGTGAGGTTTCCACCGGACCGGGACGACATGCAGAATCCGTTCAGATGTAATAGAGTGAGCACTGAGCAGGTTTAGACATGGAATAGACTAGGGTCGAATTTAGAACTTCATTGTCTGGGCAGTTCAGACATTTTCTTTTATCATTAAGGACAGTGGCTATAGCTGCAACGTCAAGTACTGCCAAGTCAGGCTATACATTACATTATCAGTGGTGGAAAAAGTACTTCTACTTAAGTACAAGTACCAATACTGCAATGTAGAAATACTCTGTTACAAGTAAAAGTCCCAAATTCTAAATTTACTTGAGTAAAAGTATGTATGTAAGTATGTAAGTATGTATTGGCATCAAAATGTACTTAAAGTACCAAAAGTTTCAAATGTCACAAATATTTTGAAAAATATCTACTTGAAGCTCACAATGCGTCGCATCGCGAACACACAGGAATGAATAGAATTTTTATTTTATTTTTGGAGACAGCGTCTCTCCAGCTGTTGGGAGGACAGTGATCTTCCTCTGTCTCAATCTCTCTCTCTCATTCCCTCTTTCATATTTTATTACCATTATATTTTTATACAAATGTCCCATTTCCCATCTGCCTCGCTCTCTGCCACGCTCGCTCTCCTCTCAGCTGTTTGAATAGCCAGCTGACTGCATTTTTCCTAAGGCTAATTTATGCTTTCTCAAACGACAAAAAAAAGGGTTAAAAATATTATAATGTTTTACCCTCTGGCTGAAAATGTGTACATTTTGACGTGGTCGTTCGGACAAAGAATAAATGAGCCTTTTCTGCACCACATATTCTTGTAATGTAGAGCTGTGTTTCTTCCAGGAATGGCAGGGGAGGGATGGGATAAACAACTTGCAATTTTCTTTACGAGGCACCCCCTGTCTTGTTTCGGGGTGTGTTGTTTGGCCTGGAGCATCCCTCTGCATGGGTCACTTACATTACTGAATGGAGCCCCTTCTGAGCTAGTTGGTGGATGGACACGCAAGCCTGAACTTAACGAGGGAAAGGGGCTTGGCCCGTAGGTTCTCTTACACACAAACACCATAAAACAGAAACACGTGCACGCGTTTGCACCTCTGTTGGGATTACGCCACATGTTCTTCTTAAACTTTTTTTTTTTTACTACAGAAAGAAAGGGGATAGACCTTTATTAATCCCATGGGGGGATTAATAAAGATTAACCTGTAAAGAAGATGTTGGCTTGATGGCCCGGGTATCGGAGGAGACCCAAGGCTTTCTTCACCCTCCCAATGACTGATTGTGGGGGTTAGCAGAGATGGAGTACTTGTAGAGAGGCTGGGGAATTGGGAATTGGCTATACTAAATTGGGACTTGAAGGGGAGAGAATGTTTTTATTTTGTCTTGAAGGGCATGTTTTGCACAATAACAATCTTTTCATTATGTCTGCCCACGATCTCTGATTCATACAGTAGGCTACGTTTGTTTACCTCAGTTACTGATACTAAAATCTGATATTTTATTTTTTCTATGAACCTGTGACTTGACACCCATACTGTTATAAAACGGAAATAAAAAGATTTTGAAAAGAATAAAGATTAACCTGCAGCATGATGGCTTCTCAGATGATCATGATGGAAAGTTGGGTTAAGTGTCTTGCACAGGGAGTCTATTACTTTTCAGGATTCAAATTGAAAATTAGCAAAAGTAACATATCTACAAGCCCCGAAACGCGTCGACACAGTCGCTTTGTGCCGCTTTTCGAGAATATCATGGAGATAAGAGGTTCCTGCCCGACAGCAGCGATATGTATTAGGCTACTGGGCGGGCCCGAGGTGCCAATCAGACAGTGACCTTCTGATTACTCTTCCCACAAAGCTATGGGCCGCCCCCAAAAGAGAACTCTCTCTCTCTCTCTCGTTCTCTGTGCGCGCTGTGTTACGGTCCTTATCTGTTCCGCTACATTAGAATGACCGGCTTGATAACGCACACGCCTACAGTCATTACTGCTGTCGATAACATCGGGGGAATGTGCACTACTGGGCATTCCTTTCACAGTGCTGCTCAGCCAATCGATAGAGAATGTTTTCTCGCAATCTTGGTTGATGTATCGCCTGTCCGAAATACAGTGGGCTGAAGTCGTCCTAAATGCACCCCATTTACCTTTGTTTTTCTGATCGCCAGAAATAACTTGCTCCCAACAGATCGGAAACTCTGTTTCTGTTTCTGTTTCCGAAAAGCATGTTAGCTCAAAAATGCTGATTCACCCTCATGTTAATCTCTCTTTCTCTTTGTGTCTTTCCCACCCAGTCCACACACAAACACACACGCACACGTGCATGCACACACACACACACACACACACACACACACACACACACACACACACACACGCACACACATACGCACACACATACGCACCCGCACACACACGCACACAAACAACAACAGACCGTGTAGTCGTCGTTCCTTTATTCCCTCGGTCTGTGAGCATAATTGCCCTCCTCCATGCAGTTCCCTGCGAGTAATGACCCATATTTAACATGGCAGAACTCATAGGGGAAATGGAGCCATTGTTAGTGGGTTCTGCCAGAGGAAACCTCTCCAGCTGTGGCCCGTTGGTTGTGGTCTCTCAGTGTTTTCTGGGTACATTTTCAGTTTGAGAAAGACTTTACATTGCAATGACATCATACGTTGGACACCAGAGTTGTTCTCGTTCACATATCTCCGGTTCGACAGTTGTGGACAGTGTGTAGTGGTGAAAGTAAACTAAGTGCATTCACTCAACGTACTGTACATAACCCATTAAGGCTTCGTGCACACACTGGTGTTTTTTTATAAACTTATCTTTTTCGTTTTTGAAAATCTCCGCGTCTACACGACAACGTAGCTAAAGTGGCAGAGCCAGCCAACACCTCCGTTTATCTTGTCCACACGGATATATAGAGTTTAAAAAAAATCTACACTGTAAATCTACACTGTAGCCGGAGTTTTTAAAAAGATTGTGTGGGAGACCCAAACACAAGTGAGGTGCGCTCTTATCATCCTACAAGATCATACATACTTTTACTCTGGTATCATCAGTGGTATTGCACTTTATCCAACACTGACAGTGCACATTATTAGAGGTGGCAATGGTAACGCTTTTATCTTTCACCACACAATTGTCCTACATCTGAACTCAAACCAACTGTAGAGGATCTGCTTGATTTAACCCTGTAATATTGGAAAATATCTAAGGGAAAAGCCATTTTGAATGGAGTACATTTACCATGCTGTTGACTTGAATGGGACATGACGAATTAAGCGGTTGGCATCCAGGACATGTATTGAGTATCAAGGTTTCGGTGAGAGGTATTTGGTGTAGCGAACAGTCTTCCCATTTTGTGGCTACTATGGGTAACCATAGTCAGTCATAAAAACATATCGTCATCTCCAGATTCTAGCTGGCCGCACGTACAGTAACCCATCAAAGCCTGTACTAGTCTCCAGACCCCGACGAGAAGTGCATCAAAGCTACCCTCAGCTAGCATCCTGTGGGCCCACCGGATGGGAAACGAGGCACATGGCACTTACTGTAGTGCTTGTAGATTTTAAAAATCGTGACAATTTGTGGTAAATGGTGCATTTATATAGCACTTTTATCCAATCTTTACATATATAGATTGTGCATTAAATTCACCCATTCACACACCGATGGCAGTGGAAACCATGCAAGGCTGGTGCCTTGCATGGTGCCTTGCACCTGCACATCAGAAGTAATTAGGGGTTCAGTGTCTTGCTCAAGGACACTTCGACACTAACTCTGGCGCAGCCCGGAATCGAACTGGGAACCTCGTGTTTCCCATCCGGCTTTCTTTTAAAGAATTATTTTAAAGCGAACTTTTTTAACTCAAATCTTTGCTTCTGGGGGCGCCTGGAACAAAATATTTTGAGAAGGGGTCTACATATAAATGTAGGTGTCCTTGACGTTTGAGAACCACTGATATCAACACAGGTTTTACAGAAAAACTATTAGGATTTAGAAGGCATTGGTGGAATCGGCCTCAGGTCGGTTTTAATCTTGAAAAATGCGGTTTCATTGTGATACCAATAAATAGGAACTTAGGAAGTAATAATACAATAGTTCCATTGATTGCTCTTTCACTTTATCGAATAATCGAGGTGAGATAAAAAAGTAAAAATAAAGACCTATATTAAGCACATCAGTGTCGTGCCAAAATTGTGAAAATAGCCTATGTACATTGTATAAGCTCACAACGGACGCTTGAAGAACGGATGTTTTGAAAATGTTTTGATTTAATTTGGTGAGACCAGGTGTAAAAAGTGTAAAGACCAGATTCTGGATCAAAACCATGTACTGTAGCCCATGGGTTCCCAAAGTGGGGTACGGGGACCCCTAGGGGTACTTGAGGGAGTTCCAGGGGGTACCTAGCTCAATTAGAGATAGTTAGGAACCAAATGAACCCTTACGGGTCTGTAACTCTGAGAGTGTACAAATGGAACCAAATGTTGGTTCCATTTGTTTTACAATATAAATGGGGGTACCAGAGATAGAAATGCCATTAAATTGGGGATCCGTAGCATAATGCGTGTGAAACTGGGGGTCCATGAAATTAATATGTTTCGGGAATCCTCCCTTATCGGGGTCACTGGCATATGTTTTCAAATGGGGGGTCCGTGGCCTAATAAATGTTGATTTGGGCGTCCTTGACACGAAAAAGTTTGGGAACCACTGCTGTAGCCAAACTGAGTACAACAAAGGTACTCATAACCTCTAGAATCTAACCATGCTTTGATGGGCTACGATTTTTTTCTCCATGGAGTGCTGTCACTATTGGCCCTTTGATTGCTTTTCCTGAGACCCAACAGCGTCATTCAGGGTGAAACCTAACGCTGTGCAGGCTGGGATGCAGGGATTTAGTGTGCACATATTTCTTTGTGCCTGTGTATGCAGTGTAGGACAAAGTGCTTGAGTCATAGATACTCCTGGTCAAATATGACTGAACTACAAGTGGAAGTTGCTCAGTCAAATTTGTACTTTTAAAAAGAATGCTAAAGCATTAAAAATGAGGAAAACAACAGGCTCACAACACGATGCAACTTGTACAGCTTTTACAGTACATTGGCTATTTCTGTACTAAAACTATACTTCACACTTAGACATCCAATGTGTTTCTATGGCTTTCTTCCAGACCATTGAGGCCTGGATGTTTGGACCAGCCTACACCCATAATCCTACATGCTGTACACTATGCAGTACACACACTACATCACAACATCTAAGGTGTAGCCAGATTTATAATGGACATAATTTTGCTCCTGCCTCTTCCAAAATGCCCACTTTCCCCCTCCCCAATTCCAAACCAACTTGCCACTCTCATAGACATTGATTCTGGTCTTTCTGTGATGTATATTTAATCACCTCCAAGCAAAGTGTCCATTAAACTATAGAGAAGGTTCCTGCACTTATATTTGACTAGCCTAAGTGTTTTAGGGGCAGTATACTGGCAACGGCGGCATTATGTATGCTCTACTGTTTGACGTGCCACGCTTCTCCGCAATGGTGGAAAGTAACTAAGTACATTCAACTTAAATATTGTACTTATTTGAGTACTGTACATTTTCCATCACTGCTTCTCCATTCCGGGAAACCGCTGTTTTGTTCAAAAGATGGACAAGCTGGACCGTCCATACTCAAACTACCGGTACCTGCATTTTTCCATTAGATTGATTAGTTATTTTTGGCATTTCAATTAGACGGTGGAACATTTCGATGATAATTATGCTGCGGACAGATTATTTATTTTTACTGGAGGGACAGAGCATACGGCGCTCAATAAGCCATTGTGTACAAGAGCTCCGCACGCGGCTGCACAATGACTTGTGAACAATCATCATAAATCATCACACATATTGGCATAGTGACCACATGGAGACGTTTAATTTAATTTACAAGGCCTGCTGCAGTGGAAAACAACCAAACTATGAATACAAGATAGGCTACACCCAACCCCCAAATTAATCCAAGTTATACACTGCACAATGCTCAAGGTTTTTTACTGCTTACTAGGCTGTGATTTATTATAATCTCCATATGTAGCACAATAAAGGCATATAAATACTGTATATACACACACACACACATACGCGTCGGGGTCATGCTGTGACATGTTGTGAGCCTCGGATGGATCATCATCACCGCCGACAGTGCCGCATTTTTCAGAGATAACAGCGAAAGAAGATCCTACTTTTAATGGGAACCTATGGGGATGTGCGTGAATGCGTCATGGTGTTGGGGGTGACTAAGGTGTTGCCTAGCAACCGGTTCAGGACATAAAGTTGTCTTTAGCGGTGCCGTTTCAGATCCATACAAAGCGATACAAAACGTATACGTCAATCACAGACAACAGATGGCTATTAAAACACGTATACATCAATAGCAGACAATGTGTTAAATTGTCTCTGTCGGGTGGAAACCTCACGTGTCTAAAAGTGTTGGGCTACTTTTCAGCATTCAAATGGTCTACTTTTGATGCTTTTGTTTGACACTGTAGTATGGTCAAAATAGGGCGTTAATACGGGGAAAAAAACACAAATATGTTATATTATCTATGTCTCGGTTCTTTGTTCCTCTTCACCACTGACATTAATCCAGAGCAGCAGTTTTCTGGGGTCACGCATAACCTATAAATCATTTACCGCATACTAGCATTATTATTGCCCTTGGAACGGAACCAAAACCGTTGCTTTTCAGGAATAAAAATATACAGTTAAAATATAAGAATAATAAACCTTTGATGCTTTTGTGTGACACCGTAGTATGATCAAGTGGGGCATTCATTTATGAATTTTTTTTATGGAGATAGGAGGTTTCTGCCCGACAGTCAGCAACGATATGGAGATACAGGGTTTATATTCTATTTACAAAAGATTGTAAAACATTTGAAAACTTGAAATGGGACATTCCGGCACAATCAGTGCATTCTACTGTTGGCACTTTAAGTAGCCTACATTTTGATAACAATACTTTTGTACTGTTTCACGTCAAGTCGATTTTGAATTCCGGACGTTTACTGTAACATGAGTATATCTACAATGCAGTATTGATACTTTTACTTACGTGAAACATGTGAGTACTTTTTCCACCACTGTAATTAATTGTCCTAATTTGGTAACATGTCCTTGAGGCCTTCACTTAGACCAGCACTCTGGCTGCAAAATCAATCGTTAAACCATTAACTCTGACCAAATAGGGCACCAGACTATACTTATACTCGCAGCATGATTGTACTGTAACCACAGCTTCTGACTATTCTACTCTCCTGGGACACTTGCAGTGGTGGAAAGTAACTGAGTACATTTACTTAAGTACTGTACTTTGAGTACACTTGTGAGGTATTTGTACTTTACTTGAGTATTTACATTTTCCAATGCATTTACTCCACTACATTTATGTGAAAACTTTAGTTACTATTACATTTTTAGATTAGACTATTAGAGTTACTTTGTAGATTTGTATTATTATTATTACAAAACATACAGTAACCACAATGCATTCCACGAGGCACGATGCATTGTGAGCTTGTAGATTGTCTATAATCAAAAGATTTTTATAACTTAAAATGGGACATGCTTTTACTTTTGGTACTTTATGTACATTTTGATGCCAATACTTTTGTACTTTTACTCAAGTACATTTTGAATTTCGGACTTCTACTTGTAATGGAGTATTTCTATATTGCAGTAGGCCTATTGATACTTTTATTTAAGTAAAACATTAAGAGTACTTTTTCCACCACTGTTGTATTCTCATCACGCTATTAGAGGCTCCTGGTGGGAGGGGCCTGAGGGGACATTCCTGGGCCTGGGAGACGTTTTCATTCTTGTTTTTATTAATGGATCACTCGTGGCCCGTTTAGACGTGGACCCCCCACTGTTGTTTTGGAATGCCCACGCATGTCCACAAACACACGCATATATATACACGCTCGCGAGCACAGAGACACACAGACGCACTCAACACAGGAATTCACACGCACACGCATGCACGCACGTGCACACAGACGCGCACACAGACGTTGCACACACGTATACACACACAGAATGGCAAGCTGTGAGTTTCCGTTGAAAGCTGCTGGAGGGCAGTGCAGGCTATTTCCTCCCTAAAGTGAATCTATTAGCACAGGGTGACAGTTCAAAGGTCAGGGGTCAAGGAGGGGGTTACAGAGTTTTATTGAGCCGTCTGGCCCACAGGAACGCTAAATATCTGACCCAAAACACAGGCTCAATACCCTTTACACCTGCAGACACCTTTGGTGATTTCGTCGACTACAACTATGATGACAACTTTTCGGCGACTACCATTTTTCACTGGCAAAAACGAAATAAAAACTAAGCTATGATGACTAAAACTAAGACTAAATAAATATACTGACAATTTCGTCAACAAATGTGACCATCTGTCATGTGAAAGCAGGGAATCTGGCTTCAAATTGACATGTTTGTTCAGTTCGACCCACCAGTTTGGAAATATGGCTTATAGAGTAATTGCAGGAAACAGCGAGTTGAGTCACTTCTGTGGATTCTA
Organism: Electrona antarctica; assembly: GCF_951216825.1. Classification (NCBI taxonomy): domain Eukaryota; kingdom Metazoa; phylum Chordata; class Actinopteri; order Myctophiformes; family Myctophidae; genus Electrona; species Electrona antarctica. The sequence continues at coordinate 37,636,989 of NC_136794.1, read as the reverse complement.
ATATTACACCTAGCTACATGTTTAAGCATTTATTTTATATTTACATGTTGATTTCAGCTCTGACATTTATTTCAGACATGAAATATGTGAAGAGTCTGCCTGTGCTATTAAATCATTTTGGATAAAAAATAAATAAAAAAAGTTTTTCTCTCCTTTCTCAGTTAGTCTTGCCGCCATGACTGTCTGTATCAAAAAGAGTCACAAATAATAACGGACGGAAATGTTTGAAAGGAACTTAGTGGAAAAGAGATGTATTATATGGTATACAGTAGTCTGACAGGAATTGGGGAGAGAGAGATGGAGAGTGACACGCATAGCAAAAGTCGCCGGGATAGGGAATCGAACCCGCGACACGCTGCCAGGCAGCCTAGGTACCTGGACCGCTACGCTATACCCTTGCCGTCCGTACCATATGTTTCTCCATCGAGTGTCTTTGAAAACATCACATTTACAGTATGTACTGTATGCACGTTAGATTTGTGAAGATGGCCAATTTACAAACTCCAGTCACAAATACTGTATGGGGCCGAAATATGGTGTCATATTTCCGGGTGCTTATTTCTATGACATTTCATGTTGAGGGTGGTTAAACTGTAGTGCCATTCAGAGCCACCTCACAGGGTGCAGTGAGTCACAGAGCTAATGTCTGGCAGTATGTGGACAACGTGGAGAATAAGTGTGACAACCACTGTGAGTGTGTGTGTGTGTGTGGGGGGGGGGGCTGCAGACACTTCCCTCTGACTAATGTGTGAGGATCCCACTGCAAAGCTGTACCTCCTGGGGAGCAAGTCCAAACAGTGACAACCACACAGACACACACACACACACACACACACACACACACACACACACACACACACACACACACACACACACACACACACACACACACACACACACACACAGAGCTACATAGACATACATGTACAGTAAACATATATTGTACACATGTAGGTTTTATTAACATAAAGGCATCATTATCACAATATTAAATAATGCTCTGCTACAAGTAAAAGGCCTCTATTCCAAATCTAACTTGAGTAAAAGTAGAAAGGTACTGGCATTGAAATGTACTTACAGTAGTACCGACGTTTACATTTTTTGAAAAACGCACGCACGCGCGCCGCACACACACACACACACACACACACACACACACACACACACACACACACACCACCCCTCCTAGACACAAATAGGCTGTCCGTCCCGCCGTTAAAAGCCCCAGTCAGAGGTGTGAAATATCAGATAGGGTTTCCTGTAGTACGAATGTGGGAACGTCCCTGATTGGCCATAATTCGCCATCCCGTTTTGAAACATCTGACAGTTATCCAATGATATAGTCACGTTCTTTTCTAGACCAGTGAGTCTCAAGTGGGACCCCCCCCCCCCCCCTCCCATGGGTCCTTGAGGGGGTTCCAGCCAGGGAGGGTCCCCCTGCTAAATGATTGATAGTTGGGAACCAAATGTAGCCTATACCCTTAACAGATCTGTATAACTCAGACATGCACGGACCCCCCATATCTCTCAGAGATATGGGGGGTCCGTGGTCCTAATGCATACCAGACAGGGGGTCCTTGAAATTAACCCATTAAAACCAGGAAACCATGTAAGTTTTATACGTTTTATAGCTACAGTTTTTAGTAATAGTTTTTGGTCATACAAGATTTCCATCCGACAGCAACGAAGAATATAGGAAGAGGGAAGGTAGTCACAGGGGGAAAAGATGAAGTGAAAGATGAAGTCATGGTGTGTGTGTGTGTGTGTTTGTAGGTTACATGTAACGTGGTCTTATGTCGTTATCAGCGTGAGAATGAGCAACGTTCCGCTCTGCACTTGTTCTAGTTGCGTTGTGGAATAGTAAAGCTACTGTCTTTTATGCTAATGGTTAAAGATGGCTAGGTGCAGATTGGCAGTCAATGCAGAAAGAGGAGTTTCCGTGGGAGAAAGTGCACTTAAGTGTGTGTGTGTGTGTGTGTGTGTGTGTGTGTGTGTATGCATGCATGCATGCGTGCGTGCGTGCGTGCGTGCGTGCGTGCGTGCGTGCGTGCGTGCGTGCGTGCGTGCAGAGGTGGGAAGGAACTGATGCCAAGTACTCTAGTTATTGGAATTCAGCAGCTTCATCATGTCATTGCTGTTGGGCATAAATCTCTTATTTCCGTATTATACATTTTTGTTTTTTTTCTCCGTAGAACTAACGCCCTACTTGATCACGCTACAACGTAACATAAAAGTATCAAAAGTAGCAGATCCACAAGATTGTAGATCTGCCGCTTTTGCTACTTTTGAATTTGAATCCTGAAAAAGTAGCAGTTTTGAACATATGAGGTTTCCACCCTACAGAGATGATGCACCATTTTCACTTTGTGTAGCTCAAAGTTTGATGAAGTATTGTACTTGACTACTTTACAGTTCTGCTGTTACAGTAGGCTGTCACAATCAGCAGGAGGAGTTTGTTTTAATATCTATTCTCTCATAAGAGAAGGTTTGGCAAATGTTGACAGCCCTATTCACTTCATTATAGATCACAGTGCACTGGAAAGGCAGCGTGTGATCTGTGTTTGTGCGTCACTTCTCCTGTGCTGTGCTCTGTGAAAGCTTCTGTTTTCTCCATCTGTGTGAAGCAGGGTGGGGCTCTATCCTCACTTCCTCGCTGAGAGAGAGAGAGAGAGCGAGAGAGCTCGTTAAACCTCAGCTTGCTGGACCCACTCGCTCTTTCCATTACACGACTGTGTTCAGCACAAGTTGCCTAAAGGCTAGGAGCTTGTGCGTGCGTGCGTGCGTGCGTGTGTGCATATGTATGTATGTACAGCACTGAAAGACTGAGCTTTGGAACTGTTTTCCAAAATATATTTAAGTAATTTATTTTTGGTAAATTCGGTGCAGGATAGTTACTGATGTTTACTTCCATTAATTTTTGCATAGTATGCATTTGTTTCACGAGAGAGGAGAGAGATAAGCCGTGATGTCATAAAAACCAAACGTCCACATGTGGAAAATCGTGCCTGGAACTTCACGTTGTCAAGATGTGAATAACGGATCAACAACACAATAAACACATCAACACCATATACTCAAATCGCTGCATGGCAAAATCCTTGCTGTCGATCTGTCCACTTGTAACTCAGAGAATGTATGAATTCTCTGAGTTGACCTCGCTTTCAGTACCTGTCCCAGTCCGTATTTCCCCCGAAACAAAAAAAGTGCACATTTTTAGTGGGACACGCTCGCAGTCTCTCCGGTCACACGGACCAGTTCTTCAGACTGGGGATCTAAGCCGGCTCAAGTTTTCACTTGAGGACCTCACTGGAAGACAAGAGGGACTTTTTTTTTCCGCGAAAAAGACTTAATCCATGGAATAAATGTCAGAGGCATACAATATGGATAGGAAGTAGGCGTGAGAGAGTGCCTGAGCAAATCTTGCGACTGTCAGATTTCACACTCTGTACTCCCCCCCAGACCCCCCCTCCCTCTCTCTCTCTCTCTCTCTCTCTCTCTCTCTCTCTCTCTCTCTCTCTCTCTCTCTCTCTCTTTCTCACACACACTCACACTCAGTCTTTTACATACATCATCACCCCCCCCCCCACCCCAGAGACATCCACTCATAGGCTGTTGAGATAGACCTCCCACGCACGCACGCACGCGCACACACACACACACACACACACACACACACACACACACACACACACACACACACACACACACACACACACAATTCAACAACACTGCCGCTCACAAACACACACAGCAGCAGCAGCAGCCGCAGCTGACTTGAGTCTCTGAAGGGTCCCGGCAGTCGAGCTAAGCCAGACACTCTTCTGATCCGTCCGACAACACAAACCGAGTCACTATCCAGGAATTAGGAGGAGGGGACAGAGGAGACCTCTCTCCCCAACCGCCCATGCCGCCAACCTACCCATCCATGCCGGTCGTAATCCCCTAAACTTTCCGTCCCAGGGGGCTTTTCCCACTGTAGTTTGGGACTCGTCCGTCTTTTCTCCCGCACAGGTAGGGGAATCTTCCCTTTTTTCTTTTTCTTCATCATGGTGTTGCTTGTTTTCTGCTGTCCCGCGCCGCGAAGGTCCCGGTCCGTATCCGTCGCATGTGCTTCTCCACGCTTGAGGGTGAAGGATGTAAACGGAGCCGTCGGGGTGAGTGGGTGGGTGGGCTGCTGCTTCTGCCGTGGAGGCAGGTGATTAGAGAAAGGTGCTGAAATAGAGAGGGGCGAGGAGGGGTGGTCTCAGATCCGCTTTCATGACTTTATGTTATGTCTATGTTTGTCAGCGATGCTCCGCTCAGTCCGCTGGCCGCGTCCGTCTGTGCAGACGCGTCCCTCCTCGATCGTGACACTCGAGTAGTTTCACGAGGCAATAAAGGGGTGAGGTAAGTTATAAATGTGCAGTGATGACTTTCTCTGGAGCAGCTGGTCTTGGCACGGCTCACTTTGTTTTTCGTGGAGGGAAAAAAATAAACATTGTGAGTACTTGTCTTATAATAGAATAAGGACTATCAGATATAGATGTATCAAGCTGCATGTTATATAGCAAGCTATCTATCCATGGCTCTGAGCAGTGAAGTTATGCTGACCGTAGTACACCCACACCAGCACACTTTACCGTTTTGCACTTCGGAGCATTTACCTGACACTTTTCTCAAGAGCAGTGGTTCTCAAAGTTGGGTTCCAGCTCATTGAGGGGGTTCCAAATGGACCCTTACAGCTCTGTAACTGTATGGGGGTCCTAATTAGCCGGGAAAGCATTTTAGATTTTTGCGTTGGCTATTCAGAAATCTCTTTTAACTCTCTTTTAAATCTTTATCTTTTAACACTTCTTCGGTCCTTGACAGATGATGGTGTCCACGGCATAATCATATAAAAATGTGGGGGTCCTTGGTACAAAATCAGGTTTGAGAACCCCTGTTCCAGATCAACGTACAGAGCAGTATTGTGTGTTTACACTTGGACATGCCATATGGTTGTTGACAGACATGCGTCGATTGTTCTTGCTATCGATCCGTGCACTTTAGGTGACAGGACAAATTGTCAGAACAGTCTACGCGTTGCCATCCAAGTTTGCTCGGGGCCCGATTTTGACCTGTCTGCTACCTGGCTCGTGAACACGCACGAACGCACACACGCACGCACACACCCACACACACATGTCTTTGTGTTTGTTCGTTCATCTTTGTGCAACTCTTTGTGCAACTCCACTGCTGGCTAATCTAATCTAATCTGTGCATCATGATATGTCATCACATACGTTATGAGGGATTTATGGAATCTTCCATGCCAGAGGAAAGAGGGATTATCTGATTGAGTGTGCTTTTTTGTGTGAAGTAAATGTCTGACCTCAAAGACACACACAAGGAAATATATACCTTTTTCTCCAAAACCTTTACCAAAAATGTTCAAAAATAGAAAATAATATTTTCACTATTTGTCATACAATGAAGTATACATAGGGCTGAGTTTGAACAGTTATATTTTATAGAACTGATACGTCAGGTCTCAGCTTGACATTTTGGCATTTTGATGTCCTTGTCCACCATGCCTCACAGCAGCGTATCGAAACCGTCTCCGCGTTGGTCCCTCCGTTCCGCGGGTGAGCTTTACTCCTCCAAACCACACTCACCCAGCTCTCATCCACTGACTGAGCTTTACTCCTCCAAACCACACTCACCCAGCTCTCATCCACTGACTGACATGATGGTCTGCAATGTGCCGTGACATCTGGCAACGATCCCTCATGTCTATGCAGTGGTGGGAGATGTAGCCTGCTCAAAGTTTTTACTTAGGTAAAAGTATCAATACTGCAATATAGAGCTATAGTCTGTTACAAGTAAAAGTTCGGAAATTCAAAATGTACTTGAGTAAAAGTACGACAGTATTGGCATAAAAATGTACCAAAAGTATACTCATTATGCAGAATGTGTCATGTCAAATTTTCTCAAGTAAAGTACAAATACCTCAAAATTGTACTTAAGTGCAGTACTTAAAAGTAAAGGTGGTTGCACACTGGACGCGTTTTTCGGAAAACCGACAAACGCAGCTAAAAATCTGAAAAACGCGCTGTGTGCAGGGACCTTAAATGTACTATTTTACTTGAGTAAAAGTACAAATGTTCTGGCATATATATATATATATATATTAGGGCTGTCCCCGACTAAGGATTTGTATAGTCGAAATTAATATGAATAAATTTGCTGTTAGTCGACTGATAGTCGACTGAACACCCCCCTGCACCCCCCCCAAAAAAAAAAAACACATTTGCATTAAGGTTGGGCGATAAGCTCTCAAGGCGCCGCGTCCTGCCTGTTTTTGCAGCGCCGTTCGCTACGCGTTGAGAGCTTGTAGATCCGTCTATTTTTGCAGCGCAGCTGCGCAGCCAGGGTAACAAAATAAAAAATAAGTTACAGGTGGAGATGAAGTGAAGTTGGAACGGACAAGCAGCTGCAAGACAAGCTAACATCACAACCACTGGCTGGTGACAGTGTTGTTAGCCGCAGCAACATGTAGCCTGCCCTGGTAACTTCTCCTCCTCCCCGGAGAACTCTTGCCTCCCCGCACCGTCGGGGAGGCTGATCCACAAGCTCTCAAGGCATCGCGTCCTGCCTGTTTTTGCAGCGCCGTTCGCTACGCGTTGAGAGCTTGTAGATCTGTCTATTTTTGCAGCGCTGGTGTCGGGGTTCGTTCACGTTGTCAATAAAAGAATAACCTAGATTACAGGCGGAGATGAAGTTCAATCAGTGGGTTGAATCAGTAGCTACGCGCTAAGCTAACGATCCCCGACCCTACACTAACACTAGCAGCCTGTTTTTTATTTTCCCCCCGACTTCACGGGTGGCGCATTGGGATTGTGATGAGACACGAGACAGCAGTGTGCATTCTGTTGTGACTGTATATTATTAAACTGCATGGGTCTGGACTCCGGAGCATAAACAACATGTAGGCTACAGTACAGTAGCCTCCCTCGGCTCGGTCCCTCCCAGCCTTTACTCTGGCTGCCCAGAGTGTTCCCCGATGCTGCGGTGCGGGGACTGGGAGCATACCATTATAACGGAGGGGTTTTCCACCCGGCCCAAAAGAAAAAAATCGTCCCGACTGTTTTTTTTTTTTTTTTTTGGTGAACATCGACTGAGAGGTTGTCAGTCGACTGAGACCCGTTCCGATCGATTAGTCGACTATTAGACTAATCGAGGTCAGCCCTAATATATATATATCGCTGCTGGGTCAGGTTAGGGTGAGAAACCTTATCTCCATTTTTCTTTTTCTTTTTGACAGAGACAATATACTTCAAAGTGGGTGGTGTGGGAGTTTGTGTGATAGACCTGTGTGAAGTGTCAGAAAACTAAAGTGTTGCATCATGGACACTCTCATGTGGGACGCTGTTTGGATTGTAAGATTTGATGTCTAAATTCCCCCTCCAGGGGTAGACTGGAGATGCATGGCGACAAGGAAACAGTGATAGTTATGTTAGTGTCATGTGTGGTTTGACGCGCATGTGTGTGTCTTTTTAGTGGGTGTGCGTGTGTGTGTGTATTGTTTTATTTGGATTCTCAGGGGACAGGAAATGCCTCGAGGCCTTTCCTTACAGTGATGCAGATTTTTCCAGGCATGACTCGCTCTTGGTCGGGGCTATCCCCTCTCTCCTCTACTAAGGTGGAAGTGGACACATGGGTGTGGTTCTTGCGTGTGTGCCTGCATTCACACATGTGTGAGAGTTCTTGACTTGTGTGTGTGTGTGTGTGTGTGTGTGTGTGCATGTGTGTGTGTGTGTGTGTGTGTGTGTGCGCGTGTGTGTGTGTGTGTGTGTGTGTGTGTGTGTGTGTGTGTGCACGCAATGTGCATTCTAAGAGTTCAAAACCTCCAAATCTGTTGTCAGCGTGACATGCAGCTCGATAAACAGAAGTGATCAAGAAGTATGGGTTGCAACATATAATCAAACAAATCGATTCAATCAATTATACAGAGAAAAAAAAAGATAATCGATAAGTTAATAAAATAATTGATTGATAATCTAACCCTATTATGTCATTATACAGAAGTGTCTCAAAACATAGTGGACAATGGACATAGGTGATCTTTAAGCTCACGTCACATTCCGATCTGATGTGACATGTTGTGAGCTTGTAGATCTGCCATTTTCCCTTTTTTTCCACAACAACATTGTGCGGCACAGTAATGTTTTTAAAATATATATATTTTGACACAAATCTTCTCATCCGGTGTGGCGGTACAAGCTCCCTGGCACAAGATATATTTTCTGATCGGGGGTTCCACGGCCAAATACATCAATTGTGGGGGTCCTTCTTGAACCTACTGAAGTATAAATAATGACTAGTTGCAGCCCTACCAGAATGCCATTCCACCGCAGACCATATGCCAGTGTTTCTCAGGTGGCAGTGGATCAGCAGAGCTGTTAGAGAGAGCGAGGCAGGGCTGCTGTGATTTCACCACTTTTTCCGCAGCGCATGCCACAGGCCCAGCTCATTTCAGCGCATGCCACAGGCCCAGCTCATTTCCTGAGGCTGGTAGGCAGCAGAGTATACTGGAGGCAACACTGCAGCCAGCCTCCACTTCTAACTGGAGCTTAAACCCTCGATGAGAGCTTGTAGATCGGCTGTTTTCAGTGAAAATATTAAATGTATATAGAAACATAAAATGTACTAGTATAAAGCCCTGAGGGACTCCAGTCAACCATAGTGTTTAAGTGGTTATTGCCCTCATAGTATGGGATAGTCTCTCTCTCGCTCTCTCTCTCTCTCTCTCTCTCCCCAGCTGCTGTTAGATTTGGAAATTCATGTCAAAGACCCGCAACTTGTATTTGGCCAGGTTCCCCATCAGACAAGATTTTGTGCAAAAAAAACAAAACAACAAAAAACGACAACACTGGTAATCAGATGGCTGCCATACGGTACTTTATCTTAGAGTATAATCAAGTTTTAACAAGCCTATCTGTCATTGTGCTCTCTCTCTCTCTCTCTCTCTCTCTCACCAGAGGTGGTCCACACTGAAGGCCCGCTGGACGGCAGCCTCTACGCCAAAGTCCGCAAAAAGGAGTCCGCGGCCGCAGAGGAGGAGGAGGGGGCGGTGACCGCCAACGGCCTCCCGCCCACCACCGCCGCAGACCACGCCCTGTCGGTGAGCAGCGACTCGGGGAACTCCACCGCCTCCATCAAGACCGACCGCACCGATGACGCGGCGGCCGTCGCCCTCGCCGCCCCTCTGGCAGCAGCAGCGCCAGTGAGTCAGACGCAGGTCCCCGCCTCGGAGGGGGAGGAGCCCACGGACCCCGCCCCCCACCACGAGGCCCCGTCCGCCCAGTCGCAACCCATCAGTCCTCAGGAGAAGCAGGAGCTGGAGCAGCTGCTGAGCGGCCTGGAGGGGCCCATGCACCGGCAGGGCTACCTCCCGCCGGCCCCCGCATCGGTGGCGGGGGTGCTCCACCTGGTGCCCGCCCAGGTGCACGTGAACGGCCACCACACCGACGGCATGGACCGCGAGACGGACATCCTGGACGACGACGAGCTGCCCAACGGAGGCCAGGAGGAGGCCAACAACAACAGCGTGGACAGCCTGGGCACCTTCTCCTCGTCCACGGAGGAGGGCCGGAGCGCCACGCCGGCCGACCTGTACTACCGGTAAGGCATATATCAGGCACATATCGCTATGGTATGAGACCTGTACTAACGGTAAGGCATATATCAGGCACATATCGCTATGGTGTCAGACCTGTACTAACGGTAAGGCATATATCAGGCACATATCGCTATGGTGTCAGACCTGTACTAACGGTAAGGCATATATCAGGCACATATCCCTGTGGTATCAGATCTGTACTACCGGTAAGGCATATATCAGGCACATATCGCTATGGTATGAGACCTGTACTAACGGTAAGGCATATATCAGGCACATATCGCTGTGGTATCATTATCCAGGTATGAACATGGGCAATATCAGTATCGCAAAAACGCAACGGTATCGCGATATATCGATATGTCGTCGATATGTCGTCGATATATCATTGATATATTATCGATACATCGTCGATATCGTCGATATATTGTCCAAAGCCAGTGACATTCCTCTGTTTTAGCCTGCGTGTGTGTGTGTGTGTGACGACTGTGCTATGTTGCCTTGTTGTTAGCCCTGGTCTAGTTTGGTTTTCAATGTTGCAACACTATCTAAATAGGGTAACAAAAACAGACACAAAAAAGCTCTTTATTAGGTCCACGGTTCGGTCGCTTAGACCTTCATCAGGACAGACAATACAGGGCACTTTTGCAACACTGTTGCAACACTTAAAATATGGAATATGGCATTTTAACGGATACATCGTTATCGTATCGATATCGATCGTTGTCATATGATTCGAAATTTTGTCCATATGGTGTAGCCCTAACTACCAGTCGGAGACGCTCATCAACGGGCAGGACCACCACGTGCCCTACCTGGAGCGCAGCACCGCGCCGGAGGAGAGGCCGCCCCCGGAAACGGTCCGGTCGCTGGGGGGCGGCTCGTCCGTGCAGAGCTTGTCTAGGACGTCTCCCGACGTCACGCATGTGATCGGCCAGAACGGCGGCCTCCTCTGCCGCTCGCAGTCGTACGGCGCCGGCGAGTCGATGCCGCGGGCGCCGGCTCGCACCACCAGCAGCAGGTAAAAAACGTTGAGACAGCACTCCACATGTCCCAGACTCTTCTCCCTTCTGGCTCCAAAACTACGGAATGCACTTCCCACTGCAATCAGAATCCCATCCTCCGCCCTGAAAACTTGCCTCTTCAGACTCCATCTTAGCCTGTAGCACCTGCCGTAGCACTTGCCCTAGCTTTGACGAACTTACAGGCATATGCAAAGGCTCAACTTATGTGATTTAAATAGCATTTTATATAGATTTAGCACTCTATAGTGTATTCCCATAGTTTCATTGTACATTGTATATTCCACTGTTAGGTGGATGTTCTTAGCTGATTCTTGATGACTATCTTTTTATGTATTTGATGTTTTACCATGTGTTGTTCTTTCTTACTGTAAAGTCGCTCTGGATTCAGAGCGCATGCTAAATGCCTAAATTGTAAATTGCAGGGAGGCCGTGCAGCGCGGCCTCAACAACGTTTGGCAGCGCTTCGGTGTGCCCGAGGAGCCGCTGACGGAAGGGGTCAGCTACAGCCCGCCCCCCCACGTGCCCACTCACCACAGCCTGCCGCAGTTCCCTGCCCACCACCACAGCGTGTCCCAGCGGGAGATCGAGCAGTCCATCGAGGCCCTCAACATCCTCATGCTGGACCTGGAGCCGCGCCGCTCCTCGCCAGTGCCCAAGTCCCAAAGCGCTCCCCTCCCGGCGGGGGAGAGCGGCCTCGGCGTGGTGACCACCCAGCCGTCCTTCTCCCAGACCCAAGCCAGGCCCTCGTACAAGGGTGACGCTGCCATACACAGCCACCCCGCCGGACCCGGAAACGGGGTGAGCTCCTCGCCTGTTCCCATGTCACAAGGGAGGGCCGGCGGCACTCCGGAGCCGGGCCCCGTTCAAGGTCAGTGGTGGAAAAAAGTGCTCACATGTTTTACTTAAGTAAAATAACATTTATACTGCCATGTAGTACTAAATGTAGTACTCTGTTACAAGTAAAAGTCCAGTATTCCAAATTTACTTGAGTAAAAAGTACAAAAGTATTTGGTATCAAAATGTGCTTTAAAAAAAAATCTAATATTTAAACATCTTTTGAAAATTACAGATCTACAAGCTTACAATGTGTCGCATTATGATGAATTGTGAGCTTGTAGATCGACTATTTTCAAATAAAAAAGCCCAAATGTATAGGGTTGAAGTGGTTAATTTATGTTTTGTAATAATAATCAAAATCTACAAAGTAACTCACGTTTTCACATAAATGTAGTGGAGTAAAAGCACAATATTTGGATCCAAAATGTATAGCGAAGTAGAAGTGAAAGTACAAATACCTCACAAATATACATAAGTACAGTACTTGTAAATGTACTGTAATGTTACTTTCCACCACTGTTCAAGGTTACGTGGTGTGTGAACCATCCGGAATCGCTCCCGCGGCCTCGCCACAGCCCTCCGCCAACGTGGCGGGCCCGCTCCTGCTCAAACCCATCAACATCTACCCGCCCAGCACGCTGTCCTCGTCCCCAGACGTTGCGGAACCCCAGAGGAGCCCGAGCGTGTCGTCGACCTCCTCGCCCCAGCCCAAAGACAGTGAGCCTGAAGAGGTGTTCAACGTGGAAGGCCTGGTGGCCCAACGTGTCGCTGGTAAGTAACTCCGTGACAAACCTGACTGTACTGCTGTTTCACAATTTTGTTTTCGTTTTAGCATAAATGTGGGACTAGGGACAATAATCTTGGACAAACAAAGGATTCACATTTTGTCAACGAATTTAAAAGGACAAGTGAGCGCGCACACCCAAGCATACACCCACGTCTCTCAGAATTGCACATGATTCTTGGTCCCCAAGAAGAGGCTCACTGGTGTAATCTTTTGGAACATCCACCTCCGAGGCCAGCTTGACTTTCTTGGCTCACAGAGCCATGCTTTGGAGCAAGTTGCGTTGGCGTACATGTGAGCCCGATGAGGTCACAATCCAGCCATTGTCCGCACAGCTCGGGCTCCAAATTTTGCCCCATAAGACTTTGCACTAAACTGAATCTGAGATTTGGCCCACTATACGCAGCTACACAGTAAAATCCTCAGAGTTAATTTAACCCCAGGAGTGCACAAACGGAACCAAAATGGCATTGGGTTCTATTTGTACAATTCTCTTGAGTTGCCCTGAGACCCTATGTTACTATTTCATAAGCCATGATATGATGTGGCTTATGATGGAAGAAAACAGAAAACACCTTAATGTGGAATGAGGATTTATTTGAACAGTGTCGCTGCAAAAGTGTCGAGAGCAAACCTGTGATTTTGCATCCATCTGTGCAGACAGCAGGACCGCGGCGGGGGTACATTACACACCGTTCCGCGCTTATCTTATCTCCTGTCAGTCAAGTTGTCGGTCCCCGTACGTCGTGCAGAGAGGCTCGAGCAGGAAGTGCACACTTTTCTCTTCCAGGACGCTGGCGTTCTCTAGGCAAACACACAGTGGTGGAGAAAGTACTTACTTTACTTAGAGTAAAAGTATCAATGCTGCAATGTACGGTAGAACAACTCCGTCAGTAAAAGTCCGGAATTCAAAATGCTTTTATTCGTATTGACGTAATTTATGTTAAGTTGGCATTCAAGAGTGACATTTGGGAGTGTTTGAGAATGTTTTATTTTTTTTGTGTTATGTATTATTTTTGTCTCTATCATATCTACTGCCAACTTACGTTACTTTAGTTATTCATTTTAACTCATAACTTTTTCCACCTCTTATTTACGTTTATTTATTTTTCTCTTTACGTTATAATCTTCATCATTCATAATTTCCCTCCTTTTCTCCCATCATGCACCTGACCCAGAATACTTGGCTCGTGTCCGAAGTGTCAAGTGCAGCATGACCTCTTCTCAGTCTGACCACCAGCGTTCTCACTCCCTCTCTGGTTGGTTCCTCCAGGCCTGTCTGTTCCGCTTCCTCGTCCCTGGGGACTCTGTAATCTCGCTCCTAATCTGTTTGGCGTCTCTGAGTGCAGTGGAGTGCTTCTTTTTTTTATCTTTTACATTGTATAGGCTCTATGCTCAGTAGGAAATAACCGTTCCTACTGTACTTCCAGGTCTCTTCCGACTTCCTTCACAGGTGTTACAGATGATACTAATTAAGGCCCTGTTCCATTTCATGGACTACCATAACACAATTGGCCTCACTCAGACCTTTACTGCATTGCTGTATGCTTGTTGGATGAATGTTGTGTAGTGTCATGGCCGCCCCAATTGCATTTCCAATGGAAGTCACATGGTTTGTAGTCCACATTTTGGACTACAAGCTGTTGTATGGCTTTCGGCTGTGTTTCGACTGCGCCCCTCCCCCTCATACAACACAAATGTTGTGTCAAACCATGTGACTCCCATTGGAAATGCATTGGGGCGGCCATGACACTACACAACATTCATCCAACAAGCATACAGTAATGCAGTAAAGGTCTGAGTGAGGCCTATGAGCGCACAAATGTAGTAGAGTGATTCCAGTGAGCAAACATGCACAATAGCAGCACCCTGACTCTGTTTGACCAGAATGGAACAGAGCCTTCTTTACTACCATATTATGTGAAGGAAGTAGGAAGAGTTATTTCCAAATTGGCATATGCATAGACATAGAGCCTATTGGTTTCAAATTTCCTATTAGTGTTGTTCAGTGTTGGGGGTAACGCTATACGAAATTCCTATTACTGTAATCAAATCACTTCTTAAAAGTGTAACGTGACATATTTGTTTTGCAATTACAATACTTAGGTACATTTTCAAATAAATTCAGTTAATTAAAATATATTATTTCCCTGTTCCTTCTGTTGCCACACATGGAAATGAAAATCCAGACGATGAATTTCTGTTATTTTCCTCCTTCTTGATAAGACACAAAAGTTGCAGGTGTGCGTGCATTCCGTGCAATATTATGACAATAATAAACATACTGTAGCCTCATTGAATAGCCTATTCTCCCTCTGGACAATGTAAACAACTTGCACAAGAAATCGTGAAGGACTTTTAATTGACATTAACGCAAAAGTAATCTAATCTAACAAGTTACTTCTCTCATTAGGTAAGCCGGTAACATAACTTAATTAATTAATTAACGTAATTTTGTAACATAACACGTTACTTTTAAAAGTAACGTGCAGTCGTGCACCCAACACAGCCTTTTGTTCCCTCTGTCCATACTACTATTGTTCATATTTCGGTCTTTCTTTTTGGTTGATCCTGCTCTTTCGTCTTCTGTTTTCCTTCTAATTACGTACTTGACGCTTGACGCTTGAGGACAGTTTTTGCTAAATGTTGAGTTGTTGTGATACCTCCGCGATATAGTGATATTCGTGCCTGACCGCTCAAGCCCAACATGTACCTAACCTGTTTCTGTCTCTGCTATCAGTCGATGAACTAACCACATCTCATTTTAACCATTAATCCACATAGCTCTGCATACACCCTTCATTTCTGTTTGCTCGGAGTGACAGTGTGATACAGCTTTTTTCCTCTCAAGGTTAGGGAATTAACCTGACTGCGTAGCAGAGAGGGGGGAAAAAAAGAAAAACCCAATTGGGTAACGTTAAAGTTTCACAAGAACGAGACAAGGGGAAGCACAAAGGCGGCTCTGTCCCGAGCCAGGAGAGTGCATGTCACAAGATCCGTTTTGCCAAACTTGGGGAACAATACCAAGGCCAGGATACAGTGGCCTCTTTCAAGTCTGTTCTTTTTTTCCAACCACTCCGTTTTGAACATTTGAGAGAAAGGTACACAAAAGGACACGAAATCCAGGAGAGAGACCACAGCCCTATATAGTTGGAAACATGTCTACAGTCTTATCTGTCCGCGGGGAGACATTGGCCGCGGTGCGGAGCAGATTGTTCCTTCTAGGGCCCTAGGGTTGCCACGGGGGCCAGTCTGAGCAGATTGTTCCTTCTACAGGGCCCTAGGGTTGTCATGGGGGCCAGTCTGAGCAGATTGTTCCTTCTACAGGGCCCTAGGGTTGTCAGGGGGGCCAGTCTGCTCGCTGTATACCGCAAACAGCCCTGGTTCCATCTGACAGTGTACTGTAAACCAGAAAGTAACTAAGTACTTTACTTAAGTGAAGTACTGTACTTAAGTACAATTTGGAGGTGTTTTTACTTGAGTAGTTCCAATGTCCTATACATTTATTTCTACACTATATTTATTTGAAAACTTTAGTTACTAGCTACTTTGTAGATTATTATTACAAAACATTAACCACTTCAGCCCTATACATTCCGGTCGATCTACAAGCTCACAATGCGTCGCATCGTGATGCATTGTGAGCTTGTAGATCTTCTATGTATTTTCAAAAGATTTTTAGATTGAAATGGGACCTTTTACACAAGTAGATTTTGAATTCTGGACTTTTAATTGGAACAGAGTATGGCCTCACTCAGACCTTTACTGCATTGCTGTATGCTTGTTGGATGAATGTTGTGTAGTGTCATGGCCGCCCCAATGCATTTCCAATGGAAGTCACATGGTTTGTAGTCCACATTTTGGACTACAAGCTGTTGTATGGCTTTCGGCCGTGTTTCGACTGCGCCCCTCCCCCTCATACAACACAAATGTTGTGTCAAACCATGTGACTCCCATTGGAAATGCATTGGGGCGACCATGACACTACACAACATTCATCCAACAAGCATACAGCAATGCAGTAAAGGTCTGAGTGAGGCCCTATTACTACATTGCAGTATTGATACTTTTACTTAAGTAAAACATTTGAGTACATAGTTAAACTATGGCTGTAAACCATGGGTCATATAGCTAGAAGGGCTTTGGTCAAGTTTCCAATGAGGTCAGCTGTGAGGAGTCACTTACCGTAAAACCTTTAGGCCACGAGGGAACTCCTTGTCTAGTTTTCTTTTTTAACTGCACCATCTATTCATTGTAACGTCCTTTTTCCTAAAGTCCCCATAGGATTAAGAAAAGCCCAGTTGGTGTGCTTGTAGATCTTCTGAACATTTGTTTTCAATATAAGGTTAAAGTTGGTAAACCGATTTTGGTCCATATAACAGTGGTGGAAAAAGTATTGGTATCAAAAAGGTACTTAAAGTGCCAAAAGTACCAAAAGTAGAAAGTACTCATTATGCAGAATATCCAGTGGTACACGTTTTCCAATGTATAAAAGCTTACAATGCATTCTCTACAAGTTCTACAAGCTCACAATGCGCCACATCTATTTTAAATGGTCAAAATGTATAGGGTTGAAGTGGTTAATGTATGTTTTGTAATAATAATGAAAAATCTACAAAGTAACTACAGTATAGTGACTAAAGTTTTCAAATAAATGTAGTGGAGTAAAAGTACAATATCTGGATCTGAGATGTAGTGGAGTAGAAGTAAAGGTATTGGAAAATTGTACTAAACAGTACTTAAGTAAATGTACTTTACACCAGCTAGTGCTCTCACCTAAGATAACCTCTCTCTCAGTCACAGGTGCGTACACGTATGTGTATGAGAGCCTGATTGAATGAGGCTCCGCGGCACTCAGGACGAGGCTATCAGGTTGATGTTTTTGGAGCGCACCACGCACGTTCTGAAATGATATCGTCCTTCTGGATTGATTGAGAACTAAGAGAGGGGGAGGGAAACACACACACACACGCACACACACACACACACACACACACACACACACACACACACGCACACGCACACACACACACACACAAATAAAAGGATCCAAAAATATGTCCTGGGAATCTGGGGGCCGCAACGGCTGGAAGTCATTAGCGGTTGCTAGGGCGACGGCCCAATGTTTGACAGTGCTCCGCTGTAGAGCAGTGCATCGTGGGTAATACATCTGGTTTGTGTGTTTCCAGGCCTGGTGCGAGACGACAGAGAGAGACAGTGTTGGAAAAAGTACTCAAATTACATAAGTAAATGTACCAATACTGCAATATAGAAGTCCTGTGTTAAAACATGATATTTGAGTAAAGGTATTTATCAAATTATACAGAATGCCCCATTTAACTTAATTTTCCCCACAAAGAATTATAGAACTAGAGTAGACAAATCCTTCGCATTGCGACACGTTTTGAGGATGTACAGTAGCCGAAATACAGTCCTTAAATTGGTTAATGTGCTCTAATAATATCTAAATCTGTAAAGTAGGCCTATCTAGTTACTAAAGTTTCCAAATAATTGTAGTGGAGTAAAAAAAAAAAAAAAAAAGCTATGTAAAGCCAACGTACTTTCAAAATTGTACTGTGAGAGAGAGAGAGAGAGAGAGAGAGAGAGAGAGAATAAAATTCAGACCAGGACCATGTGACATGTTTGAAGGCACGTCATTGGAGGACGTGCGTACATTACTAAGAGAAGGCATGTGAGTGTTCCTCGAACCGTCGCTATAGTCCAAATAACACTGGACATGAGTACATCCGCAGGCTGACATTTGGCACTGTTACAATCCACGCGAGACACCCAAACTCCATGGCAACAACAACCAACGTCATCCCCAGCCATGAGCTGTTAGCATCTCTCACAGCTGCGGGCTAATACTATCACTAACTTTTCCAATACTTTTTTTTTTCCTCCCTCGGGCCAAGAAGAGGTTGAGCAGAAAGGCCGTAAATATTTTCACAGTCTCCATAACAGTCAGGCTCTCGCACTCGGGTGTGTCCACATGCTTTTCCATCTATGGGAGGTTGTCTGCCAGCAATACGGCTGACAGAAGCCATTGATCACAGTTTTCCGGGTCGGTGTCTGCCGACTGATTAGTGTTTGTTGTTGTTGTCGTCGGTAAAGAGAAGTAGTGAATGTTCCACTTTTCTAAGAACTGTAGACGGGAGAGGAAGGACATGTTACAGCTGTGAAAGGCCCAAATAGCTGATCTACAAGCTCACACACTGCATTGCGACCACATTGTGAGTTTATATTGATCGGCTAATTTTAATGAACTTTCTTCAGAACGGCACGCATGCCCTTCCAAAACCGAACAAAAGTTCCGGTTCTGTTTGGACGTTACAGCCTTTTGTGGTTAAAGGGAAACTCTCATGCTGTTGATGTGTGTTTCAGCTGCTTTGCTGATGCACAGTAACATCCTTACCGTTAATGTACGAGATGGGGGTCCGTCCATCTCGTACACTCTCTCTGAGTTATACAAATGGATAATTTAACACTGAGGATTCTATTTGGGTATCATTTTCAACAGAACCCACACTATTCCATGATACAACCAACCTTGAAGTCAAGTCAAACAAGTCCCCATTCTCTCCGTTTCTGCCTATTTCCCAGCATTACATTTATGTAGTCATAGTTTTAGTCACCCGTAGCTTGGTTTTGAGTTCATTTTTATTTAGTTTTCGTCAGTGTTAAGACATTAGTCGAAGAACATTTGTCCTCTTTTAGTCGACGACATCAACACTGCTGCAGGGGTCCACCATTGGATCCACAGAGAACACACTCATCCGAGCGCTGAGGAATCTTAAGACTCCACGGAGATGTTCCTCAGCACAAATAGCCCCCATTCAATTCATTCTTCTCATTGTCAGAGAGTATAGGGGTCTGATTTCGTTCCGAGCCCTCTTTTGTGCGTGTGTGTCGTCCTTTTCTCCCGTCGTCCTTCATCTCGTTCCAAAGCACACAGGGAAGCCACAGATAGTATTTCAGCCATGGCTGGCAGTGCCCACATTTGGCCCATGTTTGTGCTTTCGCTATAAAGCTCCGCACACCATTCAAAGGCTCGCACATCATTGGCTTAAAAAGTATTAACGCAAAGCCAGCTGGTTGCTTCACGCCAGCAAATGTATTATAATCTGTCTGTCTGTCTGTCTGTCTGTCTGTCTGTCTGTCTGTCTGTCCGAGGCAATTTCTCCGAGGCTGAGTTCTGTATGTCTTTAGAATGCTTTATTCTTCATGCGCAATGTCTCTTATTTGTCGTAATTTCTCCCAGTTCCAAATCAACTCAACTGAAATGAGCTTGGCTCCTTTGAGGTCCTTCCAGGAAAAAAATGAATCACTGACACATTAGCTAGAAAACAGAAAACTATTTACGTCAATGCACCAGCAATGCCTGATACTGTACGTCACATGTGCCATTCAGAGAGGACATTGTCCCCCGGAAAACCCAAAACACAGTGCAGACTTGTTGTTTGCATGTAAAAACAAATGGAGTTTGATGAGCAGCTGAACTGTTATTAACCCTCTCTGTGTGTTTAAGATTATGTCTGTGTTTTTGTAACATGCATGCATGCTGTAACTTTGGTACAGTAGGTGTAGGAGCCACAATGCAATGTGTTTCATGTCATGAAATTGCCTGTATACGCTTTGATTGTAATAATGGAGCCAGTAACCACTAAACCCCATATAGCATCCTTATTAAATCAGTGGTTCTCAAACTATTTAATGTCAATAAGGACGCCCAAAATGATATGTATATGGCCGTGGACCCCCATCTGAAAATATGTTGTTCCAGACACCCCCCCAGAAAGATTTGCACACGTTTTCACAATTTCTCAAAAATGGCAGATCTACAAGCTCATAGTGCAGCACTGAGTGCCACACTATGAGCTTATAGAACTGCTATTTTTCTATAACTAAAGTTTAAAATAATGTTTAAAGTGATTTAAAGCTAAGGAAACACAGATGCGTTCCGGGTCTTAATGGGTTTAAGTGGTTAAGAGGCAGTCAGTGCATAGAAGTGAATAAAGCGACAAGAGTAGAATCTCAGGTGTGTGACTAACGACTAACTCGTCTCGTTTTAACGAGCAGGTGTCCAGGCACGAGGAATGCCATTGGACGAGCCGTCACATCACCGCACCGCCAGCGAGGGACAGTACCAGAACGGCCAGGAAGCAGTGGCCTCCTCCGACGGCCCGCTCCGCTCCCCTATCCGCTGCGTGTCCCCAGAGTTTTTCAACGCCATTGCCATGAACCCAGGGGGGCGGCCAAAAGAGGTAGAGTATACTATACACCAGGGGCTGGGGACCCCCGGAAATGCTTTGGCCATGTCTCGTGACCCACGCCCTGACCCCCCTTCCCCACCCCCAATACAAACTGACTGCTGAAACCAGATCTAATCATTAAGGAAAGTTTATGCATGTATCATGTGTACTATGTAAACTCTTAATTTCCATTTCCCAGCCATTCAGTTGCAAAAAAATAAAATAATAATAATAATTTGGGGACCCCTGCTATACACCACCACCGTACGCCTTGTTTGTACTGGGGCGACTGTGGCTCAGGAGGTAGAGCAGGTCGTCCAATGATCCATGGGTCGGCGGTTCGAATCCCGGCTCCTCCTGTCTACATGTCGAAGTGTCCTTGGGCAAGACACTGAACCCCAAATTGCCCCCGATGTGCTGGTTGGTACCTTGCATGGCTTCCGCCGCAATCGGTGTATGAATGGGTGAATGTAATGCACAATCTATGTAAAGCGCCTTGGATAAAGGCGCTATATAAATGCACCATTTACTATTTACTCCATCTCCGCCTATTTTCTACTGTAGATTATTTGTTGTTGGCTAGAGGCGCCCCTTACTGTATGTGATGGTGGAGTATCAATTGAGCCAAAATGTCCTCACAATTATAGTAGAATTTGACAAATTAGACATGGTGAGGATCATTTTCCTGGTGGTTGAAATAATGTTTACAGTGTACAATTAGGAACATATTCAGTTTGGAGTTAAGGTTAAGATTTTATTTTTTAGAGGTTAGATTGTAGGGTTTGGCATTGGAATTATTGCTCATCAGTGACGTGCCCCTGAAAAATAGCAGAGCTTGCACAGTAGGTCGGCCATTTCCGGCTTTAAGGGTTAGGGTTGAATAATAAGCAAAACACTGTCCAGTACGGTATAGTAATACAAGTGTGTGTGTGTGTGTGTGTGTGTGTGTGTGTGTGTGTGTGTGTGTGTGTGTGTGTCCACTGCAGAGACACATGCACAGCTACCGGGAGGCCTTCGAGGAGATGGACGGGGGTCTCGTCAGCCCCACGGCTGTCGCTGGTGGTGAGGTGTTCCCCCAAACCCCTGCCTTCCCCGTCTCGCCGCAAACCCCTTACTTCAACCTGTGTAAGTCCCCCCCCCCCACCTCCGGCTGACATAGGGCGATGTGGAGATGATCAATTGGGCATTTTGGGTTCCAGACAATCTGCTTTATTTGATCGCAAGATCTCAGTTTTATGTTCGAAGAGGCAGGGTTGTTCGGTTTGCCAGATCATCCTCAAAGAATGATACGTATAATAAGAGAGATAATTAGTTGTTGTTTTTAACGCGTGTACTACATAGAGGTGTATGACCAAATGTTGAGATATGTGGTAAACGTTATCATCTAGCTATCATTCAATTTCTCTAAGGGTCACATGTGATATAGGACATCATGATACAACCATAGCTCAAATCCACGTGAAATGATATTCTGAAATAACTTTCTGAAATGCCTTTTAGCTTTGTGTTCATGTGATTTCCCCCCCCAAATTCTACCAACTTGTTTCTTAAAAAAATACCTTTCTTCTTCTTTCTAAATTGTGCAAAAAACTAAAAAACACTTTTATATAAAGAAATGATTCACACAGCCTGAAGAAGAGGCACCTTTACTATGCACGAATGGAAGTAACCATGACCTAATGTCTCCACCCCTCGTGGGGAGAGTGGCAGAGCCTCATCAAAATGCCTGAGTGGTGACGTCTGGTTGAACACTGCAAACCCACTGGTCTACCTACCGCGCAAGAACACTCGCGCAGTCAGCATTCTGTAGACTCAAAGAATAGGAAAGATGGAGCAGGCGGACAGTGAATCAAAGTCACCCGGTGGGCACAGACACTGACAGACACAGAGATTTAATTCCAGTCATCCAGTGGAGCGAGAGAACAGACAGAAAGATGGACACAACAATAAATAGATAAATATACAGCGCTCCACAGACTCGGAGCCCACTAATTATCTGGTCATCGTAGCAATCCGTAAGGATCCATTTCTTTAAACGAACTCTCCAGACGTTACTGTGTAGATTTGGAGACAGATCCCTGTACCACAAACCCCCCTCCCCTCCTTTGTATCTTCCCATGAACTCCACCCAACACTCTTAAAGACAAGAAACGTGTATTAGGTTAGGTAACAATTACGTCCCCCGCCACCGTGCACACATGGTCCTCGGGGGCACGCCTGTAAAAACGCCCCACTGTATTTTTAACACCCGCTTTTAACTTCCCCTCTGCCCCTCAGAGTGGGAACATGGCGTGACACTGAGCTCTTATATACGCGCTCGCAGATAAATAAACCAGGGCAACCGAAGAACCGTCGCTCGCTCTGCAGCGATCGGGTTTATTATGCTGCTGTGCGTCATCTCTCCGAATGTCAGTGGTGGAAAAAGCACTCACATTTGTTACTTAAACCATTTAGGCCTGACGTCGAAATAAAAAAAACGTTTGCTCTGAAAGAATATATATTCAAAGAGTTGTGCCGCATTTTCACGATTTTTCAAAAATAGCAGACCTACAAGCTCGTAGCGCGCCACTCGGTGGCGCGCTATGAGCTTGTAGATCTGCTATTTTTCAATAGCTAAAGTATAACATAATGCTTAGTTAAAACACCAAAAGGGGTTCCCGCCCAGAATGGGTTTAGTGAAAGTATCAATACCGCAATGTAGAACTACTCTGTTACAAGTTATACTTACACTTGCAGGAGAGCAGGGAACATAGTGGGATTTCTCTCGGACGATGCTCAAAGTCCTATAGATAAATGTTCTTTCTCGCCAACTGGCCCCACGAAGCCAGCAAGCAGTAAATGTGTGAGGTTATCGCCTGCAGAAGCGTTTAATTGCAAAGGGAAACCGAAGCCTTAGTTGTAGCTGTCTGGGGGTTTGTTAAAACTGAGGCTGCGACCGTCGATTATTTTCTTAGTGATCGATTACGCCTTTTTGATTCATTGAATCGTCAAGATTCATTCATTTTTTATAATGGACCAATCAGTTAATGTGATTAATCACATATTTGATACTTTGTCGTATAACAGTGTCTCATAAAATATAGAGAAAATAGCAGCTATTTTCTAATGTCTATCATTCTAAATCTTTTTTTTTGTCTTCATTAAAATAAGTGATTGATCCTGTTTTATTATTGATTAAATGGGATTAGTTCGATTGACTGTGGAACCCCTAGTTAAAACCAAGAAAAGCCAACCCTAGATGAGACCGCCCCCTGCAGTACAGCACAGCCATACAGGTCAGGATGTACTATATGGCATCTATAGGTGGCACATGACAAAGATTATAGCTTATGGATTCTTTGGTAAGTGGAAGATGCACGCCTCTGTCAAAGTTCCACTGTCCCGACAGCGTCAGCCGTGTGGTCCCGCCCCCATCCCCCTCGCTAAGCGACTGCAGAGTGACCCCATGACCCCGACCCCCTCCACCTCCCACCCCATGTATCGCTGTTTCTCAACGTCAAGTCCGGGGACCACCAGGAGTCCAAATTGAACGCGCTGACGGGTCTGTGGCACTTGTGCGTATACAGGTTAATTTGGTTCCATCTCAGGCTTAAATAAATACTTTTACAAGTGCAGTTCCCAGAGATAACTGGGATAAGATTGTACACTGGTGTTTACCGACCCGTAAGGTTCCATCTTGGACCGGCCCCGGACCCGGACCCGCGCGTTGAGAACCATTGCCATGTATCACAAACACTCCTCCTTGCATTGCTTTGGAAGAGCATGAGAGCCACAGGAGAGCAGCGCCACCAAAATGGACACACACGCGCGCACACACACACACACACACACACACGGCTTGACGTATGTCAGCTTACTCTCTGCTCACTGAGAGTTTCTCTGTTCCACGGAGAAAGCTGGTATTGATTTGATCTTAATTAAGACTTTCATTGATTCTGAAACGATTTCTCAACAAGCCTGCAACGTGTCAAACTCGAAGATGAAATCAAATCCACTTTGTGAACTATGATTGAATCGAATGTGATTTTTTTTTCAACCTCTGTTTCGGCCTCTGTTTACACTCACAATCACATCCGTGGTAGAGACACCCAGAGGCAACACATTATACACGTTAAGTTGTTGACAGTCCACAGTCTTTGTGGGTGCTGCTCTCTGCAAAACTTGTCATCTGTGTTCAGTTTCCTGTTCCTGCCTTGTTTGGCCCCCCTCTCACACCAGCCTCACTTGTCTAGCTATTTTTACGTCCAGTCATAGTCGTGTGCTCAAAAGTCAGCTGTCTTTGTCGTTTGGGTTTGGTTTGCTGTGTGCACGTACGTACCATGGCTGGAAGGAGAAGTACAAAGCAGTGGTGGAAAAGAATGACTAGGTCGATTTGTCTCTGTTACAAGTAGAATTCCTGCATTCAAAATTTGCAAAAGGGCAAATGTATTGTCATCAAAATATACGTACAGTATCAAAGTATATAGTATTTAGATATTTGATATTCATTTTAGCTGCCCCGCTCCCTTCCTATACAAACCCATTGTAACTTCAAACTCCGCTTTAATCATGATAGATTTATTGAAAACACAGAACCTTTTTTCTGGTGACTGATATTGCCCTTCTAACACCTGAGGGGCCGTGTTTTTTTCAATTACTTTTTTCATTTATTTTTAATAATTTGTTTGGAAAATAGGAGGAGGAGGAGGCCGAAGGAGACTAAAACATCAAACAATATTATTAAAAATAAACAAAAACAGTAATTGAAAAGGATCGGCCCCCTTACGTACCAGCATAACGATATCGGTCAACAGAAAAAAATAATCTATCTTGGTTAAAATGGAGTTTGAAATTACAATGTGTTTGTATAGGAAGGGGGCGTGGCATTTCAAATGAATATCAAATATCTGAATACTGAATGGAGCAACTTAAAAAACATCTGGGTTGTTCACATAAGCCTCAGTAAATTATAAAATGACCAAAAGTTTCTTTAATAATTATCTAAATCTAGTAACTTGTAACAGATAATTGAAGGAGTACAATATTTGCCTCTGAGATGTAGTACTGCACCTCAAAACTGCACAAAGTACAGTACTTGAGTAAATGTACTTAGTTACTTTCCACCACTGATAATAAAACGACTTGGATTAATTGCCACAGGGGCCTAAAAGCTGGGACTGTCACGTGGCACAAGACATGCGGTTAGAACTCAGCATCTTGGTCAGTTAAGTGTAGATTAGATTGACCACGTTGTTGAATGTTCTAGTTGTGTGTGTGTCGTGACCCAAGCTGTGGCTCTGGTGATGACGTTGTCCATGTTGTCTTTATTTGTTCTTCTTCTTCTTCTGGTGATTAATGTGGCCGGAGTTTGGTTGTTGAAATTCATTTTTATTCAAAGTGTATACCTTCCAACATCACAGCTAAACAAGTCTCACTTTGAATAGTGGGCTCTGATTGATCACCCACAACTCTAGGGTGAGCGAAATTGAATTCCAACCGAGTGCCTGCAGACCAATATCTGCTCAGGGCATTTTTTTTCCTGTGGCAGATTTGTCTGCATGGTTGCCAGGCTATCAGGGGATACCATGACAGTTTGAATTTGACTTATTTGTTCTCCTTATTACCAGGCAAACTACAGTACATAAAACACAACATGGGTGAAATTATTAGTAGTGTTATCAAACAATGCTAGGCCTACAGTGCTAGCAGAACGTGAGTATTATCAGTGCAAAAAAGGCTGTTTAAACCCTAAAGACGAGTAGGTAAGCCTTTTCTCATAGCCGTGCCTGGTGAAGAATTTAAACTCAAATTTAAAATGACAAAGTATTCCTTTAAAGGTATATTCAGTGATTTGACTTAATTCAAATATCACTTATTTTTTCTTTTTTTCTGGATAATCCTCCCTACTATAGAGTGTGCTGACCAGGAGTTCCTCCCTGTCCCCAGTGAGCCCCTGGGGTCAAAAAACCCTAGTTTCAGTTTTGGTGACGGGTGGCAAAGCCTTCAACCAATCAGGATGAGAGGGGCCTTCCTCCAATCAATGATCGAGTGGGGTGGGCCTTGGTGCACATGCTGTTGGCCTGTTGCACTTCCCCCCACTGTAGAGCGTGCATGTGCACATTTTGTTACCGGGGCGGACTGGGTGGTTTTCCAAATCACCCAAATCACTGAATGCTCCTTTAATGTCTCAGGCAATAGACTGTTTCACTGTAGACATTTTGACAGGTGGGTTTCATTTAGGTGTTTCATTTGGGTGCTTTCAGCATGAAGTTAACTATTAGGGACTGGCACTGCCCATATGCTGGCACGCAGTAACACCTAAATGAAACACACCCACAATAAACTCTTATTACCTTCAGCTGTGTTTACCCATCAAATGTGTGCGAAAAGGTTCTGTTTTGACTCAGCTTTGCGGTGTCACAGGCATTTGCCACGTTTGTGTTTGGTCACGTGCACGTTTTGCACCTCCCATCAGAGCATGAGGCATGGGCACCACTTGTGTTCTTTGTGACATATCATATGCGTTGTCATTTTATTTTGTCATCCTGTGACTGTTTTGGTCTTGACAGCTCAGCACCTGCGTGCAGTAATGTGAATTACGAGACAATAAAGTTCAATTGAAATTGGTCGAAAAGGGGCTTCTAAATGGAATCTATTTTAGGGTCAAATTGTGTACAAATGGAAGCAAACGGACCCGTAACTTTTATTAGTTTATTTAGACGGGACAGTACGTGTGTATTTAAGCAATATTACACGAGAGAGTGTGCTCAACATGTGGACTCAATTTCATTAAAACTAAGATATTCACTAAAAAGACCACAAATGTCCCAAGAAACTTGTTGCTAGCCTAGCCACCCAGTCGGTGCGCTCTGGGAGAACAGAGCATCTCTGATCATGCTTGTTTGAAGCACGGCTAGATGGCTGTCTCAACCAATCAGATTGCTTCCTTGAAACGACCTGATGTATAACAATGAAAATTACATGTGAATGCAACGTATGGACACCAGATTTAGCAAAGATGCTAATTTATATGCGGTCCGTTTGCTGCCTTACATACGGTCTACTTCCATTTCGTATACACTCTCGGAGTTATGGCGGGTCCTTGAAATTGACACGTTTGAGAGAACCACTGCCCTTAAACATTGTGACAATTGTCACAAATAATCATTTCAGACATATGCTACGAATCAGCCTATACTATGGATTACAGCTGACAGGTGGCAGCTGTCAAGACTGTTGTGATCATGTGACAGTATGTGGCGTTAACGGCCTGTTATCGTTCTTCAGGTCGCTCGCCGCCCGGTCTGGCTAAGACCCCGCTGTCAGCGCTGGGTCTGAAGCCCCACAACCCAGCGGAGATCCACCTCAATCAAACAGGCTCAGGTTTGTCCATTCCGTCCGTCCATTCCCTTTGTCGGACCCACGTGAGACCCCATTGTGCAGTGGTGTAAAAAGTACTCAAATGTTTTACTTATAGCCTAAGTAAAAGTAGAAATACTGCAATATAGAACTACTCCGTTACAAGTAAAAGTTCAGACTTCAAAATGTACTTGAGTAAAAGAACAAAGGTATTGGCATCAAAATGTACTTAGAGTACCAAAAGTACAAAGTACTCAATATGCAGAATATCCCATTTCAAGTTTTCAAATGTATGAAAATGGCCAAAATGAATATTGGGTATAAGTGGTTACTGTATGTTTTGTAAAAATAATCAAAATCTACAAAGTAACTAGTAACTAAAGGTTTCAAATAAATGTAGTGGAGTAAAAGTACAATATTTGCCTCTGAGATGTATTGGAGTAGAAGTAAAAGTACTGACATTTTGAAATACTTTTAAAAGTACATCAAAATTGTACTTAAAGGACCACTTTTCAACATCACTAATGTTCATGATAAAACCACCATTCATACTCAGTCTGTGTCTCACAGGCTTTGGGCAGTTCGGACACCCGTCCACCAGTGACATCATCATTAGGCAGATTTTTTTTAAACAAGATTTGTTTTAAAATATATTTATCGTGAGAACGATCGCTTCAACTTTTGCATTGCAACTTTTCAGGAAAAGAAAGCCTGCCGTTTCTATTAGCTTGGATTCACCATCGATGATGTCACTGGTGGACGGGTTTCTGAACTGCCCACAGCCTTCCTATTATATGAGACACAGACTGAGTAGGAAAGAATTGTGGTATTTTATCATGAACATTAGTTAGGACCAATTATAGGAAGAGAAGTTGAAAAGTGGTGAAGTGGTCCTTTAAGTACAGTACTTAAGTAAATGTACTTAGTTTGTAGTTTGTAGCTTTGGTTTTTCCTTTAGATCATTTGGACATCCACACGGATTCGGTCTCTTCGGATTTTAGTTTACCCTTCTGTCCAGAAGCTTCTCGCAATGCAACATAAACCTCAGCAGCAATTTACCCCTTTGCTAAAAATACGTCCCTCCGCTTCTGCTGTGTATCAAGCCCCCTCTTCACCCTTGATTTTACAACCTCATGCCCCCCCCGTCAGCGAGCTTATGTAAATGGAGCAGAGAATTGCCTGGTTATATGGGGTGTGCAGGATTGCATAATATGAGACCTTGATTTAACAGCCCACCTTCAGGACGTCTGCACGCTCATAATAGTGTTCAAACATTTAGCCCGCCAGTAATATTGGCTGTGATATCAGCTCCTTTGAACACGGTCTGCTTCTAACTAATGGGATGGCTACAGGCAAACCGGCTGAGCTCTGGTGACTCTGGACTGGAGTCATGGGCTCCATAAGGGACATATTGGCTGCTCACACACACATCCACACAATTGACTAAAAAAAGGTTGAGGTTTTCCTTTAGTGTGGGTGGTCTAGTCTCAGAGCTCAATTTGGAAATAAAAGGGTATAAGTGAAGTCATCGTCCTTTTCTGATCTGCGGAAAGCCAATAGCGGAAGCCATTATATTCTCCCGACCAGCCCATTTGGGGTAACTCAGGGGGTAGAATAGGGTGTTCTTTTTTCTTTTTTACGTTTGAAAACTTGAAATGGGACATTCTGCATAATGAGTACTTTTACTTTTCATACTTTAAGTACATTTTTATGTCAATACCTTTGTGCTTTTACTCAAGTACATTTTGAATTCCGGACATTTATTGTAACGGAGTATACTTCTATATTCCAGTATTGGTATTTTACCAAAATAAAGTGAGTTTTCCACCACCGATCAGCGCTATACAAATGTAGTATACCTTCTTCTCTATTCGTCTTCTATCCAACCCCTGTTATCTTATCACTTGCGTTCTTTTCTCTGAATTCCCTCCATCGATGCTCCTCAGATGATGAGAGCAGTGATGGTGAAGAAGGTAAGGGATGCAGCTCTCTAATGCCATAGCCATAGATAGAACCAGTGGTTCTCAAAGTGGGGTCCTTCGGGGACCCTCGGGGGTTTCCTTGAGGGTAGCCTGAAAGAGACCTATGGTTTTCTGGGCATAGAGGGGCGGACCATCTCCCGGTGGTTCATCACCACCCACCTGAAAATTAGGCATACTTAATCAACTGGTGGGTGTGGCCACATAAAAACATAATTTTAACACTTTCTGTACACTTTTTTAATCTTTCACCTAGTATAATCATAGAACCTGATGATCATGTTTTAGGGGGGGGGGGGGGGGGAATCATGGCATTCCATCTTTAACAACACAAATCTTCCCTTATGAGGGTCCCTTTCCTGACACAAACTATTTTCAGGTGGAGGTCCCTGGCCACATATATGTACAGTATATATCAATTTTGGGGTGCCTGACATGAAAAGGGAACCAATTGGGAACCAATGCCATAGTGTCTTCTAGAGTCTAGAGTCTAGACCATGAACCAATAGCCTTAAGACATCCTCTCTCCACTAACTGTCTTCTGTCTTCAAACAAAACCTCATGACCACACCACCGTCGTAACCGTCACAACCACTCTTCTGTTGTTGACTTCCACTCATCCACTCATCATCTACAGTAGCCTGAACAGTCAACAGCTTACATTGAATCATCTTACTGTATCTCCATATAACCTTTTTGTGTTTCTTTTGTAAATTAATGTCCTACTTGATCGTACTACAGTATCACACAAAAGCATCAAAAGTAGCACATCCACAAGCTCACAGAACTGATACTTTTGAATCCTGAAAAGAAAAGAAAAAACAGTTTTGGTTTAGGTTTCCACCCGACAGAGCCAAAAGATTGTCGTTCCCTGGTGGAAACCTTGTATGTCCCCAACTGTTACTTTTCAGTAAATGAATACAATGTAGACACACAAGCTCCAATTAATACTTTTCATTGTGAGAATAGCAGATGTATAAGATGTGAGCTTGTGGATCGGATGTTTTTTGCGAATTTAGCAAGGCATTAATTTATGATTGCCTGACAGCGACGACGTTCATTTACAAATGCGAACAAACAAGTTCATTGGAAAATAACCGCCATTGCCAAGACATGTGAATCATGCTGATTAATATTTTGGTAAGAGAATGTGGTCATTTTGGAGTGAAAGTGGCGTAGCTGTTGAGAGCCTCCATCATGTAAACACTTATACTTACACGTAGGGCTCAGGGGTGCACAGATGGGTTGTGTTAGCGCCAGGCTCACAGCGTTAGCATTCAGCTGCAGAAAAGCTGGCTCTCGGCGGGTTGCAGCAGGGAACGACTGGACTCAGTTTATGTTGCTTAATGTGCATTCAGAGTTTTTTGGATCGTGAGTTGGATGGAGATCACACTTTCACTGTTGCAAGATGTAAATTGTGGGAATCTGATAGCACTCTAGGTTTATTTATGCTTAATTAGAAATAGCGGTACGGTACCACAATGTATAAAAGCTCTTGTTACAAGTCACAAGTCTTGTAATCAAAATATAATTTGTGTAAAAATCTAAATCTACTTATTATGTATTGAACCATTAACCAATCTACGTAATTGGCTAATGTATGTTTTGCAATAATAATCTAAATCTACAAAGTACTTGTAACAAAGGTTTTTAAATAATTGTAGTGGATAGAAAATTGTCAAAGCATGAACCATCGGAAAGTGGAAATGGCCTCTGTCTGATGGAAACCTCATATGTCCAAAACTGTTACTTTCAGGATTCGTTTAATTTTCATACAAAAAAGTTAACACATTTCATGCCTTAGACATTATATTTACGTTGGCAACGCTTGTATGCCGTAAATATACGTTTTAGATATCGATATAAAACGGTCTTTTAGCCCCGGGCTGGTTGCTAGGCAACGCCTTGCCTAGCCCCGCCCTCCCTGTGTCGTACGTGCGCATAATTCACTTCTGTTTTAGCGGCTGACTTTAGACGCTGTTTTCTCGGAAACTAGGGTGCTACCCGTGGTGATAATCACGTTTGCGAGGTTCAGGGCTCATTTCAGATATTACACTGCATCGTGATTACAATATTAACGTAAAAGATAGCTATTGCGAGCTCATGCTAGCGTTAGCAATTTTGCTTCATGCTTTTTAGCTAGCGAAAAAAACGTAAGTGCATCATAGTAAGAGCTTCCTGTATCCGCCTGGCACCCAGCGATATTGCTGGTGGCCACACGGTGGCAGTCTTAAAATATGGAGATAGGAGGTTTCTGCCCGACAGCGACGCACCACTCAAGTCAAGTGCAAGTTCCTCACAGTGACTTAACAGTAGTAGTTAATTTCCACCGCTGCCATCTGAAGTTCTGCCTCTCTGTGCTCTTTGTCATGCAGCACCCAGGAGCTACGTGGAGTCGGTGGCCCGGTCGGCGGCAGCGGCAGGCGGAGAACCGACGGCAGCCCCCTCGCCGGGGAGCCTGCTGGGCCAGCCGGGAGAGAGGAGCCCCAGTCCCTCCACCCACCCACCTCTGTCCCTGCTGGGCCAGCCGGGAGAGAGGAGCCCCAGTCCCTCCACCCACCCACCTCTGTCCAGCAGTAGCCCCATCCAAAGCCCACAGAAGTGAGTGTGAAACAAGTGTGTGACGAGGCTGTCGGTTTTGTCATACATACATACATACATACATACATACATACATACATACATACATACATACATACATACACAGTATGTAACATCGGAAAAACAGTGAGGGCTCTCACTCCATACATACAGGTATACTGTATGTACACCGTATATGTATATATTTACTTTAAATATGTAGGCAAAACACAGGTATAATAGCTATCAATATCTAGATAGCCAAGTATACTGTACAAATATTAGTAATATTATAATAACGTTTAAAAAGCGCTGCCACCATAACTAAGACCCATGTTTCTCCTTTGCAGTGGCGGCCACATGGCGGCAGCAGAGAGCAGCGTGAGCACTCCGTCCCAGCCCACTACTGATTCCGGCTTCTGCTCGCAGCCCACTGAGAGTGCCCACCCCACCCCCACCCCCTCCTCCCAGGCAGCCAGCACCCCTACCCCTTCCTACCAGGCTGCCAGCGCCCCCACCCTCTCCTACCAGGCTGCCAGCGCCCCCACCCTCTCCTACCAGGCTACCAGCGCCCCCACCCCCTCCTACCAGGCTGCCAGTATCCCCACCCCCTACGACCAGGCTGCCAACGCCCCCACCCCCTCCTACCAGGCTGCCAGCGCCCCCACCCTTACTTACCAGGCTGCCAAGGCCCCCACACCTTCCTACCTGGACTCCAGCTCCCCGGCCTCCTCCTACCTTGGCACCGCCGCCCCAACGCTCTCCTATCTCGGTGGCTACGCGACCTCCGAGGCCAGCCCTGCCCGCTCAGAACCCGCCCAGCCGCAGGCCTCCTACAGCCACAGGAGCCCCCAGGCGCTGCACTGGATGGCCGGCACCGGGTCCGCTCACAGCCCCGTCCTGCAGCAGCGCTCGCTGGCGGCCTATCAGGCGGGCGGCAGCCCCGTGGCGGCGCGGCAGCCGTCGCCGGCCAACGGCTACGAGGTGTCCTTCGTCCCGGGCTTGGGAGGCAGTCCCATCCTGGGTCGCTGTCCATCTCAGGGAGCCCTGCAGGGCAGTCCTGTACTGACCAGGCAGGCCTCCACCGGACAGGTGCTTATTATTATTATGAAACCTCGCTATATCGCCATTATTATATATATATCTACATTTATTTTATATTATTTTGAAATGCCAATAGAGGATACGCCCCTTGAGTTGCAGCAACTCGTTTCGAGGGGGTTCTCAGGCACAAAGCACAAACAATGGCGGGAAACAGTCGCACAACAATCGACAATAACATTGGAAAAAATATTTGTTAATATCTGTTACACTCCAAAAGAGTAAATGAAAGAAAAAAAAAAGAAGAAGCTATCAAAATACAGTAAATTATATAATAAAGAATCAAGTATATAAAACAAGAATCAAAAACAAGAATAGGTAGATTTGAGCGAATCAAACAGGACATGATAACTGATCTAATTGAAGTAGGTAAATTGTTCCAGTCAGAATGGTGCTTTGAACTTTAATGAACGTCTCCCAATTTCTCTCTGAAAGATGTTAGATGTAATGCTCACTTTTAAGACTCATGTGGAACACACGTTTTTTTATATATATATTGCTCACTTCACCTTATTTAAAATTTGTGTTGTTCTTTGTTGTTTTTGGTGCGTTGTGAATGTGATCATGTACTCAGGGCATGCTCTAAAGAGAGCATGCTCTTTATGGTCTTCCCTGATTTAATAAAGTCCAATGAATGAATTAATAAATGCACTCTGCTTAGGTGATCATTTATGGCGTTTGTTGACTGGGGTATTCATGCCGTTTGCTATCAATTGTTACAAGCGTTTTGAAGGTAACTCTGCGTGGCTCCTCTTGTGCCTCATGCTCAGGTGTCACAGCGGAGCCCCGTCCTCAGCCGACAGCCGTCTCTGGG
The DNA here is from genome assembly GCF_951216825.1 of Electrona antarctica. Lineage (NCBI taxonomy): Eukaryota > Metazoa > Chordata > Actinopteri > Myctophiformes > Myctophidae > Electrona > Electrona antarctica. The sequence goes on along the minus strand of NC_136794.1, from coordinate 37,602,639 downwards.
CCAGAACCTGCAGGCCAGCAGCCCCATACTCAGCCGACAGCCGTCTCTGGGCCAGAACCTGCAGGCCAGCAGCCCCGTACTCAGCCGACAGCCATCCCTCACCCTGCACCAGGGCAGCCCGGTCTTGGGCCGCCACCCCTCCATATCGCAGGTCAGGGACGTGCAGAGAATGCCAGAGAGGCAACAGGGGCTGAAATTCAAAACAACAACAACAACAAAAAATAGCGGATCTACAAGCTCACAAGAGAGCTTGTAAAAACGAAATAAACAAATTACAAATCCCCCGTGGCTCCCGACAATGTGTTGCCGGTTACAAATCACCCATGGACGGTTACAAATCACACATGGCTTCCTTGTGCGGTTAGGGTTAGGTTAGGGTTTTGGGTAGGGTGTTGGACTCACTGTAGGACTGTTCGTATGTCTAACCAAACCCACTCTTTAGCTACTGAAGGCCTACGAATTCTCTCAATGCAAAATGTAGCGTTGGAGTTCAGGAGAGTTTGGAAAAAAGGCAATTCTCCTGAAACTACGGGCATTTTGTCTATTATTTCAGTTAGTTTTAGTTCGTTTTGTAAACACACAATACAGTTTTTCAGGAAAAGAAACACAACACAGTTTTTTCTTTTCCTTTTCTAGTTTTTATTTAGTTCAGTTAACGATTTTTTTTTAGTTTGAGTTTTTTTCATTAGTTTTAGTTAATTGTAATACGCGTGCACTGTTGCAGGTGTCCCAGAGGAGTCCCAGTCTGGACCGCCACCCCTTGCACAGCGGCTACACCACGCCGGACGAGCGTCACGGCAACCTGTCGCGGCAGAGCAGCTCCTCCGGCTACCAGGGACCGCCCACGCCCTCGTTTCCTATGTCCCCCGCCGCGAGCTACCTGGACGGCGGGACAGTGTTCCGGCAGGGCAGCCCAGCCCCTCCCGGGCAGCAGCCGCAGCTCCCCGAGAAGAGGCGCATGTCCAGCGGTGAGCGGCCCAATGGAGGCCTGTCCTACGGGACGCTGAACGGCAAGATGCCGTCCCCGCTGTCGAGTGGAGGCAGCACTCCCAGCTACTTCCACACCCTCCCCGACTTCTCCAAGTTCAACTTGCCTGGTGAGATGAGTTGGAGGGATGTTAAGGGTTTAACTGTTAACTGACAATAATAATTGTTGTTATACGATTATATCCGTTAAACCATTTATGATCTTTGATATGTTTTGTGTGTGTTTTTAGGGTGAGGTACTTTAATTCTTTTACACTTGCTTTGCAGTCACCACATGCATTATTGAGGGTATGTGCGTGTCATCAAAAAACTACTTTCTGGCCTTGACAGTCCATGCATCCAAACAGAAAATTGTTTGCATTAAACGAAATTAAACAACGTTAAACTGACTTTTCCCCTCGATATGCCACTCACTTTATGCATGCGCATACCCTCTATACATGTGGTGCTTTATGCATGTGACATGGGGACGTAAGGAACCCTGAGCACCTCAGGAGGTTGACAAGCCACGACTACCATGGGATTTTCATTTTCTACAGTGAAACGTGTGCTCGTATGAGCAATTCTACAAGCGTAGCCTGATTCATCATTATTGTTCTTATACATTAATTTGTTCCATGGCACAAACAAAACTCCAGCTTAACTCCTCTTAAACCCCAGCGTCCGTATTGTATTGTGTTGAAAGTGTTGGCGGTAAAATAGAAGATGGACAAGCTCACCACGGTCTTGCCCCACAATAACAGAAAACTGAAAATACACTAGCACAGAGCCCTGAGGAACTACAGTATGTATAGTTCAAGTGATTAATGTATGGGCTAAAACAGCCTGGTCGCTAACAAACCTGCGGGCCATTGTGTGTGTGTGTGTGTGTGTGTGTGTGTGTGTGTGTGTGTGTGTGTGTGTGTGTGTGTGTGTGTGTGTGTGTGTGTGTGTGTGTGTGTGTGTGTGTGTGTGTGTGTGTGTGTGTGTGTGTGTGTGTGTGTGTGTGTGTGTGTGTGTGTGTATTTATATATGATAAAATTGTTTTTCACACAGTTTTAGCACCTACATTAATTTTTGAGGTCACCAGACGGTAGGCAGGGAATCTCTTGGTAAATTATCAATTCATAGCGCCTTTATCCAAGGCACTTCACCCTTCACACACACATTCATACACTGATGGCGTATGAAACCATGCAAGGCACAAACCTACTCATCGGGAGCAATTAGGGGTTCAGCGTCTTGCTCAAAGACGCTGAACCTCTGGGCTCTTTGTGTCTCTGGGGAGCCCGGGATCGAACTGGGAACCTTCTGATCCTTCTGAACTCTACCCCTGAGCTACTGCCGCCTACTTGATGGTCTGGCTAGAGGTTGAGGAGCTTCTAATAGCAATTATTCGACCTGTAATGAGTCGATTATTACTGTACATAAACGTCATATAAATACAATTCATTGTCTTAACCATCTGATGACGATGTAAGCCTGGATACCATCTGTGTCCGTTCCCATAGGATAGTTAGGATGGATTAAATGCAAACGACAAATGTCCCCTCAGGGATCAATAAAAGTAGCTAGCCTGCTGCTTATTCTCTGATCCACATCATCGCTGAGCCGTTCCACTGTCCTGCTCTACTCATGTGGCTGATAAACTGTGGCTTTTGTGTGAGCAAGGTGAGGAGATGAGCTTGACATATTTATCGTTGATGTCGGGCAGAAACCTCCTATCTTCATACTCATTTTTCTTTTTTTTACCAACGCCCTTCTTGACCAGCATCACACAGCGTCACACAGTGTCACACAAAAGTAGCAAAAGTATCAAATCTGCAAATTGTAGATCCGCTACTTTTTCTATATGGACATATGAGGTTTCCAATCTGACAGAGATTATACGATATCCTGCCATGCTTTACCTTTCAGCTGTTCCCAGGAATTCAATTTCTCAAAAAAATGATTTTCTTCTTCACAACTACACATACATACACATTATACACATACACATCACTTTATTTATTTCTCGCAAAAGCGAGATGTCGTTAGATTGTATTAATGTTGCACTTGACACTTACTCTACTCTAGAGGAAAAGTTATTTCAGTCTCACAAGAGTTAGGGATGAGCTCTGTCTGTCTGTCTGTCTGTCTGTCTGTCTGTCTGTCTGTCTGTCTGTCTGTCTGTCTGTCTGTCTGTCTGTCTGTCTGTCTGTCTGTCTGTCTGTCTGTCTGTCTGTGTCTCTCTCTCTCTCTCTCTCTCTCTCTCTCTCTCTCTCTCCCCACCGTTCTTGTTCTCGCTCGCCCAGCTCCAGATGCTCTCGGGGTAGGATAGCAGTGGTTGTGGCTTCCAGCCCAGTCGATCTGGCAGCCATGTCTCTGTGTCTGTGGTGTGCCTCTGAGTCCGTTCAGAGTAGCATGGCCACTATGTGGTGAGACTGAGGCACAGACAGACAGACAGGCAGCTCTAGAGCTGAAGCTGCAGGGCCCCTTGTTCGGGAGAGGTTTAACCGTAAAACCAGGCATTTTGTGTTCTCGGGCTGTTGCCAGGATTTGTTTATTGCCTCGGGACACATTTTTAAACTGTTTTCCATAGATTCTATCCATTAATGCCCTGGCGGGGTCATGCGTGATTCCTTATAAATCAAATCATATCGATATGGCGTACCACTGCATCCAAATTCATGACCACGATATGAAACATAGAATATTCACATAACTTCCAAAAATAATATTTAACCCATTGAGACAGAGAAAGCATCTATGTCATTTTAGATTTGGGCTAAAAAGCATTATTTTATACTTTGGCTATTCAAAAATAGCAGATATACAAGCTTGTAGCACGTCACTTCATGCCGCGCTACTACAGTAGCTTGTAGATCTGCTATTTTTGAAAAATCATGGATTTTTGTTTTTACAAATCCTTGAATTGTACATTCTTTTAAAGCAAACATTTTAACTCAAATCCTTGCTTATGGGGGTCTCTGGAACAACATATTTTGAGATGGGGTTCGCAGGCCAAATACATATAATTTTGGATGAAAAGGTTTGAGCACCGCTGACATTGAAAAAAAATTCAGAAAACGTAGGATTTAGAAGACATTTTGTATAATCGGCCTCCGGTCTTAATGGGTTAAAGAAAATGTAAGATGTATATACTGGGGGCGCTTCTGGCAAGTGTATTTGGCAAGCTGTCGTTCCTTTCATAGAGTATGTTGTTCTCCATGATTTTATTGGAGGAACCAGCCAGTCCACAGCACAGTACAATGAAATGCATGCCTGGACTTCAGTTGAGATGTATGTCGGAGCTTCGGGCCATACTTTGAGTGACATTCCTGTGAGACTTCCTGCTGACATCGATACGGCTCGGCTGTCACATTTGTCTACAGTTAAAGCCAGGCACAGCGGCGTGGATTACATAGTAATCTTGACCTTAGAGATTGAGCTGTGACACCTCTCTGTGACACTGACATTCCTTCTCCCCTTTCTCTCTCTCTCTCTCTGTTCTCTAGATGGAAGTCCGGAGTCCAGGCTGAATGTCAAGTTTGTCCAAGACACGTCCAAGTTCTGGTACAAGCCAGACATTTCCCGGGAGCAAGGTGAGGAGATGATCTTGATATATTAATCGTCTCTGTCGGGTGGATACCTCTTGTGTCCATAGTCACAAATCTTTAATAAATGAATGACCTACATGATCATACTACAGCGTCACACAAAAGCATCAAAAGTAGCAGATTCACGAGCTTGAAACATGGCACAAAGTGACACGTTTTTAACTTCTAGATCTAGATCTGCTATTTTGGCTATTTTTGAATTTGAATCCTGAAAAGTAACAGTTTTGGACATATGCTGATTAGCCTCTTAATGGGTCTCAAGAGGTTTGAGCCCCATTGCCCCCGCCGGCGGGGGCAGCGGCTGTCCACCTCTGAACAGCGATCAGCGGGTCAATGGAGACCCAATTGGTCTCCGGTTCCAACTCCGATGTTGCGGATTTTCCCCCTGGACCCCCCTGGGGTTTAAGAGGTTAAACCCAACAGAGACGTTATACTCAATCATACAATGCTGTCACTTACCAAAAAGAACAGATCTACAAGCTAACCACAGGAGCATCCTCGTCACTCAAGCTGTTCTTGCCCTGACCATTGACATGTCATGGTTTCAGGGCCACTTCCCACTTGACTTGCTCTTAAACGAGAGACTGAGATCATGCCTTTAAAAACGAAATAATAAACGGACCAGCAATGATCTCAATTTATCATAATTTCATAATAAACAAACGTGTACGGCTGTACGCTTTTGTTGTGTGATGGAAACTAGTGTAAATCGACTGTAGATTTAGTCGACTAAAATCTTATGATATTTAGTCAACTAAAACTAGATTCATAAAATATGACTAAAACTTAATTTGCTGTGAAAATCAACACTGCCATGGGGTGTACTTTCACTTGTACTTGTATCAAGCCTCGCGCTACAGTAACAGGAGTTAGGCTCCTACCCTATGGGCCACACAGCTCAGGAACCATGTAGCTGTAACTTTAAACATGTAACTTTGCTACTTGAGTTTGAAATCACTGTGTTAATTGAATGTAGTGCACTCTGAGGCCAGAGATTCCCTGATGTTTGCACTTTTGGGAATGCATGCATGCGTAGTCATGCACATGCACGCATGCGCACTTGCGCGACCACAAACAGACACACATGTGTCCTCTATCTTGTTCTCTGCTCATGTGTTTGGCTGTGAGGTCAGTGGATGTTCTCTTCTGCTTTTGCTCATCGCCCTCATTGGATTAGCTCATCTTAAACACAAGCACATGCTCCACTGCCATGACATCACGCACGCACGCACGCACGCACGCACGCACGCACGCACGCACACACACATATTACTATAGGCCTACTTGTTTTTTTGGTAATTTTTTAACCCTACATTTAAAGCGAATAATAGCAAATCCACGTACAAGCTCACAACATATTGTGCTGCGTTGTCAACTTGTAGATTGGCTGTATGACTGTGGCTAATTAGTGTATTCATTATAAATACAATTTGACATTTAGAGGTTAAGCGCATTTAGAGGGGAGCTTAGCTCCCCAAATCTTTTGTTTCTCCAGGAAAATGGTCCTCACAATGTCGCCGTTTCTCAAATTCTGCTACACTCGTGGGGACATCTCGTGGGGTCCTCACAAGTGTAGTAACACAAGTATTTGAACAAGCACTCCCAGAAGGAAAGCCACACATATGCAGAGCGTTATAGGGAAACATCTGCCTGCACTGCTCTTCTCGTCCATTTCCTGCGATGCACTGTCACATGTGGACGTTGATGGAGGGATTGAGATGATCCCACCGTTGCTTACATACTACAGTGTCACACAAAAGCATTAAAAGTAGATTCTTCCTGAACAGTAACCTAAACGTGTGGCCGAGAAAATCCTTCGGTTATTTTTTTTAGTTCCAAAACTGACTTCCACTTGGTTGTCGGTAAGAAATTAAAGTGATGTTTTGCCCCGATAGCTGAGTGGTTAGGAGCGCGTACAAACATGGGCTCAAACGCCTGACAGCAAGGCCACAGTTTGATATCTGGCCGGCCAGGGCTAAGATTTTCATCTTAACACTAACTTGTGAACATGTGTGTTGGCAGCCATCAGCCTGCTGCGAGAGAGGGAGCCAGGGGCCTTTGTCATTCGGGATAGTCATTCCTTCAGAGGGGCCTACGGACTGGCCATGAAGGTGGCATCTCCACCACCCACGGCACAACCAGCCAAGAAAGGTAAGGGAAGCGACCATTATCTGGTACCACACAATTCCATGCAGGGCACTGTTGGAGGTGCGACAAAGAAAGCAGGAAGACCATCCTTCTGTATGAAATAAATGATGCCTCCGAAGGGAAATGCAGATGCCACTTGAAGGGGCAGCCGGGAGACAGACCACGAGAGAAGTTGTAGCAATTGACCCGGGCAGAAACCTCTTATATTCCTCCATATTTTAACTTTTTGTGTTTTTTGAGTGGTGCAACCACTCCAAGGAACAGCAATGTCCGTGTTCACCTAACTATGTGACGTTCACCTAACTATGTGACGTTCACCTATGTGACTATGAGCACGAGTACCAATGAGTACCAGTAGGGGCGCTGTTGTGCCAGAAACAGAGAGAGAGAGAGATAGTGCTTCACTGTTGCCTGCTAATGAGAGAGAGGGAGAGAGAGAGGGGAGAGGGGAGTTGCACCACTCAGTTCACACGGGTGTGATTTTACATTAACACCCTACTTGTCTGATTACAGTGGTACACAAACGCATAGAAAGTAGCAGATCCACAAGCTCGAAATGTGTGTTGCACTTGTCGATCTGCTACTTCTTCTATTTCATTTGAATCCTAAACAGTTTTGGACAAATGAGGTTTCCACCTGACAGAGACAGTAACTTGGTGAGCCTGAAATATCATCTGTCGGGTTCCAGTCACTCTGGAAAAAAACAGCATCGGCCAAAACACCTAAATTGGCCACGTACATACCTGTTAGAAGATTGAAAGTGCAGCATGTGATATCATTAATCACTTTGTTCACATGCTGTTCTGTACTCCTTTCCAAATGGGAACATTCCTATCACAAACATCATATTAATATTACTTATTCGTTGCTGTCGGACAGAAACCTTGTATCTCCATCTCCATATTTATTTATTTTTATTTTTATGGTAAATTAATGCCCTGGTTTTGCATGCAAGAGTAGCGGAAAGAGCCATTCTAATGTGTCGTGAGCTTGTAAATCTGCTATTTTGAAAAGTGTCTCTGCTTGGGTTTCATCAAATATTGATGAAATAATGCCTTTGTTTTTTTATCACTTTATTTGTATTTTTATTGATGCAGCAATGAATAAACATACATACATGTACATTTTGCGATCAATCAATTGCGACCCCAATCAAGGTCAGAACAAGACAAATAAAACTAACAGTATAAGACAGTAAAAGTAATTAGTAAACTAGTATTGAAAGTACTAATGAACATAGTAAGAAGAGAAAAAGAAAAGAAAAAAGTAAAACAGCATTTTCCATCAGGGTATGGTATCTAGGTTACATACATTGTATCCATCATTCAGTTAAATAATAAATTGCTCTATATCCAACTGTCTACTTACTGAGGGCCTCTAATCAGAGGTCACCCAATGTCAGATTTGAAATAATGCCTTTGTGACTAAATAATAACTATACTGGCTTAATTTCCTGAAAAGTAATGTTTGTGAACTTACAAGCTAGGTTTGGACATGACAGTGACACATCGTGTATGGGCAAATCCTTGGTTTATCAATTTCACTCTAAGCTAGAGTGGAGGGGGGTGGCTTACTGGTGCAGCTTCATGGACTTTTAAGGTTGTTGATATGCAACTGCTCCCACTGTTGGCCGGAAAAGAGACAAACAATTACCTCTTCCACCTAATACTGAACACATGAGGTGATGTCTGCATGCTTGTTTATTGTCTGTGTACTCACTACTCACTGACGTTATCTAACTCTCTCTTTCTCTCTTTCATTTTGTCTACCTCTCTCTCTCTCTCTCTCTCTCTCTCTCTCTCTCTCTCTCTGTGTGTCAGCGGGTGATGTCACCAACGAGTTGGTGAGGCACTTCCTAATCGAGAGCAGCCCTAAAGGGGTGAAGCTGAAGGGTTGTCCCAACGAACCTTACTTTGGTGAGCCATGGCCTCTGAGCCAAAACACACACGCACGCACGCACGCACGCACGCACGCACGCACGCACGCACGCACGCACGCACGCACGCACGCACGCACGCACGCACGCACGCACGCTCTGTCTGTCTGTCTGTCTGTCTGTCTGTCTGTCTGTCTGTCTGTCTGTCTGTCTGTCCATCAAAGACTGTCGTTTGTCTCGACCTTCCAGCCTCCATAAAGACTAATCCTTCTATAATTACAGTACAGCGTTTGGGTTGAAGTCATCCATGTCATGTTCTCCCTACTAATTTCATCTCAAGGCAGCGTGACGTGTGTGTGTGTGTGTGTGTGTGTGTGTGTGTGTGTGTGTGTGTGTGTGTGTGTGTGTGTGTGTGTGTGTGTGTGTGTGTGTGTGTGTGTGTGTGTGTGTGTGTGTGTGTGTGTGTGTGTGTGTGTGTGCGCGCGTTTGCGTGTGCGCGCGTTCACGGGTGTGCATTTGACTGAGAGTGTAATGTACGCTACATGCACACGTGCGTGCACTGTACTAAGTCTCAAGCCTCGGCTAGACAACTTTATCTACCCAATCTATCAAAAAAGAAAAACGCCAAACAATTCTGGCAGGATGACCCAGTGGTTCTCAAAGTGGGGTCCAGGGACCCCTAGGGGTCCATGAGGCCTATAACCACAACAGCTATTTGAAAATAGCCGCCCCCCCAAAAAAAAAAATACAAATAAAATAAAATATAAAATATATATAAATATATATAATATAGATGTTTGAGAACCACTGCGTTTGGGACTATGTGCTGAGAATCTGCTCAGATTGTAGAGCACTCTGGTTTTGACGTCGCAGAGCACTCTGATTGCAATGAATTTACCAACAGTCAGAGTGACTAACTACTAACTAGTGTTGCTATTTTCATAATTTAAAAGGAATTTAAATCCAAATAACTGTTGTGTTACTCATAGATGCATGCTGAATACGGTGTAGATACCAAACAGATACCTCTGCCATTATTCATTGTTCAAAAATGGGTACAAATGTAGTAGTAGAAAACTTGTTGTTCTGCTATGCTGCCACCAAAATGTGGAATGACCTACAGTACCAACAGGCATAGAGGTTCTAGACTCCCTATACCCAACAGGCATAGAGGTTCTAGACTCCCTATACCCAACAGGCATAGAGGTTCTAGACTCCCTATACCCGTACCAACAGGCATAGAGGTTCTAGACTCCCTATACCCGTACCATAGAGGTTCTAGACTCCCTATACCCGTACCATAGAGGTTCTAGACTCCCTATACCCGTACCATAGAGGTTCTAGACTCCCTATACCCGTACCATAGCGGTTCTAGACTCCCTATACCCGTACCAACAGGCATAGAGGTTCTAGACTCCCTATACCCGTACCAACAGGCATAGAGGTTCTAGACTCCCTATACCCGTACCATAGAGGTTCTACACTCCCTATACCCGTACCATAGAGGTTCTAGACTCCCTATACCCGTACCATAGAGGTTCTAGACTCCCTATACCCGTACCATAGAGGTTCTAGACTCCCTATACCCGTACCATAGAGGTTCTAGACTCCCTATACCCGTACCAACAGGCATAGAGGTTCTAGACTCCCTACACCCGTACCAACAGGCATAGAGGTTCTAGACTCCCTATACCCGTACCATAGAGGTTCTAGACTCCCTATACCCGTACCATAGAGGTTCTAGACTCCCTATACCCGTACCAACAGGCATAGAGGTTCTAGACTCCCTATACCAGTACCAACAGGCATAGAGGTTCTAGACTCCCTATACCCGTACCATAGAGGTTCTAGACTCCCTATACCCGTACCATAGAGGTTCTAGACTCCCTATACCCGTACCATAGAGTTTCTAGACTCCCTATACCCGTACCAACAGGCATAGAGGTTCTAGACTCCCTATACCCGTACCAACAGGCATAGAGGTTCTAGACTCCCTATACCCGTACCAACAGGCATAGAGGTTCTAGACTCCCTATACCCGTACCATAGAGGTTCTAGACTCCCTATACCCGTACCAACAGGCATAGAGGTTCTAGACTCCCTATACCCGTACCATAGAGGTTCTAGACTCCCTACACCCGTACCATAGAGGTTCTAGACTCCCTATACCCGTACCATAGAGGTTCTAGACTCCCTATACCCGTACCAACAGGCATAGAGGTTCTAGACTCCCTACACCCGTACCAACAGGCATAGAGGTTCTAGACTCCCTATACCCGTACCATAGAGGTTCTAGACTCCCTATACCCGTACCATAGAGGTTCTAGACTCCCTATACCCGTACCATAGAGGTTCTAGACTCCCTATACCCGTACCATAGAGGTTCTAGACTCCCTATACCCGTACCATAGAGGTTCTAGACTCCCTATACCCGTACCAACAGGCATAGAGGTTCTAGACTCCCTATACCCGTACCAACAGGCATAGAGGTTCTAGACTCCCTACACCCGTACCAACAGGCATAGAGGTTCTAGACTCCCTATACCCGTACCATAGAGGTTCTAGACTCCCTATACCCGTACCATAGAGGTTCTAGACTCCCTATACCCGTACCAACAGGCATAGAGGTTCTAGACTCCCTATACCCGGACCAACAGGCCTAGAGGTTCTAGACTCCCTATACCCGGACCAACAGGCATAGAGGTTCTAGACTCCCTATACCCGTACCATAGAGGTTCTAGACTCCCTATACCCGTACCATAGAGGTTCTAGACTCCCTATACCCGTACCAACAGGCATAGAGGTTCTAGACTCCCTATACCCGTACCATAGAGGTTCTAGACTCCCTATACCCGTACCATAGAGGTTCTAGACTCCCTATACCCGTACCATAGAGGTTCTAGACTCCCTATACCCGTACCAACAGGCATAGAGGTTCTAGACTCCCTATACCCGTACCTACAGTACCAACAGGCATAGAGGTTCTAGACTCCCTATACCCGTACCTACAGTACCAACAGGCATAGAGGTTCTAGACTCCCTATACCCGTACCTACAGTACCAACAGGCATAGAGGTTCTAGACTCCCTATACCCGTCCCGTACCAAACTCAAAACGAACCTAAAAGAATGCCTTTCGTCACAATACAAGTGAACATCATTTAACTCCTTGAATCGCCTGACCCCTCCCCTGCTTTCTCTGTAAATATACATTATGATCCTACGAGCTTTATTCCAATATGTTTTCTAGTACATTTTGTATTGAATTGTATTGTCTGTACTCTGTATTATACTGTATGTAGTAGTGATGAATTGTGTACAAAGGACCACAATGGAGTTTTGTGTTATCCTTTTAGCATAACCTTTGACTTTAATACCTGTACTGTATAAATGCTAATCAATCAAAGATGATGAATGAACTGTATGCTGTTTGTGTCCCCCCGCAGGCTGTCTGTCTGCCTTGGTCTACCAACACGCCATCACGCCACTGGCCCTGCCCTGCAAACTGCTCATCCCCACCACAGGTCTGTGCCAAGGGCTCTATACCGGTATACAGCATGTTCACACGCCATTTTGGAAAGCACTTGGGCCTCTACCTATAGCCCCTTTCGGGATCCGATTCCTCGGTTACCTTTTCTGCATTTTGGACGCCGGTACCCTAGGGTCCCTTGAAAGTTAATCCTCTCTCCAATAGACGCAGCTGTACCACTGTTTGGTCACGGACAAATCTAGCGTCGCTTGAGAAGTTGATGAGATGTTTCAAAGAGGCATAAAGTAGCAGTAGGAGACCGCGGAAACTTGTGCGAAGCGGCGCTAATCGCGTCGCCGCTAAGTATTTTTTGACTGTGAAAATCTCCATTGTTAATTTATGAATTTGTAAATTCACACTCAGTACTCTCTCTCTCTGCATGTTGTATAGATCTCCATGAAGACGTGTCTGAGGTGGTCACACCAGCAAACCCCCTGGCGGAACGGCTCAAACAAGGAGCAGGTGTGTATTTAGCACATGCATTCAGTGGCACAGATCCCTTTCAATTATGCTTTCATGGGACAGATAGATGATTGCCTTGAAATGTCTGCACATAATGTGGGAGTTTAAATGAAATGGCTATGGGTAAAGAAAAAGGCAATATTAAAAAAGCAATGAAGTGGATATGGGTAAAAAGAAGAACATGAAAGATGCTGTATGTGTCCACTGTCCAGAATGAAACAGAAGATATAGATCCTTAACTAGACAGTAATTTAAAGTCATGCTTTAGTCACCTGACGTTTTTTTGGTGTCACCTCTCGTAGCTCATAGTTTTTCTATACTGAAGTTATGTGGAATGTTTATTGGGAAAAATCTACCGGTGACAGATTATATGAAATATTACTTAAGTTTAATTAGAAAAGTTAAACAGTATGACTTTAATGTGAAGGAAAACACCAGTTGTCATGTTTCCTGACGCATAACGTTCACTCCCTCCAAGTAACACCACTTCCTTGTTACTCCAGTGCAAAAGGCCCCTGCTGATTCCCATGGTAAACCCTGTGTACATTTATTTGGATTGCTTCTTCTGGAATGCTACTAGTTTCCTTGAATGCTAGGTCTATGTATGCCTCAAAACATTTGTTTGAGTGTGCGACGTGTGTATGTGTGCGAGCGTGCGTGCATGTTTGTGTGCTGCAGAATTTGTGTAGATTTGTCTTTCTTACAGTCTGTTAACATTGCCGTCCAGCTTTATGTCCAAATATGGAAAAGTGTTTGATGTTGGAATGACACTGGTCGATGGATGTGTTTAATGTTCGTGCTCTATCTGACCATGCCTTGTCTGAGAGAGCATGCAGTGTAATGACAAGAATACAGCACATTATATAGGCTATACGCATTTTGTGCATGAACAGGTCGGTTAAAAGAATGTTACTTGACTTCATTAATGTCATTAACAAACAAGTCTGTGCAGCCGTGACTGTATGCATACTGCATAGGTTACTGTTGATTCCCATTATGTTGTCTTCAAGAAGCCTGTGTCCCCCGCCCTGTGTCGTCTTTGTTCAGTTCAGTCTGGTGGTGGAAGTACTTTTACTTAAGTCAAAGTAAAAATACCACGCTGTGAAAATACTCTGTTACAAGTAAAAGGCTTGTATCAAACTTTCATGGGAGTAGATCAGTATAAAAGTAATGGCATCAATATGTATTTACAGAACCAAAGCGAAAAGTTGTAGCTGAAAGTGTATTTCAAAAATAGCAGACCATGCAACACATTGTGAGCTTGTAGACTTTCTATTTTTGAATAGTCGCAGCATTACGGGCTAAAGAGGTTAATGAATGTTCTGCATTAATAATCTAAATATGCAATGTAACTACGGGTAGCTATAGTATTTAAATAATTGTAATAGAGTAAAAAAAAGAAAAGACAATATTTGTCTCTAAGGCCTCACTCAGACCTTTACAACAGATTGCTGTATGCTTGCTGTATACAAAGGGTGTGACACAGCTTGCCCCAATGCATTTCCAATGGGAGTCACATGGTCTGACACAACACTTGTGTTGTATGAGGGGTATGAGTTGTATGAGGGGCGCAGTCGAAACACAGCCGAAAGCCATACAACAGCTTGTAGTCCAAAATGTAGTCCTCAAACCATGTGACTTCCATTGGAAATGCATTGGGGCGGCCATGACACTCACAGCATTCATACAACAAGCATGCATCAATGTTTTAAAGGTCTGAGTGAGGCCTAGTTGTGCATTGAAAAAGGGACATACTCAAGTTAAAGGTATATTCAGTGATTTGACGTAATTCAAATATCACTTATTTTTTCTTTTTTTCTGGATAATCCTCCCTACTATAGAGTGTGCTGACCATATAAGGAGTTCCTCCCTGTCCCCAGTGAGCCCCTGGGGTCAAAAAACCCTAGTTTCAGTTTTGGTGGCGGGTGGCAAAACCTTCATCCAATCAGGATGAGAGGGGCCTTCCTCCAATCATGATCGAGTGGGGGCGGGCCTTGGTGCACATGCTGTTGGCCTGTTGCACTTCCCCCCACTGTAGAGCGTGCATGTGCACATTTTGTTACCGGGGCGGACTGGGTGGTTTTCCAAATCACGCAAATCACTGAATGCTCCTTTAAGTAAATGCACCTCAAAGTTGCACTTGAGTAAATGTACTTATAGTTACTCTCCACCACTGGTTCAGCTCAGTCTCTCTCTGCATGAGAAAACAGCCGGTGACTTTGTGTTGTTGTTGTGGTTGTTTTCCCCCAGCATGCAACGTGCTGTACATCAACTCCGTAGAGATGGAGTCCCTGACGGGTCCCCAGGCCGTGGCCAAGGCCATCAGCGAGACGCTGGCTGCCACCACAGCCTCTACTGCCACCGTCGTGCACTTCAAGGTGTCTGCGCAAGGCATCACGCTGACCGACAACCAGAGGAAGTGAGTTAAAGGAGAAACCTGCCATGCCATAGTGCTGCAACTGTCCATTATTGTCCTAGCGATATTGTCCTTGTCGCAATTATTTGTGCGATGATATTAATCGCCAAGGGAATTGTCATAATCGTGACAGCCCTACTTCATGCCCTGGGAGGGGGGGGTTCGAGGGGTCCCCAGAACCCCCCTAGCATACAAAGTATTACAAACTCACTTCGAATGAAAAAACAAAAACACAATTTGTAATTATTTGCATGAATGAAAATTCTAAACACAAACTGTCAAATGGAGACATGATGTGATGGTCGGTTGAGGAACATGCGGTCTGCAGCCACCGTAACAGGACACTCTGTACGCAGCTTTGCATTCAGCTCAGCCACACATAAAGTGGCTTTCAGGGAATAAATATATATTCATCGGCTTGTGGCTTCATTTGTTCCACAGGCTCTTCTTCCGACGGCACTACCCGAGCAACACTGTCACTTTCTGTGATATCGACCCTCAGGACAGAAAGTGAGTACCCCGCTATACAGCATGTACTGTATGCATTAGGCCAGTTATTATTTTACAACATTTTTCATTTCAAGGACCCCCAGTTAACTATGCATTAGGCTACATACCTCCATAACTCGGTGTGCAAATGGACCCATATGGAGCAACCATTATCGTTGTTGTCGGGCAAAAACCTATTATCTCCATATTTTAACCTTTTTATTTATTTTCTCCTAAATTAATGCCCTTCTTGATCATACTACAGCGTAAAAAAAATAAAAAAATAATCTAAAGTAGCAGATCCACACTGAGCTTGTAGATCTGCTACTTTTGTCACTTTTGAATTTGAATTTAATTGAAAAGTAACAGTTTCTCTGTCGATTTCCACCCGACAGAGACCATGTATAGTTTTGTATACGCTATATTTATATAGTACAGTACATTGTACCTGTATCTGGATGGGATATTATCTCAGCTTTTGAATCAGCTTTCCAAAGAAACCATGTGGCACTGAATCACTCCTTTGTTCCCTGTATTGATCTTTAACTGTTGCAGATATTATGTAAGTTAGGTGCATAGATGTGTGTTAGCTCACAATGCGATGCGGCATATTGTGAGGTTGTATATCTGCTATTTTCAGAAGAGTTTTATACATTTGAAAACTTGAAATGGGACATTCTGCACCATACAGTACTTTAAGTAGGCCTACATTTGATGCCAATACTTGAATTCTGTACTTTTCATACCATCCATCATCCAAGTAAAACATTTGACCACTGTTGCGTAAGCTAACATGAAATATTCAACCTGTGTGTTACAGGTGGAACAAGCCAGAGGGAGGCACAGCCAAGTAAGTGCACAAACTCCCAGAGACGATTCTTCTCTATACCTTCACGGCACCCATCTTTAGTAGTTCACCCAGAAAATGAGCCAATACTGTGATTTCAGGCAGAGTTTCCATTGAGTCTGCTACTGAGCGCCACCCCGTCATCATTATTGGCTCAGGAATACAACAAAAACAAACAAACAAACAAAAATAACCATGAATTCCACAGGGTGTGTAATTGATAGAAAATAAGTAATTATTTGGGTGAACTACTACCTTTAATCTAATGTAGATTCTTTGAATAGCCTTTTTGATTATTATTTGTTTTTACGAATTGACACAAAATTGTATTTCTAGTTTGATTAACCACTTTGTTGTACAGCGGTGGACTACACAAATGGTGGAAATAGCCCATTAAAATCAAGGCAAAAGTTTGAAATAATCATGATAATGATAATACATTTGAAGTGGTATCGCCCAGGCCTACTGAAAACAGAGGCTATGCAGCATATAATAGATGGATAGATGGCTGGGCACAAGATAAAAGCATCCTTCCCAGCTGCCAATGAGCTGGGCTGTTGGCAGAGGATGTTTGAGATTTGCAGTGGTCTTGTTCGGGGCTTTTGATCACAGCTGCCACAGACTTGTGGATTTACAACTGGGGTCCAAATCCAGTGGTGGTACATAAACTGTATTTAGGTAAAATGTTGAGGTATTTCTACTTGAGTGTTTCTAACTTCCAATACTTTTACTTGTACTGTAAAGTATCCAAATATTGTACTTTTACTCCACTACATTTATTTGAAAACTTTAGTTACTACCGTACTTAGTTTGTAGATTATGCTTACAAAACATACATTACCCACTTCAGCACTATATACATTTCGGCCATTTGAAAATGGCCAATCTACAAGCTCACAATGCGTCGCCATGCAACGCATCAACAGTGTATTTCCATAATGCAGTATTGAAATTGAATACTTAGTACTCTTTCCACCACTGTCCAAATCTGATTGTGATTTAACCGTGGTCTGGATAACGTTTTAGCGTGCCCCCCTCCCCACCCCCCCTCCCTTCAAAAACAAGTCTATAAATGTACTAGTTTATGAGACTGATTTTATTTCCAGATTCCGTGTCCTTGGAAGACATATAGATTTTGTTGTATAATTATAATATATCCATTTCCTTTTTATGATCATATTTGTGGATGTGCCACATAATAAATCCATTGCACGCCTTTCCACTGACCATTATCCAAAACAGAACAAATTGTCTGAGGTCTTATCAGATATTAATGATTGATATTTGTTTCTGTGTCGTATGACAAAATAACTAGGTCTTTGATAAAAAGTATTTTCGTGTAAAGTAGACAAGGACACTGCGTGAAAAGAGGAGTTAACGGGCAATTATGGGCACTAGATTTGCCCGTAAACCTCAAGTTTAGCAGGCATACAGTAATATACGCTAATATGCAGGTGTGATGGTACAATTCGGGAGTTTACCGGAGTTTGTTGGAAAGTTTAACGGGAGTTTCCTGTAATATACACATTCCATGCTTTTTGCACAGTGGGATTCAACTCATACTGATGCGTCTGTGCTTCCAGGTTCTTTGGGTTCGTGGCACGGAAGCAAGGAAGCACAACCGACAACGTCAGCCACCTGTTTGCCGAGATGGACCCCGAACAGCCCGCCAGCGCCATCGTTAACTTCGTCTCCAAGATGATCAGCGCGCAGAAACGATGAGAGGCTGACCAAAACAAGCAAGAATCCTGGCGCCTTTTTTTTTTTTTTTTTTTTTTCTGCTTTGGTTGTTTCTTTTCTTTTTCTTTTTAACCACACAGACACTTGTTTCTTATTTCGGACTATTCAGCATTTTGATTTTATGCGTCACCTTATGTCTTTCATGTGTGCCTTTCGCTGAAGCGAGATCGTGTGAATGTTCTTTGTGAGCACAGGAGAGCTAGAGGGAAGTGTGTGAACGAGAGGATCAGTGGTTCTCTATGTGGGGTCCAGGGACCCCCTCCCCCATGGGTTCTTGTGGGAGTTCCAAGCGGTCCCCAAATGACTTAATCTTTTTGCAACACCTTACAGTACGTAGGCTATTTGATTTGAAAATATCTGATTTACAAGTTCGCAATGCGTCCCATGGTGACATGCTTTGTGGTCTTGTAGACCGGCTATTTTCATGAAATCTTCCCTGGCACATTTTTATTTATTTTTTCAAGTTGGGGGTCCGTGTGACATGAGAACCACTCGAATAGATAGAATAGAAGTGTGTGTGTGTGTGTGTGTTTTTGTGTGTGCGTGTGCGTGTGCGTGTGCGTGTGTGTGTGTGTGTCATGTGCGTGCGTGCGTGCGTGCGTGTTTCTGTGCATGTGCTTTATTTCTCGGACGGACTCTTGGATGGACCAGAGGAAGTGGGTGGGGGGGGGAGCGGGCGTGGCTGTGTATGACGAGTGACGATGTGGGCGGGAGGCCGGTTTGATCTCCCTGGCAGGGTAACCATGAACAGGACGAGGCAAATGTTGGCGTGAGCAAAATTTCCGTTTTGCCATCGCATAATTTTGTGTTTGTTCTTTCGTATTTTATTTAAAATTTTTAAAGGAAGAAGTCAAGTTGTGCGATGCGAGGGTGGATTGTAAATCTTTACTGTGTCAGGCTTTTCTCCGACTGGTCAACCAAAGAAGAAGAAGAAGAAGAATTTAAAAAAGTGGTCAGGGCGTATATAGTTTGCCACTGTCAGAGGGTTGAAAATGTTCTTTTGTAAAAGAAATATGGCTGCTTAATCAAATTTTACTGAACTGTTTCTCACTCTATGTAATGATACTGTAGGTTGATTTCATCCTTGGTGCATCTTTGCCTTCTTGCATACAATGTTAAGAGGACATTTTTGTTTTGCACACGGCAAGGTGAATCAGTGTAAATATTCTAGATTGCTTTCCGAGTAGATCTGTACTCAAAGAATTTTGGTGCCTGACTTTTTTTTTAAATGAATAGCTTTCTAAGGAAGGAAAGAAAGAAAAAACAAAAAAAAACAAAAAAAACATCCTAGCTCTCTGATAATATGCAAATTCCCAAAACGTTGAATGATTGTCCAATTTCAAACAGTTCCAGATTCCTGTCGTATGTAGTACGGTTTCTTTTCTTTTTTTAAGGGAGGAAAAAAAAGGCAATGAATTATCTTTTTCACCCACCATGCAGCTGTGGTGTCATCCAACAAGTCGAGGTGGGGAGAGTTTTGTTTCCTCACCTGTTCTGTGATAAAAAAAAAAGACAGACCAGTGGTGGAAGAAGTGCTATGATTTATTTTACTTAAGTAAAATGTAGCAGAATTGGAATACATTTTATTGTCAAATCACAGGTGGCAATTACACAATGCACATGCAGATCCGACACACCAACGGTCCGACATGCGGGAATCACCCGTCACTCCCGACATGCGTTGCGCCGTGCTTGCAGTTAGGATTGGTTAGGGTTTTGGTTATGGTGTCTTATCTAATGACAGTCGGACCAATAGTATGTCGGAACAAAAGCCTGTACCCTTTCAAAATAGACACAATATTGAAATGGGGCTTAATTGGTTAATGTATGTTTTATAATAAATCTAGTAAATCTGCAAAGTAACTTGTAACTGACGCTTTCAAATAGTTGTAGTAATGTAAAAAGTACAATGTTAGCCTCTGAGATGCAATTGACTTGAAGTATACAGTATTGAAAAATGTACATAAAACAAAAGTACCTCAAAATTGTAGCCTACTTAAGCTCAGTACTTAAGTAAATGTACAAAGTTACTTTCCACCACTGAGGGAGACACCAGTTAGTTGGTCATGATTTATTGATTCAGTGCACCCAAACATCCTCCTTTCTGTTTTTTGAACTTTTGAACTTTGTCGCACGCACAGAACCGATCTTCAAGCTAACAATGTGGCACGTTGTTAACTTCAAGACCAGCTATTGTCTGCATGTGACAGCGCCATAGGACAAATCATAAATTAGACCAGTGGTTCTAAAATTGGTGATTCAGGGACCCTCTGGGTTCCAAATGGAGCCACAAATCTGTGGTTCCATATGTACACTCTGGGGAATCCTTGAGATTTAAGGTTTGAGAACCACTGAATCAGCCATTATTAGTATCCTAATATGCCAGCCTTACTAGGCCACAGCTTGCACTTGTGTACACACACTTTTCCACTCATCCTCGAAGGGCTAAAAAGGGTTTTAAGATGAGAATCTTCACAGCCAATGGTTGCACTACTGTCACGCTCTCCATCTTTTTATGATTTATGATTTTTTTATATATATATATATTGCTGTTGAAAATCTCCGCCAAACCTACTGAGGGGCGCTATTACCACAGAGAGAAGCTACTATCAATAATGTTATGCATTACATCAGCCGGCCGAAACTGTTAACAACCACATCCTACCCGGAAGTAAGCTATACAGTACATATAAATATACCTATATAAATATATATATTGAGAAAAAAAAAGAAAAAAAGGAAAGAAAAAAACTTCCAAACAGTGACTAAAATATTTATTATTTGTTTT
Source organism: Electrona antarctica (assembly GCF_951216825.1). Classification (NCBI taxonomy): domain Eukaryota; kingdom Metazoa; phylum Chordata; class Actinopteri; order Myctophiformes; family Myctophidae; genus Electrona; species Electrona antarctica. The sequence goes on along the minus strand of NC_136794.1, from coordinate 37,581,780 downwards.
TGCTCTGTTGCTCTATGTTAACCTGTATACATGTATTATATCGTATACATCTATAGATTACTGAAAGCAAGAAAAAAAAGCTCTTTATTTTGGCAAAACTTTTGAAATCAACAGATTTTGAACTGCGTTGAAATATATATTGTGTAAAGTGTGTGCATTTTAAATCGTATCACTGTCGTTTTTGATGTTTTTTCATTTTTTTCACAGCTCTTAACATTTTTTTTTTTCTAGCATTGAAAATTATTGGGGTAGGATTTGTTTTTAGTACACAGTAAAATCCTCAGTGTTTTAACACTGGATTTTACTGTGTAGGAGTGGACAAAATACTTAAGTGTGAAAGTTTGTTGTGACGAAGGGTCAAAATGGAGTTATCCTGAAGTGTTGCCAACAGATTGTTTTTGACTAAACTTAATTAAACCTGCCTAAAAACATGCAAAGTTTAGCACTTAAATGTTGTAGGAATTAATGTAAACGAACAATGCATTTCCATTTGTCAAAATTGTTAAGAACAAACAGACTTTGACCGAGAAAAGGTAAACAGAGTCATTTGCATGCATGGAAGCAGAAATACTATTGTAAAAAGAAGAAAATAAATGATAAAACGGCACACAGCACCATTAAACGCATCCTACTTGCTTGGGACAAACGCCCTATATGGCTATGAACTTAGTGTGTAGCTGCTGCCCTCATGTGGTGTAGAAAAATATTACAAGTAGCCCACATACTTATAATACAGTGTTTTAACTGTAATAGCAACTCAAATTATAGTTTGAGTTAAAATGATTTGATAATTGAAAAAAGTACAAAAAAATGTTTAATTTTTTACATATGCTCATTTAAAAAAAATGAGTTTTGCTTGTATTCAGCCCTGCATACGGACTGAATAGGACCTGAATAGTATTAGGGACATGACTCCTTTTTTATTGCCTGTTACACGAGGTCTTATTTAGTTGACAGCATGATACTACATGTTCAGAAGAGGCCTGCAATGACCGCATATAGCCTGTACTGTACTCTTAACTCGGAGGTCAGTTCTTCTAGATTAAAAATAAAAAATAAACAAAATATAGTGCTTTATGGGGCACTTTTATATCAGACTAGAATGTTCCATAATTTAACTGCGAGAGCCTGCATGCTCAAGTCAAGTTGTGTTCCCTTATACCGCCGTTGACTAGTCTTCATATTTTCCTAACTGCAGGAATTCTCCCACCATGATACAATAGAGAGAACAAAAATCAAATATACTGTATATATATATATATATATATATATATATATATATATATATATGTATGTAAGAAGAATCAAATGATGCCTGTAATTTTCAGTATCTTATCAGTCTATGAGGACAAAAGAGTACATTTCTGCATAAGACATGCTTGTTTTGTTTTGTTTTTTTGTTGTTTCTTTTTTGTTTTGTTTTGGGTTTTTTTTGGGGGGGGGGATTCTCCACAACAAATCGAATGTTAGCCTCAAGCCGATTCATACTTTGTTGCACCGCAGTGTCGCGGGTCAAAAACGGCAAGCTCACAACGTGTCTGAGCTTTGTAGATCTGCCATTGTCGGCACGCAACACTGGTGTGACCCGAGCATGAATTAGACATGACCTTGCCAAGAAGGAAACTCCAGTGGCATGATGTGTTCAGATCAGTCTGAACACATAGAATGTGTGTGTGAATGAGCTACTATGCTTGTATAGAACCTTGTATTTTGTTTGGTATATTGTATGGTTTTTATTATTTCTGAGCAAAAAAACACATTAAAAAGCAATACAAATCACAAAGTAACTGCACTGTGTCCATTTTTTAAAGGCTTTCGTGAGTCATGTCGTTTTTCATGGTTTTCGACCCATGGTTTTCAACGATAAAAAAAACATAATATGGGGTCAGGGTACCTTAGTATAATCTGAATCCAACATATATAAAACATATATTAAAAGATATATTGTTCGTTCAATTTGAATTCAGCAAACAGAAATTTGCAAATATTTCCTTTTTTTTTTTTACTATACTGGTAGTACAGTATACCTGTACTGCGTCCCCCCAGTGTCCCCCCAGCCAGTTTCCTCCCAGTGACGCCCCAGTCTCCCCCCCAGTGTATACTACTAGTATACTGGAAGTATACAGTACCAGTATACTGGTACAGTACTGGTACTGGTATAGTATACTAGGCCTAGTATACTATACTGGTAGTATTTGTGTATGCCATTTTTTCCTGATTTTCATCTTTTTCTCAAATCCTCCAAAATCATGAAAAACGGCATACTATAGTATGCGGTCCGAAACCATGGACTAAACTAAAGTATGCCCTTTTTTCGTGATTTTCATCTTTTTAGTAGTAGTATACTACTAGTAGTACTACTATACTAGTACCCCCCAGTGTCACCCCCAGTGTATACTACTAGTATACTGGTAGTATACCAGTATGCTAGTATACTATACTGGTAGTATTTGTGTGTGCCATTTTTTCATCATATATACATTTCTTTTAATCCCACAATTTTGCAACCCGGTTTTTCACCCAGTGCCAATTATCTAATCATTAGATAATTGGCACTGGGGGAAAAACTGGGTAGCACGCAGCGGACTGACCTAATGCCTCCTTCTATGCATGAGGAGTCCAAGCTGCTTCTTTTCACCTGACAGAGGGGAATTTCCTTGGCCGGACGTAGCTGGTGGAAGGAACACGTTATTCCGACCAGTTAATTTCCCCTCCATCAGGCGCCCCGGCTGGCCAGGGGGAGGTAGTTTTAGAGACCAGGATTACTGCATGTTTTTGTGAGGGTACCTACCCTAGGGGACACGGGGAGAACATGCAAACTCCACACAGAAAGGCCCTTTCGCCAACCCCACCTCGGGTATGGGCACTGATGACACGGAGGAGGGAACACGCCCACAGTGTCCCCAGCGGGAATCGAACCCAGGACCTTCTAGCTGTGAGGCGACAGCACTACCAACTGTGCCACCGTGCCCCGCCATCATATATACAGTTGGCACTGGGGGGACAATGGGGGGCACTGTCTGGGGAGGCACTGGGGGGGCACTGGGGGGACACTGGAGTGGCACTGTCTGCTCCCGCACTGGGGAGGCACTTGGGGGCACTGTCTGGGGAGGCAATGGGGGGACACTGGGGGGGCACTGTCTGGGGAGGCACTGGGGGGACAATGGGGGGCACTGTCTTGGGAGGCACTGGGGGGGCACTGTCTGGGGAGGCACTGGGGGACAATGGGGGGCACTGGGGGGGAACTGTCTGGGGAGGCACTGGGGGGCACTGTCTGTGGAGGCACTGGGGGGGCACTGTCTGGGGAAGCACTGGGGGGGAACTGTCTGGGGAAGCACTGGGGGGACACTGGGGGGGAACTGTCTGGGGAGGCACTGGGGGGGAACTTTCTGGGGAAGCACTGGGGGGGACAATGGGGGGGCACTGGTAGGGCACTGGGGGGAACTGTCTGGGGAAGCACTGGGGGGACACTGGGGGGGCACTGTCTGGGGAGGCACTGGGGGGACACTGGGGGGACAATGGGTGGGCACTGGGGGGACACTGGGTTGGCACTGTCTGGGGAGGCACTGGGGGCACTGTTGGGGCACTGTCTGGGGAGGCACTGGGGGGACCTGGGGACTTCAGTGCAATGTACTTACATATGTTGCGACCGAAGGTCACAACATATGTAAGTACAGTGCAAGGAATGAGTGCATTCGCCATGTACTTGAAGGAAGCCTAATCTAATCACTCTTAGATTTTCTCCAGTTTATCCCTGAGTTTAAGTTTACCCTATTGTTGTAGGACTTTTATCCTTACATTATTGGGCTTTGTTTTAGGGTTAATTCACCCCATGGCTCCTCAATTAGCCAGTGGCAGGTTTTATGACTAGCTCGTGGCTTCTGTGAGGTTTAGGTTTAGCGTTGGAATTTAGGTGTACGTATTTGGTCTATTCTTAAAAACTATATATATTTTTTTGTTATTTGCACTGGGGGGACACTAGGGGGGCACTGGGGGGAAACTGGGTTAGCACTGTCTGGTCTGTCTGGTTAATGATCTTGCCGTGGGAGGTCGGCAAGAGTACGTTTATTTATTTATTTTATTTTTGACAATGTTAGCTTTGCAATCTATTCAGGTCTGGCTGAACCGTGCTGTCGGGTTTTCGCGAAACTTGGCAATATGGTAGAGGGCTATGCCAAACGGTGAGGATGCGAAGCCCTTGACCATTGGCCAAAGGGTGGCGCTATAGCATTAAAATTGAAAATGCAAACTTTAAACGGGAAATGCTCATGAACCGTTTTACCGTGAGTAATGAAACTTTGATACACATGTGTTTCCTTCATGCTATAGTAGGCCTATGCCGTCCGATATGTTAAGTCTATGTTAAGTTTGTTTTGTCATATTAGATTATATAGATTATTCCCTCTTCTGTATTAGTTTTATTTATAAGTCTGTGTTTTGTCGTTTACCCCCCCCCGCCCTCTCTTTTCTCACCAATCATGCCAATATTTACTATTTTATTCCATTCATATATTTAATTTTGCACTATAGGTACAGAACACAATTAGTAATTAGTCATGATATATCAGCAGACATGTGGTTTTTGTATGAGATGGTTATTAACCACTTAAACCCCATATGGCTGAGCGGAGTCCCACAGGGCTCTATACTAGTAGGCTATATTTTCTGTTCTATGCTCATTTCTGGAGATTTAGAGATTTGGTGAAACTGGGAAAGAAAAGAAAAGTAACGGCCCCGCTTAACTAATAGAGTGTCTATAAGTGGTCAATGTTCAGGGTCACAGCAACACTATGAAGTTAACTAATAGAGTGTCTATAAGTGGTCAATGTTCAGGGTCACAGCAACACTATGAAGTTAACTAATAGAGTGTCTATAAGTGGTCAATGTTCAGGGTGACAGCAACACTATGAAGTTAACTAATAGAGGGTCTATAAGTGGTCAATGTTCAGGGTGACAGCAACACTATGAAGTTAACTAATAGAGTGTCTATAAGTGGTCAATGTTCAGGGTGACAGCAACACTATGAAGTTAACTAATAGAGGCTCTATAAGTGGTCAATGATCAGGGTGACAGCAACACTATGAAGTTAACTAATAGAGGGTCTATAAGTGGTCAATGTTCAGGGTGACAGCAACACTATGAAGTTAACTAATAGAGGGTCTATAAGTGGTCAATGTTCAGGGTCACAGCAACACTATGAAGTTAACTAATAGAGTGTCTATAAGTGGTCAATGTTCAGGGTGACAGCAATACTATGAAGTTAACTAATATAGGGTTTATAAGTGGTCAATGTTCAGGGTGACAGCAACACTATGAAGTTAACTAATAGAGGGTCTATACGTGGTCAATGTTCAGGGTGACAGCAACACTATGAAGTTAACTAATAGAGTGTCTATAAGTGGTCAATGTTCAGGGTGACAGCAACACTATGAAGTTAACTAATAGAGGCTCTATAAGTGGTCAATGATCAGGGTGACAGCAACACTATGAAGTTAACTAATAGAGGGTCTATAAGTGGTCAATGTTCAGGGTGACAGCAACACTATGAAGTTAACTAATAGAGGGTCTATAAGTGGTCAATGTTCAGGGTCACAGCAACACTATGAAGTTAACTAATAGAGTGTCTATAAGTGGTCAATGTTCAGGGTGACAGCAATACTATGAAGTTAACTAATATAGGGTTTATAAGTGGTCAATGTTCAGGGTGACAGCAACACTATGAAGTTAACTAATAGAGTGTCTATAAGTGGTCAATGTTCAGGGTGACAGCAACACTATGAAGTTAACTAATAGAGTGTCTATAAGTGGTCAATGTTCAGGGTCACAGCAACACTATGAAGTTAACTAATAGAGTGTCTATAAGTGGTCAATGTTCAGGGTGACAGCAACACTATGAAGTTAACTAATAGAGTGTCTATAAGTGGTCAATGTTCAGGGTGACAGCAACACTATGAAGTTAACTAATAGAGCGTCTATAAGTGGTCAATGTTCAGGGTGACAGCAACACTATGAAGTTAACTAATAGAGTGTCTATAAGTGGTCAATGTTCAGGGTGACAGCAACACTATGAAGTTAACTAATAGAGGCTCTATAAGTGGCCAATGTTCAGGGTGACAGCAACACTATGAAGTTAACTAATAGAGTGTCTATACGTGGTCAATATTCAGGGTGACAGCAACACTATGAAGTTAACTAATAGAGTGTCTATAAGTGGTCAATGTTCAGGGTAACAGCACACACTATGAAGTTAACTAATAGAGTGTCTATTAGTGGCCAATGTTCAGGGTGACAGCAACACTATGACGTTAAAGGTATATTCAGTGATTTCACTTAATTCAAATATCACTTATTTTTTCTTATATTTCGGATAATCCTCCCTACTATAAAGTGTGCTGACCATATAAGGAGTTCCTCCCTGTCCCCAGTTAACCCCTGGGGTCAAAAAACCCTAGTTTCGGTTTGGGCTTTGGGTAGCAAAGCCTTCATCCAATCAGGATGAGAGGGGCTTTCCTCCAATCATGATCGAGTGGGGCGGGCCTTGGTGCACATGCTGTTGGTCTGTTGTACTTCTCCCACTGTAGAGCGTGTGCATGTGCACATCTTGTTACCGGGGCGGACCGTTTTCTTTTTTTTTTTTTTTTTACAAATCACCCAAATCACTGAATGCTCCTTTAAGAGATTTAACTGATGTCCAGCTTGCCCCTTGTCCCCCCAGGAGGGCCAGCTGAGGAGATGGGTGGACAATCTTCTCTACTATGATGTGGATGGAGGAATGTGTGGGACTGGACGATCTGTCCGGGAACACCTACATGAAAGGATTAGAAGATTAAGAGCAGCATAAACATAACAAGATGATGTTCAAAGTGTATTATGGTTGATCAAACTAAAAACCCTGATTCTTATTTTCCATTTATGCTTTTCAATTTCAACTATTTATTTAACATTCTTATCATTCAATTTTTTAGGGTGGGGTATTTATATGTGTGGTTGTATATGGTCTTCTGTCGTGCTGTATGTCCTTAGACCTTCAGCTCCGTTGCAGCAAGCCAGTCCAGTGTGTCATCGTCTAGGTCAATTAAGCCACGATCACCATTCGATGGCCGGTATTTGGGTCAGCACGTGTTCCACAGTCTGTAGTGGATCCCCACATGCGCAGTGGACAGTCTGTGAGACCCCACAGTGGACACTGTCTGTGAGACCCCACAGTGGACACTGTCTGTGAGACCCCACCTCTGCATGGCTGCACCCAAACGTCCCTATACCTGTCCTCAGGCGGTTGAGGGTTGTCCGTACTCCTTACGGGGGAGGTGCTGAGGTGGAGGTGAGGGTGGTCCGTACTCCTTACGGGAGAGGTGCTGAGGTGGAGATGAGGGTGGTCCGTACTCCTTATGGGGGAGGTGCTGAGGTGGAGGTGCTTTAAGCAAAGCTATACACCTTGAAAAGTACAGTCATAACTCAAGTGTACAATTAAACTGTGTGTTGGTTTGTTTACTGTTTTACTGTTGAGTGAGACCCACAGTTTGGGAAAACACTGCATTAGATCAAAGTGTCTCCCAAATAGAAGGGAGGGAAACAGATTGTTTTAAATGCTGGCTATTCCAATACAGTAGAAAACAGGAGGGGGTTAGACAAAAAAAGGAAGAGCTGAGCTGTTTGTTACAATTTGCTATTCTTTTTTTTGAGTGAAAACTGTTTAATTACAGAGCTGTCTGGGTGTTATGAATATTGATATGGCAATTAAAATTCCAGTAAAATTGTATTACTGTTGTATGGTAGACAATAAAGTGGGTTTCAGGTGTGGTAATCTAAACACAGCGTCTTTACACTCTAGTGAAATAGTGCATTTCATATTTAATGTAAACATATAGGCCTACAACAGGACATGGGTGAGGCAGTCAGCAGGTCACAGCGCTGTAGGGCTTTGAACCCTATATCCAGCAGAAGCTTGGATAGTACTTATTACCAGTGCTTTTTTTGCTTTGCAACACCATGCCTTTACTTGCATGTGAATTATTTTGTTTTGATGGTACTTGTATACTGTTCTACATTTTTGTCTAATAAAATAGGCTATTCATTTAATCAATCAAACTGCATTAACTAACAGAGATGCTACTAACCAAGCTATCCATGTCAACATGCTCTATAGGAGTCTCAATAACAGGTATAAGTAACGTTTAATGTTTAGTAATGTTTAATGTAGCAGAAGAGGCAATTCATTTAACAGAGTTTTGCACAATTTTCACGTCCCAGATCGATTCTACTGTGCTGACTACACCTCCATGATATATTAGGAGTACAATAACATTCCATTGTGAATTAAAAACGTATTATTAACCACAGTGTGGTTGCAGTGTAATGCTAAAGGTTTAATCACAGGGCTGTCTGCTTCATGTAATATAATTAAAAGTGTATTGTGAATCAATTAATTGAGTGCTATCCTTACTTTCATGCAAAGCACCAACTTCAGTGTTTACGGACCGACTGACCTATAATAACATTATGCCTATAGCCTACAATAGCACAGTGAGTCTTAGCTCTGGTCCATAGCTCTAATGTCTAAATGCAACGCATTAGATTAGATCTATGGACCAGAGCTATAAGTGGGTCTCAGACTGGGGGGTCCGGGGACCCCCTGCAGTACCTACCTGTCGGTTGCTGGGGTCTGGGGACCCCCTGCAGTAGCTACCTGTCGGTTGCTGGGGGTCCCATAGATAGAAATTCCACTAAATGGGGGTCCGTAGCCTAATGCATGTCAAACTTTCCGTGTTGAAAAAAAAAATTACGAACGGGGCTTGAACTGACAATGTCACGACGTTGGGACTCAAAGACGGATGACTAGCCCACTAGACCACTGAAGACATTAGCAGATTGGAGATCAGGATCTGTATTGTGTATTTAGGCCGTGACGTCAGCCACTTCCGGGTTCTACTCAAGAAAACTTCCACGTAATATATTTTCTTTGTAGTGAACACTTTACAGTTACATTAATAATTCTACTCGAGTTGGAAGCATTAAGACCCATTAAGACCTCAATGGCTTCCTTTCTGAAAAATAACGTTATTGTAAAAAAAAGATTCACGCGTTCATATGTAGCTATTTAGTATTTACATTGAGAAGCGGACGGGACCCGGATGTAACGTAGGAGGACTACAATATGACTACAAGAAATTCGCGGGAAAAAACTCGCGGGCGTGGCCTCACACCGGAAGGAAGTGACGCCCCCCTCAAATACGGCGCAGACGCGTTGGGGCGGGCTTGGTCAGTTTTTGTTTGAGAATGCCACGTCACACATCGTGTCCGTCGTCGTCTGCAGGCAGCAGGTAAATAATGAAATGTTATTGAATGCTTAACGCTGTTTTTGTTCAAACATGTTATCACTTATGAATTATAATCTTTATATCTGTTACTACAACTTTGTAAACCCGTGTTTAGTCGACTGGTTACTGTCGCCGATTTGTAAACATCAGGGCCCAGGTTCGAGTCCCCATCGAGGACTGAGAGTTTCTTTCCTTCTTACCAAACAAGCACAATTGCTCTGTATTGTGACAGTAATCATTGCTATAGAGTGTGTTCAGTAACAGTGTTAATTAGCTCTATAGTGTGACAGTAATCATTGCTTTACTATAGACTCTATAGCAATGATTACTCTCACACTATAGTGCTATGTAACACTGTTACTGAACACACACTATAGTATAGAGTGTGTGTTCAGTAACAGTGTTAAATAGTTCTATAGTGTGACAGTAATCATTGCTATAGTGTGTGTTCAGTAACAGTGTTAAATAGCTCTATAGTGTGACAGTAATCATTGCTATAGTGTGTGTTCAGTAACAGTGTTAAATAGCTCTATAGTGTGACAGTAATCATTGCTATAGAGTGTGTTCAGTAACAGTGTTAAATAGCTCTATAGTGTGACAGTAATCATTGCTATAGTGTGTGTTCAGTAACAGTGTTAAATAGCTCTATAGTGTGACAGTAATCATTGCTATATTGTGTGTTCAGTAACAGTGTTAAATAGCTCTATATTGTGACAGTAATCATTGCTATAGTGTTTTCAGTAACAGAGGTCTCCCGGTCTCTCCAGCTTTTTGTTAAACAGAAAAAGCATTTTCTGAAACTGCAATTTTATCCAATCAGGAACGCAGTCAGGAAACAGATTAAACAAGTGAGATTGTAATGTAACAGACACAATTAGAACTGGAACATTAAGCTCATAAATAGCTACTTTCTCCTGATTGGCTGAAAATGTGTCACCTACCTGAAGATTCTTTTTTTTTTAAACCCTTTTCTATTTATTAAAGAGCTGGAGAGACAGGAATATTCCTGTTACTGAACACACACTCTATAGCAATGATTACTGTCACAATATAAAACTATTTAACACTGTTACTGAACACACTTTGATTGATTGATTGAAAAATGTTAAAAAAATTACAGTACATTTCAAGCACAAACTCAATACAAAGGCTGTTAACTGTGAGTGGACGACCCAATTAAGCATTACACTTGTTTCCAATAGGGTCCACCATGTTCAAATCATCAGAAACATTTAGAGACGTACAAATAGACACTTCTATATAGACAAAGGACAGAACAGGAATTCATCATAAAGGAGGTAAAAAGGGAAAAGAAACATATACAGTGAGGGAAAAAAAGGGGTGGGCGGTGGGGGGGATTCACGTTCAGCTCCGTTCATTTGTTTGTTTTCCTTGGAGGAGCTGCGTTGGGTCCCCAAGTCGGCTCCGTGGCCGTACCTTGAGTTGGCTGTGTGGCCGTGACCGTCTCTTGTGTTGTCCTTGTGTTGGGTCCCCAAGTCGGCTCCGTGGCCGTACCTTGAGTTGGCTGTGTGACCGTGACCGTCTCTTGTGTTGTCCTTGCGTCCGTGTTTGAGGGATTCCGATTTTACAGGGGCCAGTTTCGAATTGCAGCCGTCCGTAGGTGCCCTTTGAGAGCGGTTTTGAAGGAGTCAAGGGATTCGCATGTCTTAATGACTGTTGGTAGGGCGTTCCACATTTTGGTGGCATAGGAGCGAAAATAATTTAGTCCCTTGTTTGTGCCGAATCTGGGTTGTACATGGTTCGTTGCACTCCCTCTTATTGCACTCCCTTTATCACCGGAAAGATTAGCCTCCAGGATGGAACCTAGGTTGGTAATTTCATCTTTACGTGTGATAACATTGTCACCCACTCTAACCAAGAAGCCATTTGCCTTGTTGAGATTACTATTAGAGCCAAAGAGAATGGATTCAGTTTTTCCCAGGTGTAAAGATAGTTTGTTATCAGCGAGCCAGGTGCAGATTCTACCGAGTTCAGAGCTGAGGGCCTTTTCAACCTGCAGTTTGTTCCTATCCGAGACTAGCAGTCCGAGTCATCTGCGAACAGGAACAAGTTGAAGTCACAAGCTGAAGTCATGTCGTTAACATATATTAGGAACAGTAAAGGCCCTAGTATGCTCCCTTGTGGAACGCCACAGCTCACTGGGAGGGGGGGGAAGGCAGTGTTCCATTCACCTCCACCATCTGTTCTCTCCCCTCCAGGTAGGATTGCATCCAGCTCACTGATGTGCTATCGAAACCAATTGCCTTTAGCTTGTTAACCAGTATGGAGTGGTTCACGGTGTCAAAAGCCTTTTGGAGGTCCAGCTCCACTATAGCAATCATTACTGCACAATATAGAACTATTTAACACTGTTACTGAACACACTATAGCAATTATTACAGTCACAATAACTTTGTAATGCTACTGATGTTTGTGTGCAACATTTGAGCTGACAGGCCTTTTTTATGTCAATCAATCAAGTCACCTTAATTCAAGTGATAGCTTATATACAGGGGCATGCCATGTGGTCTACCTGCACAGCCTTTGTGATCTACTGGTAGATCACGAGGTACCTTTTGGGCACCCCTGCAATACAGGATTCCTGTCCAGAATTGTTTTATTAAATATAGAGGGTTTAAGTCGTTCTGAATTTATGTGCGTTTCTTTTTCTGTCTTTCTTTCTTAGGACGGAGATCAAGGTAGACACCGTTGGAAGGCTCTAGCCAGCAAGCCCGCTCAGTCAGCCAACGCAGCCAGCCAGCCCCGCCAGTCAGCCAGTGTAGAAAGTCAGGCTGCCAAGCCAGCGCACTTCAGCCATTGCAGCCAAGGGTTAGGGTTAGTCAGCTCAGCCAGGCCTCTCTCGAGGCCTGGCTCTCTGTCTGCCTGGCCCGGTCTGCCCCGCCCTGCCTTGCAGCAACAGAACCAGCCGGCCTGGCAAGCCAGCCAGCTCAGAATGCGAGCTCAGCAGGCCAGCGCAGCGAAAATCTTTACAAGCCCAGACTCAGGATGCCCAGCAGACAGCAAGGGTCTCCTACCTGACAGCCAAAAGTCAGCCAGACCAGACCCGCATTTGCAGCAAGCCAGGCTCTCAGCCCTAACAGTGCAGTGCCTTTGATTAGTCATCCAAGCCAAAGGGTAGGGTTTGACTGCCCAGGCCTGTAGTGCCCTTGATTAGTCATCCAAGCCAAAGGGTAGGGTTTGACTGCCCGGGCCCAGTGCAGTGCCCTTGATTAGTCATCCAAGCCAAAGGGTAGGGTTTGACTGCCCGGGCCTCCTGCCAGCTGCCAATGCTTTCCTGCGACCCTTCCTGCTTGCCAAGGTCTGCCACAAACTCTCTGTCCTGTCCTGGCCTGAAACTGTTTTTTTCTGAGTCTGGGCTTGTAAAGATTTTCGCTGTGCTGGCTTGCTGAGCTCGCATTCTGAGCTGGCTGGCTTGCCAGGCCGGCTGATTCTGTTGCTGCAAGGCAGGCCTCGAGAGAGGCCTGGCTGAGCTGACTAACCCTAACCCTTGGCTGCCTCGGCCGGCCTACCTGCATGCCTGCCTCGGCCTGCTTGCTTGCTTGCCTGCATGCTTGCCTGTCTCGTCCTGCCTGCCTGCCTGCCTGCCCGCCCGCCTGCCCGCCTGCCTGCCTGCCTGCCTGCAACTTGAATGAGGTGTGTAAACACTTATTTTACGGGTGTGGGTGTTGACCGTGGCCTTTGTGTTCTCCAGTTGTTTCTTGAAGGAGAGTGTTCTGTCCAGTGTAACTCCAAGTTACACGGGGTGGGTATGGTTAGGTTTTTGACCATCCCAAGTGACGCTCAGTTCTTTTTTTGCGTCTCGGTTCCTCAGGTGGAAGCTGCATAGTTGGGTTTTTGATGGGTGACTCAATCTTCTGGAAGTCTGCTTGTTGGGTGGTAATGCAGAGGTCGTCGGCGTAGATTAAACGCTGGCATTCTGTGGGTAGTGGCTGGTCGTTTGTGTAGATATTGAAAAGGAGGGGGTGAGCACGCTACCTTGTGGGAGGCCGTTCTTTTGGGATTTCCATTTACTCCTCTGGTCATTTAACTGGACATTTTGATGACTTGACACAGGTCCAGGTCACCAGTCATGTTCAGTAGTTTCCTGACCATTGTGCGGTGTTGGACAGTGTTGTAGGCAGCAGAGAGATCTATGAATGCTGCTCCAGTTATTTGTTTTCCCTCAGACCCATCCTCAATGTGTTGGGTGAGGTTGAGCTCTGTCCAGCACAGGAGCGGCCGGGACGGAAACCAGCTTGGTCTTTAGTCAGCTTGGTGTCTATGAGTGGCATGAGGTGTTGGAGTAGCAGCCTCTCATAGAGCTTGTAGGTGATGCAGTCATGCAGAGGTGGGAAATGGGTCGGTAGCTCTTTGGGGATGATGGATCTTTGCCATGTTTGGGGATTGCAACCACTTTGGCCTTTCTCCAGACAGAAGGGATGGTTTTCTGTGCCATGCATGTGTTCAGCATCCCCAGGAGCCAGGTCTTTGCGTTAGGTCCCAGGTGCTGTATCATTCTGCCATTATGTCATCAATCCCTGCTACCTTTCCAGATTTCAACTTTCCCATTGCAGTTTTGAGTTCTTCTAGGTCGAAGGGTTTTGTTTAAGGGCTGGCTGATTGTGGTTGGTCTGATACCACTGTGTGATGGTGTTCTCCTGTGGGTCGGCAGCGGTGTTTGTTACGACTTTTGGCCACCAGTTGTGATGCAACAGAGTTTGCTGTGACCATTGTGATTATGGGTGCTGTGGTCTTTGCCAAGAAGGCGTATTGTTCTGTCTTTGCTAAACATTGTCCCCATGAACGTATATCCAGTTGGACAGACAGCTAAAGAAGTTCCTAATCGAGCTCCAAAGAACAGGCCGGTGGGTTGGTTTTAGTAGCTTTACTCAGGAAAATGTGAAACTGTGAACAGAATGACAGGAAATACACAAATGAGAATGTATGCTACACAATATTATGAAAAATGAAACAATACCACATATGTTGCATCACTACACATATCACAGAAGCAGACATAATCAACTGCCACAAATCAAACGTAATCTTGTCATCAAATACAAAGAAATACCATTGTCAATCAATTTTCAGAATATGCATTCAGTGTACAAAACAACAAGTAGGCTACTATAACTTAAAGTAGCATGCCCAGTAAACATGGCCAGTTAGCAATTAGCATGGTTAACATGAGTTGTTGGCAACTAGCTTGACCAAACAAACTACATTTCACACAAATAAAGAAGTATCCAGTATGAGGCTAACAAACATGCACATAGCTATGCTAATAAACACACTTACAGATGATGCCATGTGTGAACTATGAAGGGAAAATACATCATGAGAAGGCAGCCAACAGTAACAAGCTGCTGCCTTGGCAAGATATTGAGAAGAAATGAGAGACAACCACTTCCTACTTGTGGAGCTATCACAAATAGAACTGTGTAGCACTTCCTGTTCTATCAAAATAAAAGACACGAGTGTAAACAAAGACAAATACAGAACAGCCACCAGGGGGTGTAAAAAGGTAATAAAAACACTATCTGGTTACATCACACGTATTGTGGCCCATGCCTTCCTGCTGTTTATTGTCATGTTGGTGTTCTCTATCATTTCCTTCCAGACTTTCCTCCGTTCATCCCCAACTTCACTGTCTATCTCCTGTGTTCTCCATTCATCTTGAGCGATACACAGTCGTCTGATGTGCGGGGGGGACCGCATAAAGGCACGTGATCGGCTCCAGCTTGAGCAGGCATACTCTGCTGTAGAGAAAGACAGGGCCATCCATGGCAGTTGCACGGATTGTTTGTGGGTCTGCGCCCCACTTGGAGTTCCCTAGTTTTCACAGGATGTTATTGTGGGTGTTGACCATGGCTTTTGTTTTCTCCAGGTGTTTTTTGAAGGAGAGTGTCCTGTCCAGTGTAACTCCAAGTTACATGGGGTGGGTATGGTTGGAGAGTTTGTGACCATCCCAAGTGACGCTCAGTTCTTTTTTCGCGTCTCGGTTCCTCAGGTGGAAGCTGCATAGTTGGGTTTTTGATGGGTTGGGTTTCAGGTGGTTGTATTAGTATAGTAGCTTGACATTTCTTGGAGGGCACTTTCAAGGACAGACTCAATCTTCTGGAAGTCTGCTTGTTGGGTGGTGCGGGGGGGAGGTGCCTTTCACACAATGTGACTACCAGACCACAGACACATTCTGAATGTGAACTACAGCGCTTAAAGCGACCAGAGTACCGTCCTGTCCTCCTATCTTTATACCAGAGTACCGTCCTGTCCTATCTTTTCAATGCAACATTGATATTCTCTTCAGGAACACAATTCTTACCTCGCTCTTATAACAACATTTGTTATCGTACCAATACCACGATCGCACAGGGCGTAACTCAATGTCTCAGGACACTCACAGTGAAAACAAATTGCGTTTGACTTGTACTTTTTCTGCTGTACTTAAAGCGTGCACACACGCACACACACATGCACACGCACAGACGGCGTGCACGCACATGCTAACCAAATGTAACTCTGAGAGTGTAAAACATGTAACCAAATGTACCCTTACAGGTCTGTAACTCAGAGTGTACAGATGAAACAAAATGGGAAGGTCCAACACTGGTTATCGAAGCGTGCACACACGCACACACACATACACGCGCACACGCACGCACACGCACGTGTAACCAAATGGACCCTTACAGGTCCAACACTGTTTTTTTGTTAATCATCGAATGAAATGTGTGAGGTCGGCAAGAGAAAGTTAAAAAAAATCATAGCAAATACCGGTAATTCAAATTTTTAGTTTTGTCCTATGTTTTTCTACTTTATATATTACTTTACTGTTGAAATGTACATTTTACATTTCAACGAATGGACCTGTACATGACAACAACACAAAAACTAAGGCACTGGTGTCGTACTTCTGGTTTACCGGAACGGGGTTCAACTCCCTGCAGTGCCCTGCTCAATGTGTTGTATTTACATGGTTCAACTCCCTGCAGTGCCCTGCTCAATGTGTTGTATTTACATGGTTCAACTCCCTGCAGTGCCCTGCTCAATGTGTTGTATTTACATGGTTCAACTCCCTGCAGTGCCCTGCTCAATGTGTTGTATTTACATTTCTGCGCGATTCTTCATCATTGAGGATTTGAAAAAAGGTGAAAATCAAGGAAAAGCGAAAGTCCATGGTCTCGGAGGGCATACTATAGTATGTCGTTTTTCACAATTTTGGAGGATTTGAAAAAAAAGGTGAAAATCACGGAAAAGCAAAAGGCTATAGTCCATGGTCACTGACCGCATACTGGTCAAGGTCATTTATACTGGTCAAGGTCATTTACTAGTCTTATGCAGGTCATTGATATTGGTCAAGGTCATTGAGCGGCGCGCTATAGTGCGCGATTCTTCATCATTGTTGAGGATTTGAAAAAAGGTGAAAATCAAGGAAAAGCAAAAGGCAATAGTCTCGGAGCGCATGCTATAGGGTGCCATCTTTCAGGATTTCGGAGGATTTAAAAAAGGTGAAAATCACTGAAAAGTGACAGGCTATAGTCCATCGCCCCGGAGCACATGCTATAGGGTGCCATTTTTCATGATTTCCGAGGATTTGAAAAAAAAGGTGAAAATCGTGGAAAAGCGACAGGCTATAGTCCATGGTCACGGACCGCATACTAGTCAAGGTCATTTATACTGGTCAAGGTCATTTACTAGTCTTCTGAAGGTCATTTAATAGTCTTATGAAGGTCATTTATACTGGTCAAGGTCATTTATACTGGTCAAGGCCGTTCATACTGGTCAAGGTCATTTACTAGTCTTATGAAGGTAATTTATACTGCTCAAGGTCATTGATATTGGTCAAGGTCATTGAGCGGCGAGCGATTCTTCATCATTGTTGAGGATTTGAAAAAAAGGTAATCGTGGAAAAGCGAAAGGCTATAGTCCATGGTGTCGGAGGGCATACTATAGTATGTTGTTTTTTACGATTTCGGAGGATTTGAAAAAAAGGTGAAAATCGCGGAAAAGCGAAAGGCTATAGTCCATGGTGTCGGAGGGTCGGAGGATTTGAAAAAAGGTGAAAATCACTGAAAAGCGACAGGCTATAGTCCATGGTCTCGGAGCACATGCTATAGGTTGCCATTTTTCACAATTTCGGAGGATTTGAAAAAAAGGTGAAAAGCGACAGGCTATAGTCCATGGTCCCGGAGCACATGCTATAGGGTGCCATTTTTCACGGTTTCGGAGGATTTGAAAAAAAGGTGAAAATCACTGAAAAGCGACAGGCTATAGTCAATGGTCTCGGAGCACATGCTACAGGGTGGCATTTTTCACGGTTTCGGAGGATTTGAAAAAAAGGTGAAAATCACTGAAAAGCGACAGGCTATAGTCCATGGTCTCAGGGCACATGCTATAGGGTGCCATTTTTCACGGTTTCGGAGGATTTGAAAAAAAGGTGAAAATCACTGAAAAGCGACAGGCTATATAATAGTCCATGGTCTCGGAGCACATGCTACAGGGTGGCATTTTTCACTGTTTCGGAGGATTTGAAAAAAAGGGGAAAATCACTGAAAAGCGACAGGCTATATTCCATGGTCTCGGAGCACATGCTATAGGGTGCCATTTTTCACAATTTCGGAGGATTTGAAAAAAAGGTCAAAATCACTGAAAAGCGACAGGCTATAGTCCATGGTCTCGGAGCACATGCTATAGGGTGCCATTTTTCACAATTTCGGAGGATTTGAAAAAAAGGTCAAAATCAATGAAAAGCGACAGGCTATAGTCCATGGTCTCGGAGCACATGCTATAGGGTGCCATTTTTCACGGTTTCGGAGGATTTGAAAAAAAGGTGAAAATCACTGAAAAGCGACAGGCTATAGTGACAAGTCCATGGTCTCGGAGCACATGCTATAGGGTGCCATTTTTCACGGTTTCGGAGGATTTGAAAAAAAGGTGAAAATCACTGAAAAGCGACAGGCTATAGTCAATGGTCTCGGAGCACATGCTACAGGGTGGCATTTTTCACGGTTTCAGAGGATTTGAAAAAAAGGGGAAAATCACTGAAAAGCTACAGGCTATAGTCCATGGTCTCGGAGCACATGCTACAGGGTGGCATTTTTCACGGTTTCGGAGGATTTGAAAAAAAGGTGAAAATCACTGAAAAGCGACAGGCTATAGTCCATGGTCTCGGAGCACATGCTACAGGGTGGTATTTTTCACGGTTTCAGAGGATTTGAAAAAAAGGTGAAAATCACTGAAAAGCGACAGGCTATAGTCCATGGTCTCAGGGCACATGCTATAGGGTGCCATTTTTCACGGTTTCGGAGGATTTGAAAAAAAGGTGAAAATCACTGAAAAGTGACAGGCTATAGTCCATGGTCTCGGAGCACATGCTACAGGGTGGCATTTTTCACGGTTTCGGAGGATTCTAAAAAAAGGTGAAAATCACTGAAAAGCGACAGGATATAGTCCATGGTCTCGGAGCACATGCTACAGGGTGCCATTTTTCACGGTTTCGGAGGAT
This sequence comes from Electrona antarctica, assembly GCF_951216825.1. Lineage (NCBI taxonomy): Eukaryota > Metazoa > Chordata > Actinopteri > Myctophiformes > Myctophidae > Electrona > Electrona antarctica. The sequence goes on along the minus strand of NC_136794.1, from coordinate 37,562,958 downwards.
TTGAAAAAAAGGTGAAAATCACTGAAAAGCGACAGGCTATAGTCCATGGTCTCGGAGCACATGCTACAGGGTGCCATTTTTCACGGTTTCGGAGGAATTGAAAAAAAGGTGAAAATCACTGAAAAGCGACAGGCTATAGTCCATGGTCTCGGAGCACATGCTATAGGGTGCCATTTTTCACAATTTCGGAGGATTTGAAAAAAAGGTCAAAATCACTGAAAAGCGACAGGCTATAGTCCATGGTCTCGGAGCACATGCTATAGGGTGCCATTTTTCACGGTTTCGGAGGATTTTAAAAAAAGGGGAAAATCACTGAAAAGCGACAGGCTATAGTCCATGGTCTCGGAGCACATGCTACAGGGTGGCATTTTTCACGGTTTCGGAGGATTTGAAAAAAAGGCGAAAATCACTGAAAAGCGACAGGCTATAGTCCATGGTCTCGTAGCACATGCTACAGGGTGGTATTTTTCACGGTTTCGGAGGATTTGAAAAAAAGGTGAAAATCACTGAAAAGCGACAGGCTATAGTCCATGGTCTCGGAGCACATGCTACAGGGTGCCATTTTTCACGGTTTCGGAGGAATTGAAAAAAAGGTGAAAATCACTGAAAAGCGACAGGCTATAGTCCATGGTCTCGGAGCACATGCTACAGGGTGGCATTTTTCACGGTTTCGGAGGATTTGAAAAAAAGGGGAAAATCACTGAAAAGCGACAGGCTATAGTCCATGGTCTCGGAGTACATGCTACAGGGTGCCATTTTTCACGGTTTCGGAGGATTTGAAAAAAAGGTGAAAATCACTGAAAAGCGACAGGCTATAGTCCATGGTCTCGGAGCACATGCTACAGGGTGGTATTTTTCACGGTTTCGGAGGATTTGAAAAAAGGTGAAAATCACTGAAAAGCGACAGGCTATAGTCCATGGTCTCGGAGCACATGCTACAGGGTGCCATTTTTCACGGTTTCGGAGGATTTGAAAAAAAGGTGAAAATCACTGAAAAGCGACAGGCTATAGTCCATGGTCTCGGAGCACATGCTATAGGGTGCCATTTTTCACGGTTTCGGAGGATTTGAAAAAAAGGTGAAAATCACTGAAAAGCGACAGGCTATAGTGACAAGTCCATGGTCTCGGAGCACATGCTATAGGGTGCCATTTTTCACGGTTTCGGAGGATTTGAAAAAAAGGTGAAAATCACTGAAAAGCGACAGGCTATAGTCAATGGTCTCGGAGCACATGCTACAGGGTGGCATTTTTCACGGTTTCGGAGGATTTGAAAAAAAGGTCAAAATCACTGAAAAGCGACAGGCTATAGTCCATGGTCTCGGAGCACATGCTATAGGGTGCCATTCTTCACGGTTTCGGAGGATTTGAAAAAAAGGTCAAAATCACTGAAAAGCGACAGGCTATAGTCCATGGTCTCGGAGCACATGCTATAGGGTGCCATTTTTCACGGTTTCGGAGGATTTGAAAAAAAGGGGAAAATCACTGAAAAGCGACAGGCTATAGTCCATGGTCTCGGAGCACATACTACAGGGTGGCATTTTTCACGGTTTCGGAGGATTTGAAAAAAAGGCGAAAATCACTGAAAAGCGACAGGCTATAGTCCATGGTCTCGTAGCACATGCTACAGGGTGGTATTTTTCACGGTTTCGGAGGATTTGAAAAAAAGGTGAAAATCACTGAAAAGCGACAGGCTATAGTCCATGGTCTCGGAGCACATGCTACAGGGTGCCATTTTTCACGGTTTCGGAGGATTTGAAAAAAAGGTGAAAATCACTGAAAAGCGACAGGCTATAGTCCATGGTCTCGGAGCACATGCTACAGGGTGCCATTTTTCACGGTTTCGGAGGATTTGAAAAAAAGGTGAAAATCACTGAAAAGCGACAGGCTATAGTCCATGGTCTCGGAGCACATGCTATAGGGTGCCATTTTTCACGGTTTCGGAGGATTTGAAAAAAAGGGGAAAATCACTGAAAAGCGACAGGCTATAGTCCATGGTCTCGGAGCACATGCTACAGGGTGGCATTTTTCACGGTTTCGGAGGATTTGAAAAAGAAGGTGAAAATCACTGAAAAGCGACAGGCTATAGTCCATGGTCTCGGAGCACATGCTACAGGGTGGTATTTTTCACGGTTTCAGAGGATTTGAAAAAAAGGTGAAAATCACTGAAAAGCGACAGGCTATAGTCCATGGTCTCGGAGCACATGCTACAGGGTGCCATTTTTCACGGTTTCGGAGGATTTGAAAAAAAGGTGAAAATCACTGAAAAGCGACAGGCTATAGTCCATGGTCTCGGAGCAAATGCTATAGGGTGCCATTTTTCACAATTTCGGAGGATTTGAAAAAAAGGTCAAAATCACTGAAAAGCGACAGGCTATAGTCCATGGTCTCGGAGCACATGCTACAGGGTGGCATTTTTCACGGTTTCGGAGGATTTGAAAAAAAGGTGAAAATCACTGAAAAGCGACAGGCTATAGTCCATGGTCTCGGAGCACATGCTACAGGGTGGCATTTTTCACGATTTCGGAGGATTTGAAAAAAAGGTGAAAATCACTGAAAAGCGACAGGCTATAGTCCATGGTCTCGGAGCACATGCTACAGGGTGGCATTTTTCACGGTTTCGGAGGATTTGAAAAAAAGGTGAAAATCACTGAAAAGCGACAGGCTATAGTCCATGGTCTCGGAGCACATGCTACAGGGTGGCATTTTTCACGGTTTCGGAGGATTTGAAAAAAAGGGGAAAATCACTGAAAAGCGACAGGCTATAGTCCATGGTCTCGGAGCACATGCTACAGGGTGGCATTTTTCACGGTTTCGGAGGATTTGAAAAAAAGGTGAAAATCACTGAAAAGCGACAGGCTATAGTCCATGGTCTCGGAGCACATGCTACAGGGTGCCATTTTTCACGGTTTCGGAGGATTTGAAAAAAAGGTGAAAATCACTGAAAAGCGACAGGCTATAGTCCATGGTCTCGGAGCACATGCTACAGGGTGCCATTTTTCACGGTTTCGGAGGATTTGAAAAAAAGGTGAAAATCACTGAAAAGCGACAGGCTATAGTCCATGGTCTCGGAGCACATGCTACAGGGTGCCATTTTTCACGGTTTCGGAGGAATTGAAAAAAAGGTGAAAATCACTGAAAAGCGACAGGCTATAGTCCATGGTCTCGGAGCACATGCTATAGGGTGCCATTTTTCACAATTTCGGAGGATTTGAAAAAAAGGTCAAAATCACTGAAAAGCGACAGGCTATAGTCCATGGTCTCGGAGCACATGCTATAGGGTGCCATTCTTCACGGTTTCGGAGGATTTGAAAAAAAGGTCAAAATCACTGAAAAGCGACAGGCTATAGTCCATGGTCTCGGAGCACATGCTACAGGGTGCCATTTTTCACGGTTTCGGAGGATTTTAAAAAAAGGGGAAAATCACTGAAAAGCGACAGGCTATAGTCCATGGTCTCGGAGCACATGCTACAGGGTGGCATTTTTCACGATTTCGGAGGATTTGAAAAAAAGGTGAAAATCACTGAAAAGCGACAGGCTATAGTCCATGGTCTCGGAGCACATGCTACAGGGTGCCATTTTTCACGGTTTCGGAGGAATTGAAAAAAAGGTGAAAATCACTGAAAAGCGACAGGCTATAGTCCATGGTCTCGGAGCACATGCTACAGGGTGGCATTTTTCACGGTTTCGGAGGATTTGAAAAAAAGGGGAAAATCACTGAAAAGCGACAGGCTATAGTCCATGGTCTCGGAGTACATGCTACAGGGTGCCATTTTTCACGGTTTCGGAGGATTTGAAAAAAAGGTGAAAATCACTGAAAAGCGACAGGCTATAGTCCATGGTCTCGGAGCACATGCTACAGGGTGGTATTTTTCACGGTTTCGGAGGATTTGAAAAAAAGGTGAAAATCACTGAAAAGCGACAGGCTATAGTCCATGGTCTCGGAGCACATGCTACAGGGTGCCATTTTCACGGTTTCGGAGGATTTGAAAAAAAGGTGAAAATCACTGAAAAGCGACAGGCTATAGTCCATGGTCTCGGAGCACATGCTATAGGGTGCCATTTTTCACGGTTTCGGAGGATTTGAAAAAAAGGTGAAAATCACTGAAAAGCGACAGGCTATAGTGACAAGTCCATGGTCTCGGAGCACATGCTATAGGGTGCCATTTTTCACGGTTTCGGAGGATTTGAAAAAAAGGTGAAAATCACTGAAAAGCGACAGGCTATAGTCCATGGTCTCGGAGCACATGCTATAGGGTGCCATTCTTCACGGTTTCGGAGGATTTGAAAAAAAGGTCAAAATCACTGAAAAGCGACAGGCTATAGTCCATGGTCTCGGAGCACATGCTATAGGGTGCCATTTTTCACGGTTTCGGAGGATTTGAAAAAAAGGGGAAAATCACTGAAAAGCGACAGGCTATAGTCCATGGTCTCGGAGCACATACTACAGGGTGGCATTTTTCACGGTTTCGGAGGATTTGAAAAAAAGGCGAAAATCACTGAAAAGCGACAGGCTATAGTCCATGGTCTCGTAGCACATGCTACAGGGTGGTATTTTTCACGGTTTCGGAGGATTTGAAAAAAAGGTGAAAATCACTGAAAAGCGACAGGCTATAGTCCATGGTCTCGGAGCACATGCTACAGGGTGCCATTTTTCACGGTTTCGGAGGAATTGAAAAAAAGGTGAAAATCACTGAAAAGCGACAGGCTATAGTCCATGGTCTCGGAGCACATGCTACAGGGTGGCATTTTTCACGGTTTCGGAGGATTTGAAAAAAAGGGGAAAATCACTGAAAAGCGACAGGCTATAGTCCATGGTCTCGGAGTACATGCTACAGGGTGCCATTTTTCACGGTTTCGGAGGATTTGAAAAAAAGGTGAAAATCACTGAAAAGCGACAGGCTATAGTCCATCGTCTCGGAGCACATGCTACAGGGTGGCATTTTTCACGGTTTCGGAGGATTCTAAAAAAAGTGGAAAATCACTGAAAAGCGACAGGCTATAGTCCATGGTCTCGGAGCACATGCTACAGGGTGGCATTTTTCACGGTTTCGGAGGATTTGAAAAAGAAGGTGAAAATCACTGAAAAGCGACAGGCTATAGTCCATGGTCTCGGAGCACATGCTACAGGGTGGTATTTTTCACGGTTTCGGAGGATTTGAAAAAAAGGTGAAAATCACTGAAAAGCGACAGGCTATAGTCCATGGTCTCGGAGCACATGCTACAGGGTGCCATTTTTCACGGTTTCGGAGGATTTGAAAAAAAGGTGAAAATCACTGAAAAGCGACAGGCTATAGTCCATGGTCTCGGAGCACATGCTATAGGGTGCCATTTTTCACGGTTTCGGAGGATTTGAAAAAAAGGGGAAAATCACTGAAAAGCGACAGGCTATAGTCCATGGTCTCGGAGCACATGCTACAGGGTGGCATTTTTCACGGTTTCGGAGGATTTGAAAAAGAAGGTGAAAATCACTGAAAAGCGACAGGCTATAGTCCATGGTCTCGGAGCACATGCTACAGGGTGGCATTTTTCACGGTTTCGGAGGATTTGAAAAAAAGGTGAAAATCACTGAAAAGCGACAGGCTATAGTCCATGGTCTCGGAGCACATGCTACAGGGTGCCATTTTTCACGGTTTCGGAGGATTTGAAAAAAAGGTGAAAATCACTGAAAAGCGACAGGCTATAGTCCATGGTCTCGGAGCACATGCTACAGGGTGCCATTTTTCACGGTTTCGGAGGATTTGAAAAAAAGGTGAAAATCACTGAAAAGCGACAGGCTATAGTCCATGGTCTCGGAGCACATGCTATAGGGTGCCATTTTTCACGGTTTCGGAGGATTTGAAAAAAAGGGGAAAATCACTGAAAAGCGACAGGCTATAGTCCATGGTCTCGGAGCACATGCTACAGGGTGGCATTTTTCACGGTTTCGGAGGATTTGAAAAAGAAGGTGAAAATCACTGAAAAGCGACAGGCTATAGTCCATGGTCTCGGAGCACATGCTACAGGGTGGTATTTTTCACGGTTTCAGAGGATTTGAAAAAAAGGTGAAAATCACTGAAAAGCGACAGGCTATAGTCCATGGTCTCGGAGCACATGCTACAGGGTGCCATTTTTCACGGTTTCGGAGGATTTGAAAAAAAGGTGAAAATCACTGAAAAGCGACAGGCTATAGTCCATGGTCTCGGAGCAAATGCTATAGGGTGCCATTTTTCACAATTTCGGAGGATTTGAAAAAAAGGTCAAAATCACTGAAAAGCGACAGGCTATAGTCCATGGTCTCGGAGCACATGCTACAGGGTGGCATTTTTCACGGTTTCGGAGGATTTGAAAAAAAGGTGAAAATCACTGAAAAGCGACAGGCTATAGTCCATGGTCTCGGAGCACATGCTACAGGGTGGCATTTTTCACGATTTCGGAGGATTTGAAAAAAAGGTGAAAATCACTGAAAAGCGACAGGCTATAGTCCATGGTCTCGGAGCACATGCTACAGGGTGGCATTTTTCACGGTTTCGGAGGATTTGAAAAAAAGGTGAAAATCACTGAAAAGCGACAGGCTATAGTCCATGGTCTCGGAGCACATGCTACAGGGTGGCATTTTTCACGGTTTCGGAGGATTTGAAAAAAAGGGGAAAATCACTGAAAAGCGACAGGCTATAGTCCATGGTCTCGGAGCACATGCTACAGGGTGGCATTTTTCACGGTTTCGGAGGATTTGAAAAAAAGGTGAAAATCACTGAAAAGCGACAGGCTATAGTCCATGGTCTCGGAGCACATGCTACAGGGTGCCATTTTTCACGGTTTCGGAGGATTTGAAAAAAAGGTGAAAATCACTGAAAAGCGACAGGCTATAGTCCATGGTCTCGGAGCACATGCTACAGGGTGCCATTTTTCACGGTTTCGGAGGATTTGAAAAAAAGGTGAAAATCACTGAAAAGCGACAGGCTGTAGTCCATGGTCTCGGAGCACATGCTACAGGGTGGTATTTTTCACGGTTTCAGAGGATTTGAAAAAAAGGTGAAAATCACTGAAAAGCGACAGGCTATAGTCCATGGTCTCAGGGCACATGCTATAGGGTGCCATTTTTCACGGTTTCGGAGGATTTGAAAAAAAGGTGAAAATCACTGAAAAGCGACAGGCTATAGTCCATGGTCTCGGAGCACATGCTACAGGGTGGCATTTTTCACGGTTTCGGAGGATTCTAAAAAAAGGTGAAAATCACTGAAAAGCGACAGGATATAGTCCATGGTCTCGGAGCACATGCTACAGGGTGCCATTTTTCACGGTTTCGGAGGATTTGAAAAAAAGGTGAAAATCACTGAAAAGCGACAGGCTATAGTCCATGGTCTCGGAGCACATGCTACAGGGTGCCATTTTTCACGGTTTCGGAGGAATTGAAAAAAAGGTGAAAATCACTGAAAAGCGACAGGCTATAGTCCATGGTCTCGGAGCACATGCTATAGGGTGCCATTTTTCACAATTTCGGAGGATTTGAAAAAAAGGTCAAAATCACTGAAAAGCGACAGGCTATAGTCCATGGTCTCGGAGCACATGCTATAGGGTGCCATTCTTCACGGTTTCGGAGGATTTGAAAAAAAGGTCAAAATCACTGAAAAGCGACAGGCTATAGTCCATGGTCTCGGAGCACATGCTATAGGGTGCCATTTTTCACGGTTTCGGAGGATTTGAAAAAAAGGGGAAAATCACTGAAAAGCGACAGGCTATAGTCCATGGTCTCGGAGCACATGCTACAGGGTGGCATTTTTCACGGTTTCGGAGGATTTGAAAAAAAGGCGAAAATCACTGAAAAGCGACAGGCTATAGTCCATGGTCTCGTAGCACATGCTACAGGGTGGTATTTTTCACGGTTTCGGAGGATTTGAAAAAAAGGTGAAAATCACTGAAAAGCGACAGGCTATAGTCCATGGTCTCGGAGCACATGCTACAGGGTGCCATTTTTCACGGTTTCGGAGGAATTGAAAAAAAGGTGAAAATCACTGAAAAGCGACAGGCTATAGTCCATGGTCTCGGAGCACATGCTACAGGGTGGCATTTTTCACGGTTTCGGAGGATTTGAAAAAAAGGGGAAAATCACTGAAAAGCGACAGGCTATAGTCCATGGTCTCGGAGTACATGCTACAGGGTGCCATTTTTCACGGTTTCGGAGGATTTGAAAAAAAGGTGAAAATCACTGAAAAGCGACAGGCTATAGTCCATCGTCTCGGAGCACATGCTACAGGGTGGCATTTTTCACGGTTTCGGAGGATTCTAAAAAAAGGGGAAAATCACTGAAAAGCGACAGGCTATAGTCCATGGTCTCGGAGCACATGCTACAGGGTGGCATTTTTCACGGTTTCGGAGGATTTGAAAAAGAAGGTGAAAATCACTGAAAAGCGACAGGCTATAGTCCATGGTCTCGGAGCACATGCTACAGGGTGGTATTTTTCACGGTTTCGGAGGATTTGAAAAAAAGGTGAAAATCACTGAAAAGCGACAGGCTATAGTCCATGGTCTCGGAGCACATGCTACAGGGTGCCATTTTTCACGGTTTCGGAGGATTTGAAAAAAAGGTGAAAATCACTGAAAAGCGACAGGCTATAGTCCATGGTCTCGGAGCACATGCTATAGGGTGCCATTTTTCACGGTTTCGGAGGATTTGAAAAAAAGGTGAAAATCACTGAAAAGCGACAGGCTATAGTGACAAGTCCATGGTCTCGGAGCACATGCTATAGGGTGCCATTTTTCACGGTTTCGGAGGATTTGAAAAAAAGGTGAAAATCACTGAAAAGCGACAGGCTATAGTCAATGGTCTCGGAGCACATGCTACAGGGTGGCATTTTTCACGGTTTCAGAGGATTTGAAAAAAAGGGGAAAATCACTGAAAAGCGACAGGCTATAGTCCATGGTCTCGGAGCACATGCTACAGGGTGGCATTTTTCACGGTTTCGGAGGATTTGAAAAAAAGGTGAAAATCACTGAAAAGCGACAGGCTATAGTCCATGGTCTCGGAGCACATGCTCCAAGGTGGTATTTTTCACGGTTTCAGAGGATTTGAAAAAAAGGTGAAAATCACTGAAAAGCGACAGGCTATAGTCCATGGTCTCAGGGCACATGCTATAGGGTGCCATTTTTCACGGTTTCGGAGGATTTGAAAAAAAGGTGAAAATCACTGAAAAGCGACAGGCTATAGTCCATGGTCTCGGAGCACATGCTACAGGGTGGCATTTTTCACGGTTTCGGAGGATTCTAAAAAAAGGTGAAAATCACTGAAAAGCGACAGGATATAGTCCATGGTCTCGGAGCACATGCTACAGGGTGCCATTTTTCACGGTTTCGGAGGATTTGAAAAAAAGGTGAAAATCACTGAAAAGCGACAGGCTATAGTCCATGGTCTCGGAGCACATGCTACAGGGTGCCATTTTTCACGGTTTCGGAGGAATTGAAAAAAAGGTGAAAATCACTGAAAAGCGACAGGCTATAGTCCATGGTCTCGGAGCACATGCTATAGGGTGCCATTTTTCACAATTTCGGAGGATTTGAAAAAAAGGTCAAAATCACTGAAAAGCGACAGGCTATAGTCCATGGTCTCGGAGCACATGCTATAGGGTGCCATTCTTCATGGTTTCGGAGGATTTGAAAAAAAGGTCAAAATCACTGAAAAGCGACAGGCTATAGTCCATGGTCTCGGAGCACATGCTATAGGGTGCCATTTTTCACGGTTTCGGAGGATTTGAAAAAAAGGGGAAAATCACTGAAAAGCGACAGGCTATAGTCCATGGTCTCGGAGCACATGCTACAGGGTGGCATTTTTCACGGTTTCGGAGGATTTGAAAAAAAGGCGAAAATCACTGAAAAGCGACAGGCTATAGTCCATGGTCTCGTAGCACATGCTACAGGGTGGTATTTTTCACGGTTTCGGAGGATTTGAAAAAAAGGTGAAAATCACTGAAAAGCGACAGGCTATAGTCCATGGTCTCGGAGCACATGCTACAGGGTGCCATTTTTCACGGTTTCGGAGGAATTGAAAAAAAGGTGAAAATCACTGAAAAGCGACAGGCTATAGTCCATGGTCTCGGAGCACATGCTACAGGGTGGCATTTTTCACGGTTTCGGAGGATTTGAAAAAAAGGGGAAAATCACTGAAAAGCGACAGGCTATAGTCCATGGTCTCGGAGTACATGCTACAGGGTGCCATTTTTCACGGTTTCGGAGGATTTGAAAAAAAGGTGAAAATCACTGAAAAGCGACAGGCTATAGTCCATGGTCTCGGAGCACATGCTACAGGGTGGTATTTTTCACGGTTTCGGAGGATTTGAAAAAAAGGTGAAAATCACTGAAAAGCGACAGGCTATAGTCCATGGTCTCGGAGCACATGCTACAGGGTGCCATTTTTCACGGTTTCGGAGGATTTGAAAAAAAGGTGAAAATCACTGAAAAGCGACAGGCTATAGTCCATGGTCTCGGAGCACATGCTATAGGGTGCCATTTTTCACGGTTTCGGAGGATTTGAAAAAAAGGGGAAAATCACTGAAAAGCGACAGGCTATAGTCCATGGTCTCGGAGCACATGCTACAGGGTGGCATTTTTCACGGTTTCGGAGGATTTGAAAAAGAAGGTGAAAATCACTGAAAAGCGACAGGCTATAGTCCATGGTCTCGGAGCACATGCTACAGGGAGGCATTTTTCACGGTTTCGGAGGATTTGAAAAAAAGGTGAAAATCACTGAAAAGCGACAGGCTATAGTCCATGGTCTCGGAGCACATGCTACAGGGTGCCATTTTTCACGGTTTCGGAGGATTTGAAAAAAAGGTGAAAATCACTGAAAAGCGACAGGCTATAGTCCATGGTCTCGGAGCACATGCTACAGGGTGCCATTTTTCACGGTTTCGGAGGATTTGAAAAAAAGGTGAAAATCACTGAAAAGCGACAGGCTATAGTCCATGGTCTCGGAGCACATGCTATAGGGTGCCATTTTTCACGGTTTCGGAGGATTTGAAAAAAAGGGGAAAATCACTGAAAAGCGACAGGCTATAGTCCATGGTCTCGGAGCACATGCTACAGGGTGGCATTTTTCACGGTTTCGGAGGATTTGAAAAAGAAGGTGAAAATCACTGAAAAGCGACAGGCTATAGTCCATGGTCTCGGAGCACATGCTACAGGGTGGTATTTTTCACGGTTTCAGAGGATTTGAAAAAAAGGTGAAAATCACTGAAAAGCGACAGGCTATAGTCCATGGTCTCGGAGCACATGCTACAGGGTGCCATTTTTCACGGTTTCGGAGGATTTGAAAAAAAGGTGAAAATCACTGAAAAGCGACAGGCTATAGTCCATGGTCTCGGAGCAAATGCTATAGGGTGCCATTTTTCACAATTTCGGAGGATTTGAAAAAAAGGTCAAAATCACTGAAAAGCGACAGGCTATAGTCCATGGTCTCGGAGCACATGCTACAGGGTGGCATTTTTCACGGTTTCGGAGGATTTGAAAAAAAGGTGAAAATCACTGAAAAGCGACAGGCTATAGTCCATGGTCTCGGAGCACATGCTACAGGGTGGCATTTTTCACGATTTCGGAGGATTTGAAAAAAAGGTGAAAATCACTGAAAAGCGACAGGCTATAGTCCATGGTCTCGGAGCACATGCTACAGGGTGGCATTTTTCACGGTTTCGGAGGATTTGAAAAAAAGGTGAAAATCACTGAAAAGCGACAGGCTATAGTCCATGGTCTCGGAGCACATGCTACAGGGTGGCATTTTTCACGGTTTCGGAGGATTTGAAAAAAAGGTGAAAATCACTGAAAAGCGACAGGCTATAGTCCATGGTCTCGGAGCACATGCTACAGGGTGGCATTTTTCACGGTTTCGGAGGATTTGAAAAAAAGGTGAAAATCACTGAAAAGCGACAGGCTATAGTCCATGGTCTCGGAGCACATGCTACAGGGTGCCATTTTTCACGGTTTCGGAGGATTTGAAAAAAAGGTGAAAATCACTGAAAAGCGACAGGCTATAGTCCATGGTCTCGGAGCACATGCTACAGGGTGCCATTTTTCACGGTTTCGGAGGAATTGAAAAAAAGGTGAAAATCACTGAAAAGCGACAGGCTATAGTCCATGGTCTCGGAGCACATGCTATAGGGTGCCATTTTTCACAATTTCGGAGGATTTGAAAAAAAGGTCAAAATCACTGAAAAGCGACAGGCTATAGTCCATGGTCTCGGAGCACATGCTATAGGGTGCCATTCTTCACGGTTTCGGAGGATTTGAAAAAAAGGTCAAAATCACTGAAAAGCGACAGGCTATAGTCCATGGTCTCGGAGCACATGCTATAGGGTGCCATTTTTCACGGTTTCGGAGGATTTTAAAAAAAGGGGAAAATCACTGAAAAGCGACAGGCTATAGTCCATGGTCTCGGAGCACATGCTACAGGGTGGCATTTTTCACGGTTTCGGAGGATTTGAAAAAAAGGCGAAAATCACTGAAAAGCGACAGGCTATAGTCCATGGTCTCGTAGCACATGCTACAGGGTGGTATTTTTCACGGTTTCGGAGGATTTGAAAAAAAGGTGAAAATCACTGAAAAGCGACAGGCTATAGTCCATGGTCTCGGAGCACATGCTACAGGGTGCCATTTTTCACGGTTTCGGAGGAATTGAAAAAAAGGTGAAAATCACTGAAAAGCGACAGGCTATAGTCCATGGTCTCGGAGCACATGCTACAGGGTGGCATTTTTCACGGTTTCGGAGGATTTGAAAAAAAGGGGAAAATCACTGAAAAGCGACAGGCTATAGTCCATGGTCTCGGAGTACATGCTACAGGGTGCCATTTTTCACGGTTTCGGAGGATTTGAAAAAAAGGTGAAAATCACTGAAAAGCGACAGGCTATAGTCCATGGTCTCGGAGCACATGCTACAGGGTGGTATTTTTCACGGTTTCGGAGGATTTGAAAAAAAGGTGAAAATCACTGAAAAGCGACAGGCTATAGTCCATGGTCTCGGAGCACATGCTACAGGGTGCCATTTTTCACGGTTTCGGAGGATTTGAAAAAAAGGTGAAAATCACTGAAAAGCGACAGGCTATAGTCCATGGTCTCGGAGCACATGCTATAGGGTGCCATTTTTCACGGTTTCGGAGGATTTGAAAAAAAGGTGAAAATCACTGAAAAGCGACAGGCTATAGTGACAAGTCCATGGTCTCGGAGCACATGCTATAGGGTGCCATTTTTCACGGTTTCGGAGGATTTGAAAAAAAGGTGAAAATCACTGAAAAGCGACAGGCTATAGTCAATGGTCTCGGAGCACATGCTACAGGGTGGCATTTTTCACGGTTTCGGAGGATTTGAAAAAAAGGTCAAAATCACTGAAAAGCGACAGGCTATAGTCCATGGTCTCGGAGCACATGCTATAGGGTGCCATTCTTCACGGTTTCGGAGGATTTGAAAAAAAGGTCAAAATCACTGAAAAGCGACAGGCTATAGTCCATGGTCTCGGAGCACATGCTATAGGGTGCCATTTTTCACGGTTTCGGAGGATTTGAAAAAAAGGGGAAAATCACTGAAAAGCGACAGGCTATAGTCCATGGTCTCGGAGCACATACTACAGGGTGGCATTTTTCACGGTTTCGGAGGATTTGAAAAAAAGGCGAAAATCACTGAAAAGCGACAGGCTATAGTCCATGGTCTCGTAGCACATGCTACAGGGTGGTATTTTTCACGGTTTCGGAGGATTTGAAAAAAAGGTGAAAATCACTGAAAAGCGACAGGCTATAGTCCATGGTCTCGGAGCACATGCTACAGGGTGCCATTTTTCACGGTTTCGGAGGAATTGAAAAAAAGGTGAAAATCACTGAAAAGCGACAGGCTATAGTCCATGGTCTCGGAGCACATGCTACAGGGTGGCATTTTTCACGGTTTCGGAGGATTTGAAAAAAAGGGGAAAATCACTGAAAAGCGACAGGCTATAGTCCATGGTCTCGGAGTACATGCTACAGGGTGCCATTTTTCACGGTTTCGGAGGATTTGAAAAAAAGGTGAAAATCACTGAAAAGCGACAGGCTATAGTCCATCGTCTCGGAGCACATGCTACAGGGTGGCATTTTTCACGGTTTCGGAGGATTCTAAAAAAAGGGGAAAATCACTGAAAAGCGACAGGCTATAGTCCATGGTCTCGGAGCACATGCTACAGGGTGGCATTTTTCACGGTTTCGGAGGATTTGAAAAAGAAGGTGAAAATCACTGAAAAGCGACAGGCTATAGTCCATGGTCTCGGAGCACATGCTACAGGGTGGTATTTTTCACGGTTTCGGAGGATTTGAAAAAAAGGTGAAAATCACTGAAAAGCGACAGGCTATAGTCCATGGTCTCGGAGCACATGCTACAGGGTGCCATTTTTCACGGTTTCGGAGGATTTGAAAAAAAGGTGAAAATCACTGAAAAGCGACAGGCTATAGTCCATGGTCTCGGAGCACATGCTATAGGGTGCCATTTTTCACGGTTTCGGAGGATTTGAAAAAAAGGGGAAAATCACTGAAAAGCGACAGGCTATAGTCCATGGTCTCGGAGCACATGCTACAGGGTGGCATTTTTCACGGTTTCGGAGGATTTGAAAAAGAAGGTGAAAATCACTGAAAAGCGACAGGCTATAGTCCATGGTCTCGGAGCACATGCTACAGGGTGGCATTTTTCACGGTTTCGGAGGATTTGAAAAAAAGGTGAAAATCACTGAAAAGCGACAGGCTATAGTCCATGGTCTCGGAGCACATGCTACAGGGTGCCATTTTTCACGGTTTCGGAGGATTTGAAAAAAAGGTGAAAATCACTGAAAAGCGACAGGCTATAGTCCATGGTCTCGGAGCACATGCTACAGGGTGCCATTTTTCACGGTTTCGGAGGATTTGAAAAAAAGGTGAAAATCACTGAAAAGCGACAGGCTATAGTCCATGGTCTCGGAGCACATGCTATAGGGTGCCATTTTTCACGGTTTCGGAGGATTTGAAAAAAAGGGGAAAATCACTGAAAAGCGACAGGCTATAGTCCATGGTCTCGGAGCACATGCTACAGGGTGGCATTTTTCACGGTTTCGGAGGATTTGAAAAAGAAGGTGAAAATCACTGAAAAGCGACAGGCTATAGTCCATGGTCTCGGAGCACATGCTACAGGGTGGTATTTTTCACGGTTTCAGAGGATTTGAAAAAAAGGTGAAAATCACTGAAAAGCGACAGGCTATAGTCCATGGTCTCGGAGCACATGCTACAGGGTGGCATTTTTCACGGTTTCGGAGGATTTGAAAAAGAAGGTGAAAATCACTGAAAAGCGAAAGGCTATAGTCCATGGTCTCGGAGCACATGCTACAGGGTGGTATTTTTCACGGTTTCGGAGGATTTGAAAAAAAGGTGAAAATCACTGAAAAGCGACAGGCTATAGTCCATGGTCTCGGAGCACATGCTACAGGGTGCCATTTTTCACGGTTTCGGAGGATTTGAAAAAAAGGTGAAAATCACTGAAAAGCGACAGGCTATAGTCCATGGTCTCGGAGCACATGCTATAGGGTGCCATTTTTCACGGTTTCGGAGGATTTGAAAAAAAGGGGAAAATCACTGAAAAGCGACAGGCTATAGTCCATGGTCTCGGAGCACATGCTACAGGGTGGCATTTTTCACGGTTTCGGAGGATTTGAAAAAGAAGGTGAAAATCACTGAAAAGCGACAGGCTATAGTCCATGGTCTCGGAGCACATGCTACAGGGTGGCATTTTTCACGGTTTCGGAGGATTTGAAAAAAAGGTGAAAATCACTGAAAAGCGACAGGCTATAGTCCATGGTCTCGGAGCACATGCTACAGGGTGCCATTTTTCACGGTTTCGGAGGATTTGAAAAAAAGGTGAAAATCACTGAAAAGCGACAGGCTATAGTCCATGGTCTCGGAGCACATGCTACAGGGTGCCATTTTTCACGGTTTCGGAGGATTTGAAAAAAAGGTGAAAATCACTGAAAAGCGACAGGCTATAGTCCATGGTCTCGGAGCACATGCTATAGGGTGCCATTTTTCACGGTTTCGGAGGATTTGAAAAAAAGGGGAAAATCACTGAAAAGCGACAGGCTATAGTCCATGGTCTCGGAGCACATGCTACAGGGTGGCATTTTTCACGGTTTCGGAGGATTTGAAAAAGAAGGTGAAAATCACTGAAAAGCGACAGGCTATAGTCCATGGTCTCGGAGCACATGCTACAGGGTGGTATTTTTCACGGTTTCAGAGGATTTGAAAAAAAGGTGAAAATCACTGAAAAGCGACAGGCTATAGTCCATGGTCTCGGAGCACATGCTACAGGGTGCCATTTTTCACGGTTTCGGAGGATTTGAAAAAAAGGTGAAAATCACTGAAAAGCGACAGGCTATAGTCCATGGTCTCGGAGCAAATGCTATAGGGTGCCATTTTTCACAATTTCGGAGGATTTGAAAAAAAGGTCAAAATCACTGAAAAGCGACAGGCTATAGTCCATGGTCTCGGAGCACATGCTACAGGGTGGCATTTTTCACGGTTTCGGAGGATTTGAAAAAAAGGTGAAAATCACTGAAAAGCGACAGGCTATAGTCCATGGTCTCGGAGCACATGCTACAGGGTGGCATTTTTCACGATTTCGGAGGATTTGAAAAAAAGGTGAAAATCACTGAAAAGCGACAGGCTATAGTCCATGGTCTCGGAGCACATGCTACAGGGTGGCATTTTTCACGGTTTCGGAGGATTTGAAAAAAAGGTGAAAATCACTGAAAAGCGACAGGCTATAGTCCATGGTCTCGGAGCACATGCTACAGGGTGGCATTTTTCACGGTTTCGGAGGATTTGAAAAAAAGGGGAAAATCACTGAAAAGCGACAGGCTATAGTCCATGGTCTCGGAGCACATGCTACAGGGTGGCATTTTTCACGGTTTCGGAGGATTTGAAAAAAAGGTGAAAATCACTGAAAAGCGACAGGCTATAGTCCATGGTCTCGGAGCACATGCTACAGGGTGCCATTTTTCACGGTTTCGGAGGATTTGAAAAAAAGGTGAAAATCACTGAAAAGCGACAGGCTATAGTCCATGGTCTCGGAGCACATGCTACAGGGTGCCATTTTTCACGGTTTCGGAGGATTTGAAAAAAAGGTGAAAATCACTGAAAAGCGACAGGCTGTAGTCCATGGTCTCGGAGCACATGCTACAGGGTGGTATTTTTCACGGTTTCAGAGGATTTGAAA
Organism: Electrona antarctica; assembly: GCF_951216825.1. NCBI lineage: Eukaryota > Metazoa > Chordata > Actinopteri > Myctophiformes > Myctophidae > Electrona > Electrona antarctica. The sequence goes on along the minus strand of NC_136794.1, from coordinate 37,545,744 downwards.
AAAAGGTGAAAATCACTGAAAAGCGACAGGCTATAGTCCATGGTCTCAGGGCACATGCTATAGGGTGCCATTTTTCACGGTTTCGGAGGATTTGAAAAAAAGGTGAAAATCACTGAAAAGCGACAGGCTATAGTCCATGGTCTCGGAGCACATGCTACAGGGTGGCATTTTTCACGGTTTCGGAGGATTCTAAAAAAAGGTGAAAATCACTGAAAAGCGACAGGATATAGTCCATGGTCTCGGAGCACATGCTACAGGGTGCCATTTTTCACGGTTTCGGAGGATTTGAAAAAAAGGTGAAAATCACTGAAAAGCGACAGGCTATAGTCCATGGTCTCGGAGCACATGCTACAGGGTGCCATTTTTCACGGTTTCGGAGGAATTGAAAAAAAGGTGAAAATCACTGAAAAGCGACAGGCTATAGTCCATGGTCTCGGAGCACATGCTATAGGGTGCCATTTTTCACAATTTCGGAGGATTTGAAAAAAAGGTCAAAATCACTGAAAAGCGACAGGCTATAGTCCATGGTCTCGGAGCACATGCTATAGGGTGCCATTCTTCACGGTTTCGGAGGATTTGAAAAAAAGGTCAAAATCACTGAAAAGCGACAGGCTATAGTCCATGGTCTCGGAGCACATGCTATAGGGTGCCATTTTTCACGGTTTCGGAGGATTTGAAAAAAAGGGGAAAATCACTGAAAAGCGACAGGCTATAGTCCATGGTCTCGGAGCACATGCTACAGGGTGGCATTTTTCACGGTTTCGGAGGATTTGAAAAAAAGGCGAAAATCACTGAAAAGCGACAGGCTATAGTCCATGGTCTCGTAGCACATGCTACAGGGTGGTATTTTTCACGGTTTCGGAGGATTTGAAAAAAAGGTGAAAATCACTGAAAAGCGACAGGCTATAGTCCATGGTCTCGGAGCACATGCTACAGGGTGCCATTTTTCACGGTTTCGGAGGAATTGAAAAAAAGGTGAAAATCACTGAAAAGCGACAGGCTATAGTCCATGGTCTCGGAGCACATGCTACAGGGTGGCATTTTTCACGGTTTCGGAGGATTTGAAAAAAAGGGGAAAATCACTGAAAAGCGACAGGCTATAGTCCATGGTCTCGGAGTACATGCTACAGGGTGCCATTTTTCACGGTTTCGGAGGATTTGAAAAAAAGGTGAAAATCACTGAAAAGCGACAGGCTATAGTCCATCGTCTCGGAGCACATGCTACAGGGTGGCATTTTTCACGGTTTCGGAGGATTCTAAAAAAAGGGGAAAATCACTGAAAAGCGACAGGCTATAGTCCATGGTCTCGGAGCACATGCTACAGGGTGGCATTTTTCACGGTTTCGGAGGATTTGAAAAAGAAGGTGAAAATCACTGAAAAGCGACAGGCTATAGTCCATGGTCTCGGAGCACATGCTACAGGGTGGTATTTTTCACGGTTTCGGAGGATTTGAAAAAAAGGTGAAAATCACTGAAAAGCGACAGGCTATAGTCCATGGTCTCGGAGCACATGCTACAGGGTGCCATTTTTCACGGTTTCGGAGGATTTGAAAAAAAGGTGAAAATCACTGAAAAGCGACAGGCTATAGTCCATGGTCTCGGAGCACATGCTATAGGGTGCCATTTTTCACGGTTTCGGAGGATTTGAAAAAAAGGTGAAAATCACTGAAAAGCGACAGGCTATAGTGACAAGTCCATGGTCTCGGAGCACATGCTATAGGGTGCCATTTTTCACGGTTTCGGAGGATTTGAAAAAAAGGTGAAAATCACTGAAAAGCGACAGGCTATAGTCAATGGTCTCGGAGCACATGCTACAGGGTGGCATTTTTCACGGTTTCAGAGGATTTGAAAAAAAGGGGAAAATCACTGAAAAGCGACAGGCTATAGTCCATGGTCTCGGAGCACATGCTACAGGGTGGCATTTTTCACGGTTTCGGAGGATTTGAAAAAAAGGTGAAAATCACTGAAAAGCGACAGGCTATAGTCCATGGTCTCGGAGCACATGCTCCAAGGTGGTATTTTTCACGGTTTCAGAGGATTTGAAAAAAAGGTGAAAATCACTGAAAAGCGACAGGCTATAGTCCATGGTCTCGGAGCACATGCTACAGGGTGGCATTTTTCACGGTTTCGGAGGATTCTAAAAAAAGGTGAAAATCACTGAAAAGCGACAGGATATAGTCCATGGTCTCGGAGCACATGCTACAGGGTGCCATTTTTCACGGTTTCGGAGGATTTGAAAAAAAGGTGAAAATCACTGAAAAGCGACAGGCTATAGTCCATGGTCTCGGAGCACATGCTACAGGGTGCCATTTTTCACGGTTTCGGAGGAATTGAAAAAAAGGTGAAAATCACTGAAAAGCGACAGGCTATAGTCCATGGTCTCGGAGCACATGCTATAGGGTGCCATTTTTCACAATTTCGGAGGATTTGAAAAAAAGGTCAAAATCACTGAAAAGCGACAGGCTATAGTCCATGGTCTCGGAGCACATGCTATAGGGTGCCATTCTTCATGGTTTCGGAGGATTTGAAAAAAAGGTCAAAATCACTGAAAAGCGACAGGCTATAGTCCATGGTCTCGGAGCACATGCTATAGGGTGCCATTTTTCACGGTTTCGGAGGCTTTGAAAAAAAGGGGAAAATCACTGAAAAGCGACAGGCTATAGTCCATGGTCTCGGAGCACATGCTACAGGGTGGCATTTTTCACGGTTTCGGAGGATTTGAAAAAAAGGCGAAAATCACTGAAAAGCGACAGGCTATAGTCCATGGTCTCGTAGCACATGCTACAGGGTGGTATTTTTCACGGTTTCGGAGGATTTGAAAAAAAGGTGAAAATCACTGAAAAGCGACAGGCTATAGTCCATGGTCTCGGAGCACATGCTACAGGGTGCCATTTTTCACGGTTTCGGAGGAATTGAAAAAAAGGTGAAAATCACTGAAAAGCGACAGGCTATAGTCCATGGTCTCGGAGCACATGCTACAGGGTGGCATTTTTCACGGTTTCGGAGGATTTGAAAAAAAGGGGAAAATCACTGAAAAGCGACAGGCTATAGTCCATGGTCTCGGAGTACATGCTACAGGGTGCCATTTTTCACGGTTTCGGAGGATTTGAAAAAAAGGTGAAAATCACTGAAAAGCGACAGGCTATAGTCCATCGTCTCGGAGCACATGCTACAGGGTGGCATTTTTCACGGTTTCGGAGGATTCTAAAAAAAGGGGAAAATCACTGAAAAGCGACAGGCCATAGTCCATGGTCTCGGAGCACATGCTACAGGGTGGCATTTTTCACGGTTTCGGAGGATTTGAAAAAGAAGGTGAAAATCACTGAAAAGCGACAGGCTATAGTCCATGGTCTCGGAGCACATGCTACAGGGTGGTATTTTTCACGGTTTCGGAGGATTTGAAAAAAAGGTGAAAATCACTGAAAAGCGACAGGCTATAGTCCATGGTCTCGGAGCACATGCTACAGGGTGCCATTTTTCACGGTTTCGGAGGATTTGAAAAAAAGGTGAAAATCACTGAAAAGCGACAGGCTATAGTCCATGGTCTCGGAGCACATGCTATAGGGTGCCATTTTTCACGGTTTCGGAGGATTTGAAAAAAAGGTGAAAATCACTGAAAAGCGACAGGCTATAGTGACAAGTCCATGGTCTCGGAGCACATGCTATAGGGTGCCATTTTTCACGGTTTCGGAGGATTTGAAAAAAAGGTGAAAATCACTGAAAAGCGACAGGCTATAGTCAATGGTCTCGGAGCACATGCTACAGGGTGGCATTTTTCACGGTTTCAGAGGATTTGAAAAAAAGGGGAAAATCACTGAAAAGCGACAGGCTATAGTCCATGGTCTCGGAGCACATGCTACAGGGTGGCATTTTTCACGGTTTCGGAGGATTTGAAAAAAAGGTGAAAATCACTGAAAAGCGACAGGCTATAGTCCATGGTCTCGGAGCACATGCTCCAAGGTGGTATTTTTCACGGTTTCAGAGGATTTGAAAAAAAGGTGAAAATCACTGAAAAGCGACAGGCTATAGTCCATGGTCTCAGGGCACATGCTATAGGGTGCCATTTTTCACGGTTTCGGAGGATTTGAAAAAAAGGTGAAAATCACTGAAAAGCGACAGGCTATAGTCCATGGTCTCGGAGCACATGCTACAGGGTGGCATTTTTCACGGTTTCGGAGGATTCTAAAAAAAGGTGAAAATCACTGAAAAGCGACAGGATATAGTCCATGGTCTCGGAGCACATGCTACAGGGTGCCATTTTTCACGGTTTCGGAGGATTTGAAAAAAAGGTGAAAATCACTGAAAAGCGACAGGCTATAGTCCATGGTCTCGGAGCACATGCTACAGGGTGCCATTTTTCACGGTTTCGGAGGAATTGAAAAAAAGGTGAAAATCACTGAAAAGCGACAGGCTATAGTCCATGGTCTCGGAGCACATGCTATAGGGTGCCATTTTTCACAATTTCGGAGGATTTGAAAAAAAGGTCAAAATCACTGAAAAGCGACAGGCTATAGTCCATGGTCTCGGAGCACATGCTATAGGGTGCCATTCTTCACGGTTTCGGAGGATTTGAAAAAAAGGTCAAAATCACTGAAAAGCGACAGGCTATAGTCCATGGTCTCGGAGCACATGCTATAGGGTGCCATTTTTCACGGTTTCGGAGGATTTGAAAAAAAGGGGAAAATCACTGAAAAGCGACAGGCTATAGTCCATGGTCTCGGAGCACATGCTACAGGGTGGCATTTTTCACGGTTTCGGAGGATTTGAAAAAAAGGCGAAAATCACTGAAAAGCGACAGGCTATAGTCCATGGTCTCGTAGCACATGCTACAGGGTGGTATTTTTCACGGTTTCGGAGGATTTGAAAAAAAGGTGAAAATCACTGAAAAGCGACAGGCTATAGTCCATGGTCTCGGAGCACATGCTACAGGGTGCCATTTTTCACGGTTTCGGAGGAATTGAAAAAAAGGTGAAAATCACTGAAAAGCGACAGGCTATAGTCCATGGTCTCGGAGCACATGCTACAGGGTGGCATTTTTCACGGTTTCGGAGGATTTGAAAAAAAGGGGAAAATCACTGAAAAGCGACAGGCTATAGTCCATGGTCTCGGAGTACATGCTACAGGGTGCCATTTTTCACGGTTTCGGAGGATTTGAAAAAAAGGTGAAAATCACTGAAAAGCGACAGGCTATAGTCCATCGTCTCGGAGCACATGCTACAGGGTGGCATTTTTCACGGTTTCGGAGGATTCTAAAAAAAGGGGAAAATCACTGAAAAGCGACAGGCTATAGTCCATGGTCTCGGAGCACATGCTACAGGGTGGCATTTTTCACGGTTTCGGAGGATTTGAAAAAGAAGGTGAAAATCACTGAAAAGCGACAGGCTATAGTCCATGGTCTCGGAGCACATGCTACAGGGTGGTATTTTTCACGGTTTCGGAGGATTTGAAAAAAAGGTGAAAATCACTGAAAAGCGACAGGCTATAGTCCATGGTCTCGGAGCACATGCTACAGGGTGCCATTTTTCACGGTTTCGGAGGATTTGAAAAAAAGGTGAAAATCACTGAAAAGCGACAGGCTATAGTCCATGGTCTCGGAGCACATGCTATAGGGTGCCATTTTTCACGGTTTCGGAGGATTTGAAAAAAAGGGGAAAATCACTGAAAAGCGACAGGCTATAGTCCATGGTCTCGGAGCACATGCTACAGGGTGGCATTTTTCACGGTTTCGGAGGATTTGAAAAAGAAGGTGAAAATCACTGAAAAGCGACAGGCTATAGTCCATGGTCTCGGAGCACATGCTACAGGGTGGCATTTTTCACGGTTTCGGAGGATTTGAAAAAAAGGTGAAAATCACTGAAAAGCGACAGGCTATAGTCCATGGTCTCGGAGCACATGCTACAGGGTGCCATTTTTCACGGTTTCGGAGGATTTGAAAAAAAGGTGAAAATCACTGAAAAGCGACAGGCTATAGTCCATGGTCTCGGAGCACATGCTACAGGGTGCCATTTTTCACGGTTTCGGAGGATTTGAAAAAAAGGTGAAAATCACTGAAAAGCGACAGGCTATAGTCCATGGTCTCGGAGCACATGCTATAGGGTGCCATTTTTCACGGTTTCGGAGGATTTGAAAAAAAGGGGAAAATCACTGAAAAGCGACAGGCTATAGTCCATGGTCTCGGAGCACATGCTACAGGGTGGCATTTTTCACGGTTTCGGAGGATTTGAAAAAGAAGGTGAAAATCACTGAAAAGCGACAGGCTATAGTCCATGGTCTCGGAGCACATGCTACAGGGTGGTATTTTTCACGGTTTCAGAGGATTTGAAAAAAAGGTGAAAATCACTGAAAAGCGACAGGCTATAGTCCATGGTCTCGGAGCACATGCTACAGGGTGCCATTTTTCACGGTTTCGGAGGATTTGAAAAAAAGGTGAAAATCACTGAAAAGCGACAGGCTATAGTCCATGGTCTCGGAGCAAATGCTATAGGGTGCCATTTTTCACAATTTCGGAGGATTTGAAAAAAAGGTCAAAGTCACTGAAAAGCGACAGGCTATATTCCATGGTCTCGGAGCACATGCTACAGGGTGGCATTTTTCACGGTTTCGGAGGATTTGAAAAAAAGGTGAAAATCACTGAAAAGCGACAGGCTATAGTCCATGGTCTCGGAGCACATGCTACAGGGTGGCATTTTTCACGGTTTCGGAGGATTTGAAAAAAAGGTGAAAATCACTGAAAAGCGACAGGCTATAGTCCATGGTCTCGGAGCACATGCTACAGGGTGGCATTTTTCACGATTTCGGAGGATTTGAAAAAAAGGAGAAAATCACTGAAAAGCGACAGGCTATAGTCCATGGTCTCGGAGCACATGCTACAGGGTGCCATTTTTCACGGTTTCGGAGGATTTGAAAAAAAGGTGAAAATCACTGAAAAGCGACAGGCTATAGTCCATGGTCTCGGAGCACATGCTACAGGGTGGCATTTTTCAAGGTTTCGGAGGATTTGAAAAAAAGGGGAAAATCACTGAAAAGCGACAGGCTATAGTCCATGGTCTCGGAGCACATGCTACAGGGTGGCATTTTTCACGGTTTCGGAGGATTTGAAAAAAAGGTGAAAATCACTGAAAAGCGACAGGCTATAGTCCATGGTCTCGGAGCACATGCTACAGGGTGCCATTTTTCACGGTTTCGGAGGATTTGAAAAAAAGGTGAAAATCACTGAAAAGCGACAGGCTATAGTCCATGGTCTCGGAGCACATGCTACAGGGTGCCATTTTTCACGGTTTCGGAGGATTTGAAAAAAAGGTGAAAATCACTGAAAAGCGACAGGCTATAGTCCATGGTCTCGGAGCACATGCTATAGGGTGCCATTTTTCACGGTTTCGGAGGATTTGAAAAAAAGGGGAAAATCACTGAAAAGCGACAGGCTATAGTCCATGGTCTCGGAGCACATGCTACAGGGTGGCATTTTTCACGGTTTCGGAGGATTTGAAAAAGAAGGTGAAAATCACTGAAAAGCGACAGGCTATAGTCCATGGTCTCGGAGCACATGCTACAGGGTGCCATTTTTCACGGTTTCGGAGGATTTGAAAAAAAGGTGAAAATCACTGAAAAACGACAGGCTATAGTCCATGGTCTCGGAGCACATGCTACAGGGTGCCATTTTTCACGGTTTCGGAGGATTTGAAAAAAAGGTGAAAATCACTGAAAAACGACAGGCTATAGTCCATGGTCTCGGAGCAAATGCTATAGGGTGCCATTTTTCACAATTTCGGAGGATTTGAAAAAAAGGTGAAAATCACTGAAAAGCGACAGGCTATAGTCCATGGTCTCGGAGCACATGCTACAGGGTGGCATTTTTCACGGTTTCGGAGGATTTGAAAAAAAGGTGAAAATCACTGAAAAGCGACAGGCTATAGTCCATGGTCTCGGAGCACATGCTACAGGGTGCCATTTTTCACGGTTTCGGAGGATTTGAAAAAAAGGTGAAAATCACTGAAAAGCGACAGGCTATAGTCCATGGTCTCGGAGCACATGCTACAGGGTGCCATTTTTCACGGTTTCGGAGGATTTGAAAAAAAGGTGAAAATCACTGAAAAGCGACAGGCTATAGTCCATGGTCTCGGAGCACATGCTATAGGGTGCCATTTTTCACGGTTTCGGAGGATTTGAAAAAAAGGGGAAAATCACTGAAAAGCGACAGGCTATAGTCCATGGTCTCGGAGCACATGCTACAGGGTGGCATTTTTCACGGTTTCGGAGGATTTGAAAAAGAAGGTGAAAATCACTGAAAAGCGACAGGCTATAGTCCATGGTCTCGGAGCACATGCTACAGGGTGCCATTTTTCACGGTTTCGGAGGATTTGAAAAAAAGGTGAAAATCACTGAAAAACGACAGGCTATAGTCCATGGTCTCGGAGCACATGCTACAGGGTGCCATTTTTCACGGTTTCGGAGGATTTGAAAAAAAGGTGAAAATCACTGAAAAACGACAGGCTATAGTCCATGGTCTCGGAGCAAATGCTATAGGGTGCCATTTTTCACAATTTCGGAGGATTTGAAAAAAAGGTGAAAATCACTGAAAAGCGACAGGCTATAGTCCATGGTCTCGGAGCACATGCTACAGGGTGCCATTTTTCACGGTTTCGGAGGATTTGAAAAAAAGGTGAAAATCACTGAAAAGCGACAGGCTATAGTCCATGGTCTCGGAGCACATGCTACAGGGTGCCATTTTTCACGGTTTCGGAGGATTTGAAAAAAAGGTGAAAATCACTGAAAAGCGACAGGCTATAGTCCATGGTCTCGGAGCACATGCTATAGGGTGCCATTTTTCACGGTTTCGGAGGATTTGAAAAAAAGGGGAAAATCACTGAAAAGCGACAGGCTATAGTCCATGGTCTCGGAGCACATGCTACAGGGTGGCATTTTTCACGGTTTCGGAGGATTTGAAAAAGAAGGTGAAAATCACTGAAAAGCGACAGGCTATAGTCCATGGTCTCGGAGCACATGCTACAGGGTGGTATTTTTCACGGTTTCAGAGGATTTGAAAAAAAGGTGAAAATCACTGAAAAGCGACAGGCTATAGTCCATGGTCTCGGAGCACATGCTACAGGGTGCCATTTTTCACGGTTTCGGAGGATTTGAAAAAAAGGTGAAAATCACTGAAAAGCGACAGGCTATAGTCCATGGTCTCGGAGCAAATGCTATAGGGTGCCATTTTTCACAATTTCGGAGGATTTGAAAAAAAGGTCAAAATCACTGAAAAGCGACAGGCTATAGTCCATGGTCTCGGAGCACATGCTACAGGGTGGCATTTTTCACGGTTTCGGAGGATTTGAAAAAAAGGTGAAAATCACTGAAAAGCGACAGGCTATAGTCCATGGTCTCGGAGCACATGCTACAGGGTGGCATTTTTCACGGTTTCGGAGGATTTGAAAAAAAGGTGAAAATCACTGAAAAGCGACAGGCTATAGTCCATGGTCTCGGAGCACATGCTACAGGGTGCCATTTTTCACGGTTTCGGAGGATTTGAAAAAAAGGTGAAAATCACTGAAAAGCGACAGGCTATAGTCCATGGTCTCGGAGCACATGCTATAGGGTGCCATTTTTCACGGTTTCGGAGGATTTGAACAAAAGGGGAAAATCACTGAAAAGCAACAGGCTATAGTCCATGGTCTCGGAGCACATGCTATAGGGTGCCATTTTTCACGGTTTCGGAGGATTTGAAAAAAAGGTGAAAATCACTGAAAAGCGACAGGCTATAGTCCATGGTCTCGGAGCACATGCTATAGGGTGCCATTTTTCACGGTTTTTGGAGGATTTGAAAAAAAGGTGAAAATCACTGAAAAGCGACAGGCTATATAGTCCATGGTCTCGGAGCACATGCTACAGGGTGGCATTTTTCACGGTTTCGGAGGATTTGAAAAAAAGGTGAAAATCACTGAAAAGCGACAGGCTATAGTCCATGGTCTCGGAGCACATACTACAGGGTGCCATTTTTCACGGTTTCGGAGGATTTGAAAAAAAGGTGAAAATCACTGAAAAGCGACAGGCTATAGTCCATGGTCTCGGAGCACATGCTAAAGGGTGGTATTTTTCACGGTTTCGGAGGATTTGAAAAAAAGGTGAAAATCACTGAAAAGCGACAGGCTATAGTCCATGGTCTCGGAGCACATGCTATAGGGTGCCATTTTTCACAATTTCGGAGGATTTGAAAAAAAGGTCAAAATCACTGAAAAGCGACAGGCTATAGTCCATGGTCTCGGAGCACATGCTATAGGGTGCCATTTTTCACGGTTTCGGAGGATTTGAAAAAAAGGTGAAAATCACTGAAAAGCGACAGGCTATAGTCCATGGTCTCAGAGCACATGCTGTAGGGTGCCATTTTTCACTGTTTCGGAGGATTTGAAAAAAAGGTGAAAATCACTGAAAAGCGACAGGCTATAGTCCATGGTCTCGGAGCACATGCTACAGGGTGCCATTTTTCACGGTTTCGGAGGATTTAAAAAAAAAGGTGAAAATCACTGAAAAGCGACAGGCTATAGTCCATGGTCTCGGAGCACATGCTACAGGGTGCCATTTTTCACGGTTTCGGAGGATTTGAAAAAAAGGTGAAAATCACTGAAAAGCGACAGGCTATAGTCCATGGTCTCGGAGCACATGCTACAGGGTGCCATTTTTCACGGTTTCGGAGGATTTGAAAAAAAGGTGAAAATCACTGAAAAGCGACAGGCTATAGTCCATGGTCTCGGAGCACATGCTACAGGGTGGCATTTTTCACGGTTTCGGAGGATTTGAAAAAAAGGTGAAAATCACTGAAAAGCGACAGGCTATAGTCCATGGTCTCGGAGCACATGCTACAGGGTGGCATTTTTCACGGTTTCGGAGGATTTGAAAAAAAGGTGAAAATCACTGAAAAGCGACAGGCTATAGTCCATGGTCTCGGAGCACATGCTACAGGGTGGCATTTTTCACGGTTTCGGAGGATTTGAAAAAGAAGGTGAAAATCACTGAAAAGCGACAGGCTATAGTCCATGGTCTCGGAGCACATGCTACAGGGTGGTATTTTTCACGGTTTCGGAGGATTTGAAAAAAAGGTGAAAATCACTGAAAAGCGACAGGCTATAGTCCATGGTCTCGGAGCACATGCTATTGGGTGCCATTTTTCACAATTTCGGAGGATTTGAAAAAAAGGTCAAAATCACTGAAAAGCGACAGGCTATAGTCCATGGTCTCGGAGCACATGCTATAGGGTGCCATTTTTCACGGTTTCGGAGGATTTGAGAAAAAAGGTGAAAATCACTGAAAAGCGACAGGCTATAGTCCATGGTCTCAGAGCACATGCTATAGGGTGCCATTTTTCACGGTTTCGGAGGATTTGAAAAAAAAGGTGAAAATCACTGAAAAGCGACAGGCTATAGTCCATGGTCTCGGAGCACATGCTACAGGGTGGCATTTTTCACGGTTTCAGAGGATTTGAAAAAAAGGTGAAAATCACTGAAAAGCGACAGGCTATAGTCCATGGTCTCGGAGCACATGCTACAGGGTGCCATTTTTCACGGTTTCGGAGGATTTGAAAAAAAGGTGAAAATCACTGAAAAGCGACAGGCTATAGTCCATGGTCTCGGAGCACATGCTACAGGGTGCCATTTTTCACGGTTTCGGAGGATTTGAAAAAAAGGTGAAAATCACTGAAAAGCGACAGGCTATAGTCCATGGTCTCGGAGCACATGCTACAGGGTGCCATTTTTCACGGTTTCGGAGGATTTGAAAAAAAGGTGAAAATCACTGAAAAGCGACAGGCTATAGTCCATGGTCTCGGAGCACATGCTACAGGGTGGCATTTTTCACGGTTTCGGAGGATTTGAAAAAAAGGTGAAAATCACTGAAAAGCGACAGGCTATAGTCCATGGTCTCGGAGCACATGCTACAGGGTGGCATTTTTCACGGTTTCGGAGGATTTGAAAAAAAGGTGAAAATCACTGAAAAGCGACAGGCTATAGTCCATGGTCTCGGAGCACATGCTATAGGGTGCCATTTTTCACAATTTCGGAGGATTTGAAAAAAAAGGTCAAAATCACTGAAAATCGACAGGCTATAGTCCATGGTCTCGGAGCACATGCTATAGGGTACCATTTTTCACGGTTTCGGAGGATTTGAAAAAAAGGTGAAAATCACTGAAAAGCGACAGGCTATAGTCCATGGTCTCAGAGCACATGCTATAGGGTGCCATTTTTCACGGTTTCGGAGGATTTGAAAAAAAGGTGAAAATCACTGAAAAGCGACAGGCTATAGTCCATGGTCTCGGAGCACATGCTACAGGGTGCCATTTTTCACGGTTTCGGAGGATTTGAAAAAAAGGTGAAAATCACTGAAAAGCGACAGGCTATAGTCCATGGTCAAGGAGCACATGCTACAGGGTGCCATTTTTCACGGTTTCGGAGGATTTGAAAAAAAGGTGAAAATCACTGAAAAGCGACAGGCTATAGTCCATGGTCTCGGAGCACATGCTACAGGGTGCCATTTTTCACGGTTTCGGAGGATTTGAAAAAAAGGTGAAAATCACTGAAAAGCGACAGGCTATAGTCCATGGTCTCGGAGCACATGCTACAGGGTGGCATTTTTCACGGTTTCGGAGGATTTGAAAAAAAGGTGAAAATCACTGAAAAGCGACAGGCTATAGTCCATGGTCTCGGAGCACATGCTACAGGGTGGCATTTTTCACGGTTTCGGAGGATTTGAAAAAAAGGTGAAAATCACTGAAAAGCGACAGGCTATAGTCCATGGTCTCGGAGCACATGCTACAGGGTGGCATTTTTCACGGTTTCGGAGGATTTGAAAAAAAGGGGAAAATCACTGAAAAGCGACAGGCTATAGTCCATGGTCTCGGAGTACATGCTACAGGGTGCCATTTTTCACGGTTTCGGAGGATTTGAAAAAAAGGTGAAAATCACTGAAAAGCGACAGGCTATAGTCCATCGTCTCGGAGCACATGCTACAGGGTGGCATTTTTCACGGTTTCGGAGGATTCTAAAAAAAGGGGAAAATCACTGAAAAGCGACAGGCTATAGTCCATGGTCTCGGAGCACATGCTACAGGGTGGCATTTTTCACGGTTTCGGAGGATTTGAAAAAGAAGGTGAAAATCACTGAAAAGCGACAGGCTATAGTCCATGGTCTCGGAGCACATGCTACAGGGTGGTATTTTTCACGGTTTCGGAGGATTTGAAAAAAAGGTGAAAATCACTGAAAAGCGACAGGCTATAGTCCATGGTCTCGGAGCACATGCTACAGGGTGCCATTTTTCACGGTTTCGGAGGATTTGAAAAAAAGGTGAAAATCACTGAAAAGCGACAGGCTATAGTCCATGGTCTCGGAGCACATGCTATAGGGTGCCATTTTTCACGGTTTCGGAGGATTTGAAAAAAAGGTGAAAATCACTGAAAAGCGACAGGCTATAGTGACAAGTCCATGGTCTCGGAGCACATGCTATAGGGTGCCATTTTTCACGGTTTCGGAGGATTTGAAAAAAAGGTGAAAATCACTGAAAAGCGACAGGCTATAGTCAATGGTCTCGGAGCACATGCTACAGGGTGGCATTTTTCACGGTTTCAGAGGATTTGAAAAAAAGGGGAAAATCACTGAAAAGCGACAGGCTATAGTCCATGGTCTCGGAGCACATGCTACAGGGTGGCATTTTTCACGGTTTCGGAGGATTTGAAAAAAAGGTGAAAATCACTGAAAAGCGACAGGCTATAGTCCATGGTCTCGGAGCACATGCTCCAAGGTGGTATTTTTCACGGTTTCAGAGGATTTGAAAAAAAGGTGAAAATCACTGAAAAGCGACAGGCTATAGTCCATGGTCTCAGGGCACATGCTATAGGGTGCCATTTTTCACGGTTTCGGAGGATTTGAAAAAAAGGTGAAAATCACTGAAAAGCGACAGGCTATAGTCCATGGTCTCGGAGCACATGCTACAGGGTGGCATTTTTCACGGTTTTGGAGGATTCTAAAAAAAGGTGAAAATCACTGAAAAGCGACAGGATATAGTCCATGGTCTCGGAGCACATGCTACAGGGTGCCATTTTTCACGGTTTCGGAGGATTTGAAAAAAAGGTGAAAATCACTGAAAAGCGACAGGCTATAGTCCATGGTCTCGGAGCACATGCTACAGGGTGCCATTTTTCACGGTTTCGGAGGAATTGAAAAAAAGGTGAAAATCACTGAAAAGCGACAGGCTATAGTCCATGGTCTCGGAGCACATGCTATAGGGTGCCATTTTTCACAATTTCGGAGGATTTGAAAAAAAGGTCAAAATCACTGAAAAGCGACAGGCTATAGTCCATGGTCTCGGAGCACATGCTATAGGGTGCCATTTTTCACGGTTTCGGAGGATTTGAAAAAAAGGGGAAAATCACTGAAAAGCGACAGGCTATAGTCCATGGTCTCGGAGCACATGCTATAGGGTGCCATTTTTCACGGTTTCGGAGGATTTGAAAAAAAGGGGAAAATCACTGAAAAGCGACAGGCTATAGTCCATGGTCTCGGAGCACATGCTACAGGGTGGTATTTTTCACGGTTTCGGAGGATTTGAAAAAAAGGTGAAAATCACTGAAAAGCGACAGGCTATAGTCCATGGTCTCGGAGCACATGCTACAGGGTGGCATTTTTCACGGTTTCGGAGGATTTGAAAAAAAGGCGAAAATCACTGAAAAGCGACAGGCTATAGTCCATGGTCTCGTAGCACATGCTACAGGGTGGTATTTTTCACGGTTTCGGAGGATTTGAAAAAAAGGTGAAAATCACTGAAAAGCGACAGGCTATAGTCCATGGTCTCGGAGCACATGCTACAGGGTGCCATTTTTCACGGTTTCGGAGGAATTGAAAAAAAGGTGAAAATCACTGAAAAGCGACAGGCTATAGTCCATGGTCTCGGAGCACATGCTACAGGGTGGCATTTTTCACGGTTTCGGAGGATTTGAAAAAAAGGGGAAAATCACTGAAAAGCGACAGGCTATAGTCCATGGTCTCGGAGTACATGCTACAGGGTGCCATTTTTCACGGTTTCGGAGGATTTGAAAAAAAGTTGAAAATCACTGAAAAGCGACAGGCTATAGTCCATCGTCTCGGAGCACATGCTACAGGGTGGCATTTTTCACGGTTTCGGAGGATTCTAAAAAAAGGGGAAAATCACTGAAAAGCGACAGGCTATAGTCCATGGTCTCGGAGCACATGCTACAGGGTGGCATTTTTCACGGTTTCGGAGGATTTGAAAAAGAAGGTGAAAATCACTGAAAAGCGACAGGCTATAGTCCATGGTCTCGGAGCACATGCTACAGGGTGGTATTTTTCACGGTTTCGGAGGATTTGAAAAAAAGGTGAAAATCACTGAAAAGCGACAGGCTATAGTCCATGGTCTCGGAGCACATGCTACAGGGTGCCATTTTTCACGGTTTCGGAGGATTTGAAAAAAAGGTGAAAATCACTGAAAAGCGACAGGCTATAGTCCATGGTCTCGGAGCACATGCTATAGGGTGCCATTTTTCACGGTTTCGGAGGATTTGAAAAAAAGGGGAAAATCACTGAAAAGCGACAGGCTATAGTCCATGGTCTCGGAGCACATGCTACAGGGTGGCATTTTTCACGGTTTCGGAGGATTTGAAAAAAAGGTGAAAATCACTGAAAAGCGACAGGCTATAGTCCATCGTCTCGGAGCACATGCTACAGGGTGGCATTTTTCACGGTTTCGGAGGATTCTAAAAAAAGGTGAAAATCACTGAAAAGCGACAGGCTATAGTCCATGGTCTCGGAGCACATGCTACAGGGTGCCATTTTTCACGGTTTCGGAGGATTTGAAAAAAAGGTGAAAATCACTGAAAAGCGACAGGCTATTGTCCATGGTCTCGGAGCACATGCTACAGGGTGCCATTTTTCACGGTTTCGGAGGATTTGAAAAAAAGGTGAAAATCACTGAAAAGCGACAGGCTATAGTCCATGGTCTCGGAGCACATGCTATAGGGTGCCATTTTTCACGGTTTCGGAGGATTTGAAAAAAAGGGGAAAATCACTGAAAAGCGACAGGCTATAGTCCATGGTCTCGGAGCACATGCTACAGGGTGGCATTTTTCACGGTTTCGGAGGATTTGAAAAAGAAGGTGAAAATCACTGAAAAGCGACAGGCTATAGTCCATGGTCTCGGAGCACATGCTACAGGGTGGTATTTTTCACGGTTTCAGAGGATTTGAAAAAAAGGTGAAAATCACTGAAAAGCGACAGGCTATAGTCCATGGTCTCGGAGCACATGCTACAGGGTGCCATTTTTCACGGTTTCGGAGGATTTGAAAAAAAGGTGAAAATCACTGAAAAGCGACAGGCTATAGTCCATGGTCTCGGAGCAAATGCTATAGGGTGCCATTTTTCACAATTTCGGAGGATTTGAAAAAAAGGTCAAAATCACTGAAAAGCGACAGGCTATATTCCATGGTCTCGGAGCACATGCTACAGGGTGGCATTTTTCACGGTTTCGGAGGATTTGAAAAAAAGGTGAAAATCACTGAAAAGCGACAGGCTATAGTCCATGGTCTCGGAGCACATGCTACAGGGTGGCATTTTTCACGGTTTCGGAGGATTTGAAAAAAAGGTGAAAATCACTGAAAAGCGACAGGCTATAGTCCATGGTCTCGGAGCACATGCTACAGGGTGGCATTTTTCACGATTTCGGAGGATTTGAAAAAAAGGTGAAAATCACTGAAAAGCGACAGGCTATAGTCCATGGTCTCGGAGCACATGCTACAGGGTGCCATTTTTCACGGTTTCGGAGGATTTGAAAAAAAGGTGAAAATCACTGAAAAGCGACAGGCTATAGTCCATGGTCTCGGAGCACATGCTACAGGGTGGCATTTTTCAAGGTTTCGGAGGATTTGAAAAAAAGGGGAAAATCACTGAAAAGCGACAGGCTATAGTCCATGGTCTCGGAGCACATGCTACAGGGTGGCATTTTTCACGGTTTCGGAGGATTTGAAAAAAAGGTGAAAATCACTGAAAAGCGACAGGCTATAGTCCATGGTCTCGGAGCACATGCTACAGGGTGCCATTTTTCACGGTTTCGGAGGATTTGAAAAAAAGGTGAAAATCACTGAAAAGCGACAGGCTATAGTCCATGGTCTCGGAGCACATGCTACAGGGTGCCATTTTTCACGGTTTCGGAGGATTTGAAAAAAAGGTGAAAATCACTGAAAAGCGACAGGCTATAGTCCATGGTCTCGGAGCACATGCTATAGGGTGGTATTTTTCACGGTTTCAGAGGATTTGAAAAAAAGGGGAAAATCACTGAAAAGCGACAGGCTATAGTCCATGGTCTCGGAGCACATGCTACAGGGTGCCATTTTTCACGGTTTCGGAGGATTTGAAAAAAAGGTGAAAATCACTGAAAAGCGACAGGCTATAGTCCATGGTCTCGGAGCAAATGCTATAGGGTGCCATTTTTCACAATTTCGGAGGATTTGAAAAAAAGGTCAAAATCACTGAAAAGCGACAGGCTATAGTCCATGGTCTCGGAGCACATGCTACAGGGTGGCATTTTTCACGGTTTCGGAGGATTTGAAAAAAAGGTGAAAATCACTGAAAAGCGACAGGCTATAGTCCATGGTCTCGGAGCACATGCTACAGGGTGGCATTTTTCACGGTTTCGGAGGATTTGAAAAAAAGGTGAAAATCACTGAAAAGCGACAGGCTATAGTCCATGGTCTCGGAGCACATGCTACAGGGTGGCATTTTTCACGGTTTCGGAGGATTTGAAAAAAAGGTGAAAATCACTGAAAAGCGACAGGCTATAGTCCATGGTCTCGGAGCACATGCTACAGGGTGCCATTTTTCACGGTTTCGGAGGATTTGAAAAAAAGGTGAAAATCACTGAAAAGCGACAGGCTATAGTCCATGGTCTCGGAGCACATGCTATAGGGTGCCATTTTTCACGGTTTCGGAGGATTTGAACAAAAGGGGAAAATCACTGAAAAGCGACAGGCTATAGTCCATGGTCTCGGAGCACATGCTATAGGGTGCCATTTTTCACGGTTTCGGAGGATTTGAAAAAAAGGTGAAAATCACTGAAAAGCGACAGGCTATAGTCCATGGTCTCGGAGCACATGCTATAGGGTGCCATTTTTCACGGTTTTTGGAGGATTTGAAAAAAAGGTGAAAATCACTGAAAAGCGACAGGCTATATAGTCCATGGTCTCGGAGCACATGCTACAGGTTGGCATTTTTCACGGTTTCGGAGGATTTGAAAAAAAGGTGAAAATCACTGAAAAGCGACAGGCTATAGTCCATGGTCTCGGAGCACATACTACAGGGTGCCATTTTTCACGGTTTCGGAGGATTTGAAAAAAAGGTGAAAATCACTGAAAAGCGACAGGCTATAGTCCATGGTCTCGGAGCACATGCTAAAGGGTGGTATTTTTCACGGTTTCGGAGGATTTGAAAAAAAGGTGAAAATCACTGAAAAGCGACAGGCTATAGTCCATGGTCTCGGAGCACATGCTATAGGGTGCCATTTTTCACAATTTCGGAGGATTTGAAAAAAAGGTCAAAATCACTGAAAAGCGACAGGCTATAGTCCATGGTCTCGGAGCACATGCTATAGGGTGCCATTTTTCACGGTTTCGGAGGATTTGAAAAAAAGGTGAAAATCACTGAAAAGCGACAGGCTATAGTCCATGGTCTCAGAGCACATGCTGTAGGGTGCCATTTTTCACTGTTTCGGAGGATTTAAAAAAAAGGTGAAAATCACTGAAATGCGACAGGCTATAGTCCATGGTCTCGGAGCACATGCTACAGGGTGCCATTTTTCACGGTTTCGGAGGATTTAAAAAAAAAGGTGAAAATCACTGAAAAGCGACAGGCTATAGTCCATGGTCTCGGAGCACATGCTACAGGGTGCCATTTTTCACGGTTTCGGAGGATTTGAAAAAAAGGTGAAAATCACTGAAAAGCGACAGGCTATAGTCCATGGTCTCGGAGCACATGCTACAGGGTGCCATTTTTCACGGTTTCGGAGGATTTGAAAAAAAGGTGAAAATCACTGAAAAGCAACAGGCTATAGTCCATGGTCTCGGAGCACATGCTACAGGGTGGCATTTTTCACGGTTTCGGAGGATTTGAAAAAAAGGTGAAAATCACTGAAAAGCGACAGGCTATAGTCCATGGTCTCGGAGCACATGCTACAGGGTGGCATTTTTCACGGTTTCGGAGGATTTGAAAAAAAGGTGAAAATCACTGAAAAGCGACAGGCTATAGTCCATGGTCTCGGAGCACATGCTACAGGGTGGCATTTTTCACGGTTTCGGAGGATTTGAAAAAGAAGGTGAAAATCACTGAAAAGCGACAGGCTATAGTCCATGGTCTCGGAGCACATGCTACAGGGTGGTATTTTTCACGGTTTCAGAGGATTTGAAAAAAAGGTGAAAATCACTGAAAAGCGACAGGCTATAGTCCATGGTCTCGGAGCACATGCTATTGGGTGCCATTTTTCACAATTTCGGAGGATTTGAAAAAAAGGTCAAAATCACTGAAAAGCGACAGGCTATAGTCCATGGTCTCGGAGCACATGCTATAGGGTGCCATTTTTCACGGTTTCGGAGGATTTGAAAAAAAGGTGAAAATCACTGAAAAGCGACAGGCTATAGTCCATGGTCTCAGAGCACATGCTATAGGGTGCCATTTTTCACGGTTTCGGAGGATTTGAAAAAAAAGGTGAAAATCACTGAAAAGCGACAGGCTATAGTCCATGGTCTCGGAGCACATGCTACAGGGTGGCATTTTTCACGGTTTCAGAGGATTTGAAAAAAAGGTGAAAATCACTGAAAAGCGACAGGCTATAGTCCATGGTCTCGGAGCACATGCTACAGGGTGCCATTTTTCACGGTTTCGGAGGATTTGAAAAAAAGGTGAAAATCACTGAAAAGCGACAGGCTATAGTCCATGGTCTCGGAGCACATGCTACAGGGTGCCATTTTTCACGGTTTCGGAGGATTTGAAAAAAAGGTGAAAATCACTGAAAAGCGACAGGCTATAGTCCATGGTCTCGGAGCACATGCTACAGGGTGCCATTTTTCACGGTTTCGGAGGATTTGAAAAAAAGGTGAAAATCACTGAAAAGCGACAGGCTATAGTCCATGGTCTCGGAGCACATGCTACAGGGTGGCATTTTTCACGGTTTCGGAGGATTTGAAAAAAAGGTGAAAATCACTGAAAAGCGACAGGCTATAGTCCATGGTCTCGGAGCACATGCTACAGGGTGCCATTTTTCACGGTTTCGGAGGATTTGAAAAAAAGGTGAAAATCACTGAAAAGCGACAGGCTATAGTCCATGGTCTCGGAGCACATGCTATAGGGTGCCATTTTTCACAATTTCGGAGGATTTGAAAAAAAGGTCAAAATCACTGAAAATCGACAGGCTATAGTCCATGGTCTCGGAGCACATGCTATAGGGTACCATTTTTCACGGTTTCGGAGGATTTGAAAAAAAGGTGAAAATCACTGAAAAGCGACAGGCTATAGTCCATGGTCTCAGAGCACATGCTATAGGGTGCCATTTTTCACGGTTTCGGAGGATTTGAAAAAAAGGTGAAAATCACTGAAAAGCGACAGGCTATAGTCCATGGTCTCGGAGCACATGCTACAGGGTGCCATTTTTCACGGTTTCGGAGGATTTGAAAAAAAGGTGAAAATCACTGAAAAGCGACAGGCTATAGTCCATGGTCAAGGAGCACATGCTACAGGGTGCCATTTTTCACGGTTTCGGAGGATTTGAAAAAAAGGTGAAAATCACTGAAAAGCGACAGGCTATAGTCCATGGTCTCGGAGCACATGCTACAGGGTGCCATTTTTCACGGTTTCGGAGGATTTGAAAAAAAGGTGAAAATCACTGAAAAGCGACAGGCTATAGTCCATGGTCTCGGAGCACATGCTACAGGGTGGCATTTTTCACGGTTTCGGAGGATTTGAAAAAAAGGTGAAAATCACTGAAAAGCGACAGGCTATAGTCCATGGTCTCGGAGCACATGCTACAGGGTGGCATTTTTCACGGTTTCGGAGGATTTGAAAAAAAGGTGAAAATCACTGCAAAGCGACAGGCTATAGTCCATGGTCTCGGAGCACATGCTACAGGGTGGCATTTTTCACGGTTTCGGAGGATTTGAAAAAGAAGGTGAAAATCACTGAAAAGCGACAGGCTATAGTCCATGGTCTCGGAGCACATGCTACAGGGTGGTATTTTTCACGGTTTCAGAGGATTTGAAAAAAAGGTGAAAATCACTGAAAAGCGACAGGCTATAGTCCATGGTCTCGGAGCACATGCTATAGGGTGCCATTTTTCACAATTTCGGAGGATTTGAAAAAAAGGTCAAAATCACTGAAAAGCGACAGGCTATAGTCCATGGTCTCGGAGCACATGCTATAGGGTGCCATTTTTCACGGTTTCGGAGGATTTGAAAAAAAGGTGAAAATCACTGAAAAGCGACAGGCTATAGTCCATGGTCTCAGAGCACATGCTATAGGGTGCCATTTTTCACGGTTTCGGAGGATTTGAAAAAAAGGTGAAAATCACTGAAAAGCGACAGGCTATAGTCCATGGTCTCGGAGCACATGCTACAGGGTGGCATTTTTCACGGTTTCGGAGGATTTGAAAAAAAGGTGAAAATCACTGAAAAGCGACAGGCTATAGTCCATGGTCTCGGAGCACATGCTATAGGGTTCCATTTTTCACGGTTTCGGAGGATTTGAAAAAAGGGGAAAATCACTGAAAAGCGACAGGCTATAGTCCATGGTCTCGGAGCACATGCTACAGGGTGGCATTTTTCACGGTTTCGGAGGATTTGAAAAAAAGGTGAAAATCACTGAAAAGCGACAGGCTATAGTCCATGGTCTCGGAGCACATGCTATAGGGTGCCATTTTTCACGGTTTCGGAGGATTTGAAAAAAAGGTGAAAATCACTGAAAAGCGACAGGCTATAGTCCATGGTCTCGGAGCACATGCTACAGGGTGGCATTTTTCACGGTTTCGGAGGATTTGAAAAAAAGGTGAAAATCACTGAAAAGCGACAGGCTATAGTCCATGGTCTCGGAGCACATGCTACAGGGTGGCATTTTTCACGGTTTCGGAGGATTTGAAAAAAAGGTGAAAATCACTGAAAAGCGACAGGCTATAGTCCATGGTCTCGGAGCACATGCTACAGGGTGCCATTTTTCACGGTTTCGGAGGATTTGAAAAAAAGGTGAAAATCACTGAAAAGCGACAGGCTATAGAGCGTCGCAGTCCCGCCTCCTACCCTGGACCAGGAAATGAAACCCAATGCATTATTCTCATAGACATTTCTCAAAGTATTTATTTAAAGACGGTTACGCCACGGACAAAGCCAACTCGAGTCGTGACAACTCATGACAACACAAACAATATTTTGGACCAAACAAATAATTAGAAAGAAGAAAAAAACGGCAGGTTACAACACTTTTTTTGTTGTTTTTCTTCTTTGTAATTATTTGTTTGGTCCAAAATATTGTTTGTGTTGTCATGAGTTGTCACGACTCGAGTTGGCTTTGTCCGCGGCGTAACCGTCTTTAAATAAATACTTTAAGAAATGTCTATGAGAATAATGCATTGGGTTTAATTTCCTGGTCCAGGGTAGGAGGCGGGACTGCGACGCTCTATAGTCCATGGTCTCGGAGCACATGCTACAGGGTGGCATTTTTCACGGTTTCGGAGGATTTGAAAAAGAAGGTGAAAATCACTGAAAAGCGACAGGCTATAGTCCATGGTCTCGGAGCACATGCTACAGGGTGGTATTTTTCACGGTTTCAGAGGATTTGAAAAAAAGGTGAAAATCACTGAAAAGCGACAGGCTATAGTCCATGGTCTCGGAGCACATGCTACAGGGTGCCATTTTTCACGGTTTCGGAGGATTTGAAAAAAAGGTGAAAATCACTGAAAAGCGACAGGCTATAGTCCATGGTCTCGGAGTACATGCTATAGGGTGGCATTTTTCACGGTTTCGGAGGATTTGAAAAAAAGGTCAAAATCACTGAAAAGCGACAGGCTATAGTCCATGGTCTCGGAGCACATGCTACAGGGTGCCATTTTTCACGGTTTCGGAGGATTTGAAAAAAAGGTGAAAATCACTGAAAAGCGACAGGCTTTAGTCCATGGTCTCGGAGCACATGCTATAGGGTGCCATTTTTCACAATTTCGGAGGATTTGAAAAAAAGGTGAAAATCACTGAAAAGCGACAGGCTATAGTCCATGGTCTCGGAGCACATGCTATAGGGTGGCATTTTTCACGGTTTCGGAGGATTTGAAAAAAAGGTGAAAATCACTGAAAAGCGACAGGCTATAGTCCATGGTCTCGGAGCACATGCTACAGGGTGGCATTTTTCACGGTTTCGGAGGATTTGAAAAAAAGGTGAAAATCACTGAAAAGCGACAGGCTATAGTCCATGGTCTCGGAGCACATGCTACAGGGTGGCATTTTTCACGGTTTCGGAGGATTTGAAAAAAAGGTGAAAATCACTGAAAAGCGACAGGCTATAGTCCATGGTCTCGGAGCACATGCTACAGGGTGGCATTTTTCACGGTTTCGGAGGATTTGAAAAAAAGGTGAAAATCACTGAAAAGCGACAGGCTATAGTCCATGGTCTCGGAGCACATGCTACAGGGTGGCATTTTTCACGGTTTCGGAGGATTTGAAAAAAAGGTGAAAATCACTGAAAAGCGACAGGCTATAGTCCATGGTCTCGGAGCACATGCTACAGGGTGCCATTTTTCACGGTTTCGGAGGATTTGAAAAAAAGGTGAAAATCACTGAAAAGCGACAGGCTATAGTCCATGGTCTCGGAGCACATGCTACAGGGTGGCATTTTTCACGGTTTCGGAGGATTTGAAAAAGAAGGTGAAAATCACTGAAAAGCGACAGGCTATAGTCCATGGTCTCGGAGCACATGCTACAGGGTGGTATTTTTCACGGTTTCAGAGGATTTGAAAAAAAGGTGAAAATCACTGAAAAGCGACAGGCTATAGTCCATGGTCTCGGAGCACATGCTACAGGGTGCCATTTTTCACGGTTTCGGAGGATTTGAAAAAAAGGTGAAAATCACTGAAAAGCGACAGGCTATAGTCCATGGTCTCGGAGCACATGCTACAGGGTGCCATTTTTCACGGTTTCGGAGGATTTGAAAAAAAGGGGAAAATCACTGAAAAGCGACAGGCTATAGTCCATGGTCTCGGAGCACATGCTACAGGGTGGCATTTTTCACGGTTTCGGAGGATTTGAAAAAAAGGTGAAAATCACTGAAAAGCGACAGGCTATAGTCCATGGTCTCGGAGCACATGCTATAGGGTGCCATTTTTCACGGTTTCGGAGGATTTGAAAAAAAGGTGAAAATCACTGAAAAGCGACAGGCTATAGTCCATGGTCTCGGAGCACATGCTACAGGGTGCCATTTTTCACGGTTTCGGAGGATTTGAAAAAAAGGTGAAAATCACTGAAAAGCGACAGGCTATAGTCCATGGTCTCGGAGCACATGCTACAGGGTGGCATTTTTCACGGTTTCGGAGGATTTGAAAAAAAGGTGAAAATCACTGAAAAGCGACAGGCTATAGTCCATGGTCTCGGAGCACATGCTACAGGGTGCCATTTTTCATGGTTTCGGAGGATTTGAAAAAAAGGTGAAAATCACTGAAAAGCGACAGGCTATAGTCCATGGTCTCGGAGCACATGCTATAGGGTGCCATTTTTCACAATTTCGGAGGATTTGAAAAAAAGGTGAAAATCACTGAAAAGCGACAGGCTATAGTCCATGGTCTCGGAGCACATGCTATAGGGTGGCATTTTTCACGGTTTCGGAGGATTTGAAAAAAAGGTGAAAATCACTGAAAAGCGACAGGCTATAGTCCATGGTCTCGGAGCACATGCTACAGGGTGGCATTTTTCACGGTTTCGGAGGATTTGAAAAAAAGGTGAAAATCACTGAAAAGCGACAGGCTATAGTCCATGGTCTCGGAGCACATGCTACAGGGTGGCATTTTTCACGGTTTCGGAGGATTTGAAAAAAAGGTGAAAATCACTGAAAAGCGACAGGCTATAGTCCATGGTCTCGGAGCACATGCTACAGGGTGGCATTTTTCACGGTTTCGGAGGATTTGAAAAAAAGGTGAAAATCACTGAAAAGCGACAGGCTATAGTCCATGGTCTCGGAGCACATGCTACAGGGTGGCATTTTTCACGGTTTCGGAGGATTTGAAAAAAAGGTGAAAATCACTGAAAAGCGACAGGCTATAGTCCATGGTCTCGGAGCACATGCTACAGGGTGCCATTTTTCACGGTTTCGGAGGATTTGAAAAAAAGGTGAAAATCACTGAAAAGCGACAGGCTATAGTCCATGGTCTCGGAGCACATGCTACAGGGTGGCATTTTTCACGGTTTCGGAGGATTTGAAAAAGAAGGTGAAAATCACTGAAAAGCGACAGGCTATAGTCCATGGTCTCGGAGCACATGCTACAGGGTGGTATTTTTCACGGTTTCAGAGGATTTGAAAAAAAGGTGAAAATCACTGAAAAGCGACAGGCTATAGTCCATGGTCTCGGAGCACATGCTACAGGGTGCCATTTTTCACGGTTTCGGAGGATTTGAAAAAAAGGTGAAAATCACTGAAAAGCGACAGGCTATAGTCCATGGTCTCGGAGCACATGCTACAGGGTGCCATTTTTCACGGTTTCGGAGGATTTGAAAAAAAGGGGAAAATCACTGAAAAGCGACAGGCTATAGTCCATGGTCTCGGAGCACATGCTACAGGGTGGCATTTTTCACGGTTTCGGAGGATTTGAAAAAAAGGTGAAAATCACTGAAAAGCGACAGGCTATAGTCCATGGTCTCGGAGCACATGCTATAGGGTGCCATTTTTCACGGTTTCGGAGGATTTGAAAAAAAGGTGAAAATCACTGAAAAGCGACAGGCTATAGTCCATGGTCTCGGAGCACATGCTACAGGGTGCCATTTTTCACGGTTTCGGAGGATTTGAAAAAAAGGTGAAAATCACTGAAAAGCGACAGGCTATAGTCCATGGTCTCGGAGCACATGCTACAGGGTGGCATTTTTCACGGTTTCGGAGGATTTGAAAAAAAGGTGAAAATCACTGAAAAGCGACAGGCTATAGTCCATGGTCTCGGAGCACATGCTACAGGGTGCCATTTTTCATGGTTTCGGAGGATTTGAAAAAAAGGTGAAAATCACTGAAAAGCGACAGGCTATAGTCCATGGTCTCGGAGCACATGCTACAGGGTGGCATTTTTCACGGTTTCGGAGGATTTGAAAAAAAGGTGAAAATCACTGAAAGCGACAGGCTATAGTCCATGGTCTCGGAGCACATGCTATAGGGTTCCATTTTTCACGGTTTCGGAGGATTTGAAAAAAAGGGGAAAATCACTGAAAAGCGACAGGCTATAGTCCATGGTCTCGGAGCACATGCTACAGGGTGGCATTTTTCACGGTTTCGGAGGATTTGAAAAAAAGGTGAAAATCACTGAAAAGCGACAGGCTATAGTCCATGGTCTCGGAGCACATGCTATAGGGTGCCATTTTTCACGGTTTCGGAGGATTTGAAAAAAAGGTGAAAATCACTGAAAAGCGACAGGCTATAGTCCATGGTCTCGGAGCACATGCTACAGGGTGGCATTTTTCACGGTTTCGGAGGATTTGAAAAAAAGGTGAAAATCACTGAAAAGCGACAGGCTATAGTCCATGGTCTCGGAGCACATGCTACAGGGTGGCATTTTTCACGGTTTCGGAGGATTTGAAAAAAAGGTGAAAATCACTGAAAAGCGACAGGCTATAGTCCATGGTCTCGGAGCACATGCTACAGGGTGCAATTTTTCACGGTTTCGGAGGATTTGAAAAAAAGGTGAAAATCACTGAAAAGCGACAGGCTATAGTCCATGGTCTCGGAGCACATGCTACAGGGTGGCATTTTTCACGGTTTCGGAGGATTTGAAAAAAAGGTCAAAATCACTGAAAAGCGACAGGCTATAGTCCATGGTCTCGGAGTACATGCTATTGGGTGGCATTTTTCACGGTTTCGGAGGATTTGAAAAAAAGGTGAAAATCACTGAAAAGCGACAGGCTATAGTCCATGGTCTCGGAGCACATGCTATAGGGTGCCATTTTTCACAATTTCGGAGGATTTGAAAAAAAGGTGAAAATCACTGAAAAGCGACAGGCTATAGTCCATGGTCTCGGAGCACATGCTATAGGGTGGCATTTTTCACGGTTTCGGAGGATTTGAAAAAAAGGTGAAAATCACTGAAAAGCGACAGGCTATAGTCCATGGTCTCGGAGCACATGCTACAGGGTGTTAATTTTTCACGGTTTCAGAGGATTTGAAAAAAAGGTGAAAATCACTGAAAAGCGACAGGCTATAGAGACACACGGGGACTACAAATTTCACGCCCCCAAATGAGACAGCGTCCCCACTTCTGGTCCGTTGGCACGGATACTGCAGGCCAGCCCATAGAAGTCCATTGAAATTCAACTGTAGTTAGCCTACTTTTAAAATAATATGAAATGAACTGAAGACTATATTGATTTGAATAAAAATATGTTTCCAAATGTATGAAGTGTCTTTGACAACATATATTGTTGTTTTCTCAATAGAGGATGTATTTCACATTTAATTTACCACTTGAATGAGTTACCCATAATGTTAACGGAGCAGAGGGTTGACGGCAGACAGAGAACCTGTCGCTTTTAATGGACGTCACTGCCTTTACGAGGCTACGAGCGCCGACTTTGAAGAGTGGAATTCTCAATATGCATCCCGATCCCGACTGACTTTGTTATTCATGTCTATATTTTGAACATGTCACAGGCTTACTATATATGTTCTACCTACCACGGAGCTCCGACGGTGTGTTTTACCGCTGTCAACTTGTTGTATAATTAACTTTGCTGAATAGTTGCATGGGAAAATAACCCAGCTAAATGGAGGAGTGACATCCTGAAATTTTCAACTAGCTAGTGAATTCTCCAGATGAGTATTAATAATAGTCTTGCAAGATGCTGTTTAGATCATTTTCAACAAATACATAGCATATAAAACGAAATACAACAAATATATCTGGGTATTGAAAACCTCAAGGGATGCATCCGTGACGTATATACCGTGCGACCACTTTGACTTGAGATTTACAATGCTAGCACTTTTCACAAACTGATGGAGTATATTATAGTACATTGTAGGATGTATATTGAAATGGCAGGTATGTGAAATTGAAAAGGACAAATTAAACATATGCGACACTTTATTAGAACACAAAAAAAATCGCTATAGCCTCAGTAATGAACCAGTGAAATTAGGGTATTTTATGATGCCTCTCATAGGGATTGCATTGGCAGCTGCAGTACACAGTTGAAACGGACCAGAAGTGGGGCCGCTGTCTCATTTGGGGGCGTGAAATTTGTAGTCCCCGTGTGTCTCTATAGTCCATGGTCTCGGAGCACATGCTACAGGGTGGCATTTTTCACGGTTTCGGAGGATTTGAAAAAAAGGTGAAAATCACTGAAAAGCGACAGGCTATAGTCCATGGTCTCGGAGCACATGCTACAAGGTGGCATTTTTCACGGTTTCGGAGGATTTGAAAAAAAGTGGAAAATCACTGAAAAGCGACAGGCTATAGTCCATGGTCTCGGAGCACATGCTACAGGGTGGCATTTTTCACGGTTTCGGAGGATTTGAAAAAAAGGTGAAAATCACTGAAAAGCGACAGGCTATAGTCCATGGTGTCGGAGGGTCGGAGGATTTGAAAAAAAGGTGAAAACACTGAAAAGGCTATAGTCCATGGTCTCGGAGCACATGCTACAGGGTGGCATTTTTCACGGTTTCGGAGGATTTGAAAAAAAGGTGAAAATCACTGAAAAGCGAAAGGCTATAGTCCATGGTGTCGGAGGGTCGGAGGATTTGAAAAAAAGGTGAAAATCACTGAAAAGCGACAGGCTATAGTCCATGGTCTCGGAGCACATGCTACGGGTGGCATTTTTCACGGTTTCGGAGGATTTGAAAAAAAGGTGAAAATCACTGAAAAGCGACAGGCTATAGTCCATGGTCTCGGAGCACATGCTACAGGGTGCCATTTTTCACGGTTTCGGAGGATTTGAAAAAAAGGTGAAAATCACTGAAAAGCGACAGGCTATAGTCCATGGTCTCGGAGCACATGCTACGGGTGGCATTTTTCACGGTTTCGGAGGATTTGAAAAAAAGGTGAAAATCACTGAAAAGCGACAGGCTATAGTCCATGGTCTCGGAGCACATGCTACAGGGTGGCATTTTTCACGGTTTCGGAGGATTTGAAAAAAAGGTGAAAATCACTGAAAAGCCACAGGCTATAGTCAATGGTCTCGGAGCACATGCTATAGGGTGGCATTTTTCACAATTTCGGAGGATTTGAAAAAAAGGTGAAAATCACTGAAAAGCGACAGGCTATAGTCCATGGTCTCGGAGCACATGCTACAGGGTGGCATTTTTCACGGTTTCGGAGGATTTGAAAAAAGGTGAAAATCACTGAAAAGCGACAGGCTATAGTCCATGGTCTCGGAGCACATGCTACAGCGTGGCATTTTTCACGGTTTCGGAGGATTTGAAAAAAAGGTGAAAATCACTGAAAAGCGACAGGCTATAGTCCATGGTGTCGGAGGGTTAAAATCCTTTAATTTATTCTGGTGAAGGTCATTTACTAGTCTTATGAAGGTCATCTATACTGGTCAAGGTCATTGATACTGGTGAAGGTCAATTACGAGTCTTATGAAGGATCCTGGATTACGAAAGGCTAATCCATGGTCCATGGTCTCGGATCGCATACTACAGTGTGCCATTTTTTCTCGATTTTGGAAGATTTGAAAAAAAATTGTGAAAATCACGGAAAGCGAAAGGCTATAGTCCATGTTCTCGGAGTGCATGCTATGTCGTTTTTCACGATTTCGGAGGATTTGAAAAAACGTGAAAATCACAGAAAAGCGAAAGGCATGGTCTCGGAGTGAACAGAAATCATAAGTAATAAATAGACTTGGTAAACCAACTGTAGGGAGTACAAACAGAGAACCTGGGGGTTATCATCTATGAAAAGGCAACACAACGAGCAGAAAATAAAAATAAACCAAGTAAATACAACAAATTGAGCAGAGCACTGCAGGGACTTGAACCCCGTTCTGGTAAACCAGGAGTACCACACCAGTGCCTTAGTTTGTTTTGTTGTAATTTACAGGTCCATTATTTTCATCCTTTTCTCAAATCCTCCAAAATAATGAGCTTGTGAGCTTGTAGATCTGATTTATTTTGCTAATGTTCCCCTCAGAATAGTGATTCTAGGATTCATGTCGTTAATGTATTAAATACATACATCGGTATAGGTCCAAAGTTCACGTGTAGACATTTTCGGGCATTTTGATCAAAGATCCTGGGAGGAGATGGATACAATTCAAATGGCAGGCAGTGATGTAAATAGGTTTTCAATGTAATGAGTCCCAGGATGCAGGGATGGTCTTTTAGATGAGTCCCAGGATGCAGGGATGGTCTTTTAGATGAGTCCCAGGATGCAGGGATGGTCTTTTAGATGAGTCCCAGGATGCAGGGATGGTCTTTTAGATGAGTCCCAGGATGCAGGGATGGTCTTTTAGATGAGTGCCACTTCAACGATGTTAGGAGTCATATTTTGCCATTTTTACAAATTGCAGCATTTAACTCCCATGTCATTTTATATGTTTATTATGTGGTTATATTCATGTAGAAAACAGAAGAAGAAATGATTATTATAACTAAAGCTAGCAAAATAAACTAGAATAAAAAACAGTACAGTAGTGCATCCCGTGGATGCAGAGGTCGTTGTTTTATTGTTTTATAGTTATCCCTTAACTATAAACTGCGTTTTGGGATGCAAAATGCATCCTATTTTAGGTGATCTAAAAAGTCAGAACAGGAAAGTTGTTCGGTATGAGGCGACACTGTATCAATGTTATTGCTCACGGTCAAACAGTTCATGAGCTTTGCCCGTTTAAAGTTTGCATTTTCAGTTGAGTGCTATAGCGCCACCCCTTGGCCAACTCTCTGTCGCTCTAATTCATTTGTCTCATGTCGCGCAGCTGCGTCTAGATTCTCCTGGCGGATCCTGCCGGGAGCTGCCTATGCCATAGAAAGCATAGGTGGACCCCAGGCTACTTCAGGCTTGGTTTCTCAACCCATATACTGCCTCCTGCTGGAGGCAGAGCCAACCGCAGACTGCCGAGCAGCTGCCGAGGCCATTTCAGTGCTGCAAACGCTGGACCCACATCCTGTTTTGGGCGTCCATGTTAATGCTAAATAAATAGCGTCAATGCTAGCGAGCTAAAATGAAGCCTTCCTTGCTCTAGAAAGCGCCAATGTTTCCATCTAGACCACCGGGTAAAAAAGACCTCCAAACATCGCACGTTTTATCCAAACCACGGAGAGCTCCGTAGATTTCGAGTTATTCAGCTTTTTAAGTCAGCCTGTATAATGGGAGGTGGACGGCAGCGCAACCCGGTCTAGGATCGCTAAAGAAGGAAAGGCCAAGCAAAAATAATAATGAAAAAATTGAAATCAGCGATCCGGTTTGATATCAATAATAAAGCTTATCAGACGCAGTATTACGCCAGAAGCAGTTGCTAGTTGGATGCCGCACGAGCAGCTAAACCGTTAACAAATAGACTAATGTCTCCCATCCTATTTACAATCGCTATAGAAGTATTCGCCATTGCGATGAGATCACATAGGAGCATCTCTGGTGTCAGATTAGGTCAAACAGATCATCGTATACTCTGTTTGCAGATGATATCATTTTATTCATTACAGAATTATCAAACTCAATTCCAGCTATATTGGATGTAATTATGACTTTGAGAATTTTCAGGCTATAAGGTAAATAATACTAAATCATCTTTAATGCTGTTGAACGAAAATGAAAGAAATGATCCGGCAGAATACGTCTATGTTTAATTCAGTAGATAGCTTCATATATTTGGGCATAAACATAGTTCCTGATGTGGGAAAATTGGTTCCAGTCAACTATGATCCTATTCTACAGTCAATCGATATGACTCACTGGAAAGATGGACTAATATGCCAATTTCTCTAATAGGCCGAATAAACATAATCAAAATGAATGTTCTTCCAAAACTACTATACTTGTTTCAAAATATACCTCTACCATTGCCATTACATTATTTTACTAAGCTAAAGAAAGCATGTTCTAATTTCATTTGGGGCAACAGATGACACAGACTACGTTTTACTTTATTATATCTACCATGGGTTGATATCGAATCACTATCAATTAAACCTAAAATGGCTCTTAATATATATTTATATTCTGCAAATATTAAAAAGTTAAGGAAACAAACAAGCAACCCTTTCGTACTAAATATGGTCAATGTGTGGCACAATACTAGAGAAATGATGGGGGAAACCAGTGTGTCATTGTCACAGTTCAGCCCAATATGGGGAAATGATCTATTTAAACCAGGAATAACAGACCAGGGGTTTCGCCTTTGGGCTAATAAAGGTCTAACTAAAATAGGAGATATG
Source organism: Electrona antarctica (assembly GCF_951216825.1). Lineage (NCBI taxonomy): Eukaryota > Metazoa > Chordata > Actinopteri > Myctophiformes > Myctophidae > Electrona > Electrona antarctica. Next base: position 37,513,120 of record NC_136794.1, on the reverse strand, counting down.
TTCCAAGATGGAAATCTTGAACAAATACGTACAAAATGTGATCTTTCAAATAGCCATTTTTTCAAGTATTTACAAGCATTGATTACTCCATTCCTTTCGAGAATGGAGAAACTTATATCTGATCACTGTTACAGTAAAGGGCGTATCTCTGTGATATATGACATGCTGGTTTCCAATTCATCTGAAAGCTCTAATGATAGATTAAGGGCTTGGAAGGAAGATGTACAAGAGGATATATCCCTGGTTGACTGGGGTGCCATATGTGCAAAAGTACACAGACAAACTGCAAATACTAGATTAAGATTGCTACAATATAACTGGTTGATGCGCACTTATACAACACCAGCTAAATTACACCAGTTCAATGAAAATATTCCAGACACCTGTGTAAAATGTGAGCAGTCAAAGGGCACACTTTTTCACTGTATGTGGGAATGCAGAGAGATTCACTGTATGTGGGAATGCAGAGAGATTCACTGTATGTGTGAATGCAGAGAGATTCACTGTATGTGGGAATGCAGAGAGATTCACTGTATGTGGGAGTGCAGAGAGATTCACTGTATGTGTGAATGCAGAGAGATTCACTGTATGTGTGAATGCAGAGAGATTCACTGTATGTGGGAATGCAGAGAGATTCACTGTATGTGGGAATGCAGAGAGATTCACTGTATGTGGGAATGCAGAGAGATTGTTGCATTTTGGAGCGAGATCTTACAAATACTTTATAGAATGCTAGATGTAAGGATACCATTGGATCCAAAACTCTGCATATTGGGATTGTACCTGGTAACCCTGGTTATACCAAGGAATAAACACATTCTCATATTGGGATTGTACCTGGTAACCCTGGTTATACCAAGGAATAAACACATTCTCATAGATATGTACCTGGTAACCCTGGTTATACCAAGGAATAAACACATTCTCATATTGGGATTGTACCTGGTAACCCTGGTCATACCAAGGAATAAACACATTCTCATAGATATGTACCTGGTAACCCTGGTTATACCAAGGAATAAACACATTCTCATATTGGGATTGTACCTGGTAACCCTGGTTATACCAAGGAATAAACACATTCTCATAGATATGTACCTGGTAACCCTGGTTATACCAAGGAATAAACACATTCTCATATTGGGATTGTACCTGGTAACCCTGGTCATACCAAGGAATAAACACATTCTCATAGATATGTACCTGGTAACCCTGGTTATACCAAGGAATAAACACATTCTCATATTGGGATTGTACCTGGTAACCCTGGTCATACCAAGGAATAAACACATTCTCATAGATATGTACCTGGTAACCCTGGTCATACCAAGGAATAAACACATTCTCATATTGGGATTGTACCTGGTAACCCTGGTTATACCAAGGAATAAACACATTCTCATAGATATGTACCTGGTAACCCTGGTTATACCAAGGAATAAACACATTCTCATATTGGGATTGTACCTGGTAACCCTGGTCATACCAAGGAATAAACACATTCTCATAGATATGTACCTGGTAACCCTGGTCATACCAAGGAATAAACACATTCTCATATTGGGATTGTACCTGGTAACCCTGGTTATACCAAGGAATAAACACATTCTCATAGATATGTACCTGGTAACCCTGGTTATACCAAGGAATAAACACATTCTCATATTGGGATTGTACCTGGTAACCCTGGTTATACCAAGGAATAAACACATTCTCATATTGGGATTGTACCTGGTAACCCTGGTCATACCAAGGAATAAACACATTCTCATATTGGGATTGTACCTGGTAACCCTGGTCATACCAAGGAATAAACATTCTCATAGATATGTCACTACTCCAAGCAAAGCGCACAATTGCTCTAACATGGAAACACACTCAGAGACCACGAGCGAGCCAATGGCTCAGGGAAATGAGCAGCTGTTGTGCTATGGAAAGGATAACTTATATTTTGAAGAAAAAAAGTGTAATGTATGATGACGTCTGGGGACCCTTCACCCAACTCTTAACGAATATTGATGTGTTGAATATGCTTCGTACTGATAATGGAAATGCCTCATAATACTGTAGTGATCTTATACTATACTCTCATTTATCTGTTTATATACTGACTTCTGCTAAATGTTTTGTTTTTGTTGTTGTCATTTTGTTTTGTCTTTTGTTGTTGTCATTTTGTTTTGTCTTTTGTTTTTGTCTCTTGGTCTGCTGTATTGACCCTCTCCGCTCCTATATTTCAGCATCACCATGTTGTGTACATGTATGAAAAACGAAAAAAACAATAAACATAGTTAAAAAAACAAAAAAACAAATAGACTAACTGTAGGGAGAGGACTACAAACACAGTAAAGAACCTGGGGGTTATCATCTATGAAAAGGCAACACGATGAGCAGAAAATCAAAATAAATAATGTAAAAAACAAATTGAGGGCACTACAGGGAGTTGAACCCCGTTCCGGTAAACCAGAAGTACCACAACCAGTGCCTTAGTTTGGTTGTAATTTACAGGTTCCAAAATAAATCACATTCATTACATTTCAACAATAAAGTCATTTCACAATTTACATTGTAGGCAATCATAATAGTATATAAAAGAATAAATCACAAAGCTAACATTGTCAAATTCGCTATTTAAAAAAAAAAAAAATACTCTTGCCGACCTCCCACAGCAAGATCATTTGAGGAGGGGAGGCACTGGGGAGGCACTGGGGACACACTGGGGAGGCACTGGGGAGGCACTAGGGAGACACTGGGGAGGCACTGGGGAGGCACTGGGCAGACACTGGGCGACACTGGGGAGGCACTGGGGGACACTGGGGGGACACTGGGGAGACACTGGGCAGACACTGGGCAGACACTGGGCAACATTGGGGAGGCACTGGGGGGGGACACTGGGGAGGCACTGGGGAGACACTGGGCAGACACTGGGAAGAAACTGGGCGACATTGGGGGGGCACTGGGGGGCACTGGGGAGACACTGGGGGGGACACTGGGGGGGCACTGGGCAGACATTGGGGGGCACTGGGGAGGCACTGGGGAGACACTGGGGGCGGGCACTGGGGAGGCACTGGGGGGACACTGGGGGGCACTGGGGAGACACTGGGGAGGCACTGGGGAGACACTGGGCAGACACTGGGCGACACTGGGCGACACTGGGCGACACTGGGCGACACGGGGAGACACTGGAGAGACACTGGGCAGACACTGGGGAGGCAGTGGGGGTAAAATTGTCAATTTATATAGCGCCTTTATCCAAGGCGCTTTACATAGTGCATTACATTCACCCATTCACACACACATTCATACACCGATTGCGGCGGAAGCCATGCAAGGTACCAACCAGCACATCGGGAGCAATTTGGGGTTCAGTGTCTTGCCCAAGGACACTTGGACATGTACTCAAACTATTTTATGTCAAAGACCCCCAGAATTATATGCATTTGGCCGCCGACCCCCATCTGAAAATATGTAGTTCCAGTGACACCCCCCCGTAAGGAAAGATTTGAGTTAAAAACGTTCTGTTAAAAAATGCTCTGAAATTATATATTCAAAGATTTGCGCCACATTTTCACGATTTTTCAAAAATAGCAGACCTGCAAGCTCGTAGCGCCGCACAGAGTGCTTGTAGACCGCGCTTGTAGATCTGCTATTTTTCAATGGCCAAAGCATAACATAATTCTGGACGGGAACACCAACAGGGGTTCCCGTCCAGAATGGGCTAGGACGGATGACCGACAAAAGGTTTTTTTTATTTTTCGCGGAAGAACAGAGAAAACCTGTGTTTATCAACGGGGTCGTGGGTTCTGTCGTAAGAACAGAGAAAACCTGTGTTTATCAACGGGGTCGTGGGTTCTGTCGTAAGAACAGAGAAAACCTGTGTTTATCAACGGGGTCGTGGGTTCTGTCGTAAGAACAGAGAAAACCTGTGTTTATCAACGGGGTCGTGGGTTCTGTCGTAAGAACAGAGAAAACCTGTGTTTATCAACGGGGTCGTGGGTTCTGTCGTAAGAACAGAGAAAACCTGTGTTTATCAACGGGGTCGTGGGTTCTGTCGTAAGAACAGAGAAAACCTGTGTTTATCAACGGGGTCGTGGGTTCGGTCGTAAGAACAGAGAAAACCTGTGTTTATCAACGAGGTCGTGGGTTCGGTCGTAATTGAGACAAACATTCTGTGACAACTTGAAAAGTAAGGAAAAACAAAACATCACGGGCAAGGGGTGGATTATTTGTGACCAGATTTGACTGAGCGCCTGCCATCGCGCAACCTCCAACTATTCAGAGGAGAAAAACCTTTTTTTCTTTTTTTTAATCCAAAATGAGTTAATAGCACAGGCAGACTCTTCACATACTAGAGCTGAAATCGACATATGACATATGCAATAAATGCTTAAACATGTAGCTAGGTGTAATGTTAGAGAACACAGAAGTCAACCTTTCAGGGCTGTTTTCTCAACTCGCCGTTTCTCTGCAAGACATTACTCTATAAGCCATAGGCCTATCTCCAAAACTGGCGGGTCAAACTGAACAACCAACATGTCAATTTGAAGCTATGATTCCCCGCTTTCATATGACATGAAAAACAAAAACAAATTTAAAAGAAAATCCAAAGGCAGTCGCTCAGTCAAATTTGGCCACATTTATTCATTCGCTGTGGCAGTAAATGAGTAAATAGGTATAAATGGCCTGTCTTGGTTTAAAGCCCACTCACCACGACAAGGTGCAGGCCGAGAGTGGGGACCTCCCCCCCCCCCCCCCCAACAGGGGGAGGGGAGGTGTTGGGGGGGGGGGGGACAGCACAGAACACATGGGGTAAACACATTATAATATTACAGCCAACATGAAGCATAATATAATAATATTACATTACAACCAACATGAAACGCATATTACAAATACACAATTACAAAATGAGAGCGAGACTTGGACGTCTTCTTTAGTGTATCATCATCATGGGATGTCCAGCTCGATGCCGCGCAGCCACGCCCTTGTCTCAGGTAGCCTATACCGGCCCTTCAATGGTGGTCTATAAAAAAGGGGACCAGGGTGATGATTATGTGATCGGCAGTCTGCTCGAGCATGCTGCTGCGCTGTGTGCCTGCCAGACAGACCCTACTAATTCATGGGTCTTCCCGGAGAGCGGATGAGACACAGAAAGAAGCCTGGGCCGCGTCCTTAGAAGGAAGATACACACCTGTCCATCTCCTGCATCAGCTTTATCACGCCGCACCTGTGTGGAATCGCCCAGGTGTGGCAAACGGTATAAAAAGGAGTAATATATGAGATATGGAAACGGAGTGAAAAAACCTCCCCGAGTACACGGTCTACAGAAAAGGAGTAAAAAAATACTCTAGACTAACAGGCTGAGTGGAAATACTTACCAGGGATAAATACTATCCACCTTCATAGACTGTTGGATTATATATATATATATATATATATATATATATATATATATATATACACACACACACACACACACACTTACCGGTATCTGAGTTGAACTGCCTTATCTGAAACCCGAGAGAGAAAGTTAAACCGTACTTAATCTGTGGGATCTTGTTCAGTTAACCTGAACCAACCGGTGATGATTTGAGTTGAATTACGTACCTGTGATGTGCAGAAATCCACAAATAAAGAAAGTGGAATATGGAAAAGGAGTGAAATACCTACCCGAGTACACGGATATGGAAACAGAGTAAATACCTACCCGAGTACACGGATATGGAAACAAGTGAAATACCTACCCGAGTGCACGGATATGGAAACAGAGTGAAATACCTACCCGAGTACACGGATATGGAAACAGAGTAAATACCTACCCGAGTACACGGATATGGAAACAGAGTAAATACCTACCAGAGTACACGGATATGGAAACAGAGTGAAATACCTACCCGAGTACACGGATATGGAAACAGAGTGAAATACCTACCCGAGTACACAGATATGGAAACAGAGTGAAATACCTACCCGAGTACACGGATATGGAAACAGAGTGAAATACCTACCCGAGTACACGGATATGGAAACAGAGTGAAATACCTACCCGAGTACACGGATATGGAAACCGAGTGAAATACCTACCAGAGTACACGGATATGGAAACAGAGTGAAATACCTACCCGAGTACACGGATATGGAAACAGAGTGAAATACCTACCCGAGTACACGGATATGGAAACAGAGTGAAATACCTACCCGAGTACACGGATATGGAAACAGAGTGAAATACCTACCTGAGTACACGGATATGGAAACAGAGTGAAATACCTACCTGAGTACACGAATATGGAAACAGAGTGAAATACCTACCCGAGTACATTCCCCTGAAGACGACAAGTGTTGCCTTTTACCCTGAAATGAACTTTAAGTTGGCCCATGCTTTATGTTGCTTAACGTTGAACCTCATTCGCCTGAAAAAGTTGACTTTGTGCAATTAAAAATGTCTGCAATATTTCTGCCTGCTTTGGCACCTTCTCAACGTGTCTCCTTTGGCACCTTCTCAACGCGTCTCCCGAGTGTATCGGTTGCCACACTTGGCAGAGGACGTGATGTCCAGAAACATCCCCAGGACGTGATGTCCAGAAACATCCCGAGGACGTGATGTCCAGAAACATCCCCAGGATGTGATGTCCAGAAACATCCCCAGGACGTGATGTCCAGAAACATCCCCAGGACGTGATGTCCAGAAACATCCCCAGGACGTGATGTCCAGAAACATCCCCAGGATGTGATGTCCAGAAACATCCCCAGGACGTGATGTCCAGAAACATCCCCAGGACGTGATGTCCAGAAACATCCCCAGGACGTGATGTCCAGCGAGATGTCAAGACCCTCGATGACACTTTGGCCTGCACTTCCTCTATTGGGTGTTGCTTAACACTCCCAACGCGGATCGCGTATCAATACGTTATCAATTAATCAAACGTCGGGTGCGGATCACGTATCAATACGTTTCAATCACTTTTTTATAGCATACTTTCATTCATCTTTTTACCCACCCGGACAATGAAGAACCATCGCCCTATCATTGCTGCTTAGTCCAGCTCACGTGATCAGAAAAAAAAAAAAAAAAAAAAAAAAAAACCCTCCCCTCCTGAAAACAGGAGGGCGGGCCGCTTTACGTGTAGTGTAATGGCTGCGCCCATGCCGATCTAGTCTGTGTTTGAAAAGAATCAAATTTCACCTAACCTCGCCTCACCAGGCTTTCCACCTCGGACATTTGATTCCCCCCTCCCCTCCTGTTTCTCCAGGAGGAGGATCTTGCGAGGGGGTACATGCTCTCCTCTGTCTCTCGGAAAAAAACATGAACGCTGAACGGAACGCTGCCTGAACACATATGCACCAGATCGGCATTGCAATGCAACGTCTGCAACACACATGGACAGATGCATGTTTCCTTCTTCATACTGTAGCGACCAAACGATCCCCGAGCCTACAATACTACGAACTAACCACAGTATCGAGGGGCCGCCACGACAAGACAGTGTTCCGTTGGTGGATCACGTATCGCCATGCAGAGCCGTCATAATCGGAGATCGCTCAGACGTGTGATTGTAACGCTTTTTTATTCATTATAATTGTAGTGATAAGACCGCAATGAACGCGTCGGGGACGTAATCGACCCGGGTGTAATGTATAACGAACTTTTCCGCGACCTAAACCGTGGTGTTGTCATCTGTGGAAGTCATTTTTTCCTTCTCGTCGACATCACAGCCGGGTGACGCTTTTTTCCCCCTCCATCGCCCCCAAGCTGCATGCCCATAGCCTGGCTTGGCCAGCCTCATAGCGGGGATTCACTGAAGATTCTTCCCCGGAGGAAACATCAGTGAACCCTCGCTATGAGTCTGGCCGTGCCAGGCTAGCATGCCCAGGCATGTTCCCCTACACTAGCTTGAAAAACAAAATCAGCTGATGACAACGCGTCTCACCGTTATACTATAGTTCTGAACCGAACGGTGGAATGGGACTTTTTATAGCCGTACGGATCAAGACTTTTGCTGCCCAATGTGCCCATGACCCCCCCCCCCCCCCCCAATGTTACTGCGATCAAAACAATGAAAGCAGTGAGATAGATTAGGCGAGGCGGCAATCATCATCAAAAAGAAAGCATAGTTATGAAGGTTTATAGTCAGACATTGACAGGCAGATATAACAATAAACACAATAAATATGCTATACATCCTATACATCGAATGAAAGCCCTGAATGTGTACTTTTACGAGGAAAAGAGTAAACATTGATCCCATGTACAGTTTGTCATAAATTGGATACTGGGTGGATGCACATTGCGCCCACCAGATATAACTGCAGAGAAGACATGGACCCGAACTCAATATTCACAAAATAAGGCCTATAGCGACATATAAATACTATATACCGTATGAATAATAAAAATCACACCCATGTGAAGTGAGTGGTGCAACTCTGACAGAGTTGCACCACTCACTTCACATGGGTGTGATTTTTATTATTACTACAGTAGAAGTTTTTTTCTTATGAAAGCAGAGAGTCTTCTGTTTCATACGGTATATAGTATTTATATGTCGCTATAGGCCTTATTTTGTGAATATTGAGGAGTTCACGTCCATGTCTTCTCTGAAGTTATCTGGTGGGCACAAGCTGCATTCAATAACCAATTACTGTCTAACTGTACATGGGATCAATGTTTACTGTTTTCCTCGTAAAAGTACACATTCAGGGCTTTCATTCGGTGTATAGGATGTATAGGATATTTATTGGGTTCAATTTTATATCTGCCTGTCAATGTCTCTGACTTTAAACCATCCATAACTCTGCTCGCTGTTCAAGATAACCACTTCCAGGCAAATGCAGGTGTTGCAAAAAGGTCAATATCTCCAGAATGGAACATGGTAAAATCAAAATGTATTTTTTTAATTGAAGTGGACAAGTTCAGCTTTCTTTTGATGTAGGCGTGTGATTCTCGCTATAAGAGAACATTTTACTGTGGGCCCCCGAACAAGGCCTTTGTGCAATGTTAAATGGCAGCAACATCCAAATAGGCCTGTTGAGATCTTTCAGCAATCAAAGTGTTAAAAGACAAAAAGTGACTTATTCAGGTAGGCGGCGGTGGTTCAGGGGTAGAGTGGCAACTAGGGGGCGGCGGTGGCTCAGGGGTAGAGTGGCTACTAGGGGGCGGCGGTGGCTCAGGGGTAGAGTGGCCACTAGGGGGCGGCCGTGGTTCAGGGGTAGAGTACCTGGATGGTAACCGCAAGGTTGCCAGTTCAAACCCGGGCTCCCCCAGAGTTACTGTCCTGTGCAGGACAAAGTAAATAATCAACCAAAAACAATCAAAAATCTATCAATATCAATCAAAATCGATCAATCAAAAACAATCCATCCACCCATCCTTTACATCCATCCATCCATAGTATAAATACATAATATTACAGTAAACATGAAGCATAATATAGTAAGACGCCCTGAGGGCGAGAAGCGACCTCGCCCTGAGGGCGAGAAGCGACCTCGCCCTGAGGGCGAGAAGCGACCTCGCCCTGAGGGCGAGAAGCGACCTCGCCCTCAGGGCGAGAAGCGACCTCGCCCTACGCATGCGTCTGGGTGACAGCAAACTGCTGGGCGAGCGGTGGCGCTTTGGCATGGGGGGGGGGGGTCAGATCAACACATGGAATGAATTCTGTACTGGCCATATATAGAGCATGTCTTGAGTGTAAAGGGTTTGATGAGGTCAGATCAACATATGGAATTTCAGAACAGGTCAGCTCCATATATGGAGATATAAGGGTGGCACAGCGGGGGCAGTGTCTTGAGTGTACAGGGTTTGATGAGGGCCTGGGCCTTAATTTTCAGGCCTGTTGAGAACTCTAGTTTTCGCCGGCTACCGGGCGTGGCTGCACTAATAACTTTGGGGCAGGCCCAATGGACAGGTATCAGACAGTAAAAGGAGACAGGTGGTGATCATGTGAGACAGTAAAAGGAGACAGGTGGTGATCATGTGATCGACAGTAACAGTAAAAGGAGACAGGTGGTGATTATGTGATCGACAGTAAAAGGAGACAGGTGGTGATCATGTGAGACAGTAAAAGGAGACAGGTGGTGATCATGTGATCGACAGTAACAGTAAAAGGAGACAGGTGGTGATTATGTGATCGACAGTAAAAGGAGACAGGTGGTGATTATGTGATCGACAGTAACAGTAAAAGGAGACAGGTGGTGATTATGTGATCGACAGTAAAAGGAGACAGGTGGTGATTATGTGATCGACAGTAAAAGGAGACAGGTGGTGATTATGTGATTGACAGTAACAGTAAAAGGAGACAGGTGGTGATTATGTGATTGACAGTAACAGTAAAAGGAGACAGGTGGTGATTATGTGATTGACAGTAACAGTAAAAGGAGACAGGTGGTGATCATGTGATCAACAGTAAAAGGAGACAGGTGGTGATTATGTGATTGACAGTAACAGTAAAAGGAGACAGGTGGTGATTATGTGATCGACAGTAACAGTAAAAGGAGACAGGTGGTGATTATGTGATCGACAGTAAAAGGAGACAGGTGGTGATTATGTGATCGACAGTAACAGTAAAAGGAGACAGGTGGTGATTATGTGATTGACAGTAACAGTAAAAGGAGACAGGTGGTGATTATGTGAGACAGTAACAGTAAAAGGAGACAGGTGGTGATTATGTGATCGACAGTAAAAGGAGACAGGTGGTGATTATGTGATTGACAGTAACAGTAAAAGGAGACAGGTGGTGATTATGTGAGACAGTAACAGTAAAAGGAGACAGGTGGTGATTATGTGATCGACAGTAACAGTAAAAGGAGACAGGTGGTGATTATGTGATCGACAGTAACAGTAAAAGGAGACAGGTGGTGATTATGTGATCGACAGTAAAAGGAGACAGGTGGTGATTATGTGATCGACAGTAACAGTAAAAGGAGACAGGTGGTGATTATGTGATCAACAGTAACAGTAAAAGGAGACAGGTGGTGATTATGTGATCGACAGTAACAGTAAAAGGAGACAGGTGGTGATTATGTGATCAACAGTAACAGTAAAAGGAGACAGGTGGTGATTATGTGATCGACAGTAACAGTAAAAGGAGACAGGTGGTGATTATGTGATCGACAGTAAAAGGAGACAGGTGGTGATTATGTGATCGACAGTAACAGTAAAAGGAGACAGGTGGTGATTATGTGATCGACAGTAACAGTTAAAGGAGACAGGTGGTGATTATGTGATCGACAGTAAAAGGAGACAGGTGGTGATTATGTGATCGACAGTAACAGTAAAAGGAGACAGGTGGTGATTATGTGATCGACAGTAACAGTAAAAGGAGACAGGTGGTGATTATGTGATCAACAGTAAAAGGAGACAGGTGGTGATTATGTGATCGACAGTAAAAGGAGACAGGTGGTGATTATGTGATCGACAGTAACAGTAAAAGGAGACAGGTGGTGATTATGTGATCGACAGTAACAGTAAAAGGAGACAGGTGGTGATTATGTGATCAACAGTAACAGTAAAAGGAGACAGGTGGTGATTATGTGATCAACAGTAAAAGGAGACAGGTGGTGATCATGTGATCAACAGTAAAAGGAGACAGGTGGTGATTATGTGATCGACAGTAACAGTAAAAGGAGACAGGAGGTGATTATGTGATCGACAGTAACAGTAAAAGGAGACAGGTGGTGATTATGTGATCGACAGTAACAGTAAAAGGAGACAGGTGGTGATCATGTGATCGACAGTAACAGTAAAAGGAGACAGGTGGTGATTATGTGATCTACAGTAAAAGGAGACAGGTGGCGATTATGTGATCGACAGTAACAGTAAAATGAGACAGGTGGTGATTATGTGATCGACAGTAACAGTAAAAGGAGACAGGTGGTGATTATGTGATCGACAGTAACAGTAAAAGGAGACAGGTGGTGATTATGTGATCGACAGTAACAGTAAAAGGAGACAGGTGGTGATCATGTGATCGACAGTTAAAGGAGACAGGTGGTGATTATGTGATCTACAGTAAAAGGAGACAGGTGGTGATTATGTGATCGACAGTAAAAGGAGACAGGTGGTGATTATGTGATCGACAGTAACAGTTAAAGGAGACAGGTGGTGATTATGTGATCGACAGTAAAAGGAGACAGGTGGTGATTATGTGAGACAGTAACAGTTAAAGGAGACAGGTGGTGATTATGTGATCGACAGTAAAACGAGACAGGTGGTGATTATGTGATTGACAGTAACAGTAAAAGGAGACAGGTGGTGATTATGTGAGACAGTAACAGTAAAAGGAGACAGGTGGTGATTATGTGATCGACAGTAACAGTAAAAGGGGACAGGTGGTGATTATGTGATCGACAGTAACAGTAAAAGGAGACAGGTGGTGATCATGTGATCGACAGTAACAGTAAAAGGAGACAGGTGGTGATTATGTGATCGACAGTAACAGTAAAAGGAGACAGGTGGTGATTATGTGATCGACAGTAACAGTAAAAGGAGACAGGTGGTGATTATGTGATCGACAGTAACAGTAAAAGGAGACAGGTGGTGATTATGTGATCGACAGTAACAGTAAAAGGAGACAGGTGGTGATTATGTGATCGACAGTAACAGTAAAAGGAGACAGGTGGTGATTATGTGATCGACAGTAAAAGGAGACAGGTGGTGATTATGTGATCAACAGTAACAGTAAAAGGAGACAGGTGGTGATTATGTGATCGACAGTAACAGTAAAAGGAGACAGGTGGTGATTATGTGATCGACAGTAACAGTAAAAGGAGACAGGTGGTGATTATGTGATCGACAGTAACAGTAAAAGGAGACAGGTGGTGATTATGTGATCGACAGTAACAGTAAAAGGAGACAGGTGGTGATCATGTGATCGACAGTAACAGTAAAAGGAGACCGGTGGTGATTATGTGATCGACAGTAACAGTAAAATGAGACAGGTGGTGATTATGTGATCGACAGTAACAGTAAAAGGAGACAGGTGGTGATTATGTGATCGACAGTAACAGTAAAAGGAGACAGGTGGTGATCATGTGATCGACAGTTAAAGGAGACAGGTGGTGATTATGTGATCTACAGTAAAAGGAGACAGGTGGTGATTATGTGATCGACAGTAAAAGGAGACAGGTGGTGATTATGTGATCGACAGTAAAAGGAGACAGGTGGTGATTATGTGATCGACAGTAAAAGGAGACAGGTGGTGATTATGTGATCGACAGTAAAAGGAGACAGGTGGTGATTATGTGATCGACAGTAAAAGGAGACAGGTGGTGATTATGTGATCGACAGTAAAAGGAGACAGGTGGTGATTATGTGATCGACAGTAAAAGGAGACAGGTGGTGATTATGTGATCGACAGTAAAAGGAGACAGGTGGTGATTATGTGATCGACAGTAAAAGGAGACAGGTGGTGATTATGTGATCGACAGTAAAAGGAGACAGGTGGTGATTATGTGATCGACAGTAACAGTTAAAGGAGACAGGTGGTGATTATGTGATCGACAGTAAAAGGAGACAGGTGGTGATTATGTGATCGGCAGTCTGCTCAAGCATACTGTGCCGTGTGCCAGGCCCCACTTCTTCATGGATGTTTTGAAGTGTCCAACCCCAGTGTGTTCCGCAAGGTCAGACCTTCCTCCTGTGATGCTTTCTTCTGGGTCCCAGATGTAGTGGTGACAACGTGTGGGCCTAGCAGAGTCCCACTCCTCCTTCCAGGAGGACCACATCCATGCCTTTGTAGACACAGGTCCTCAGGGAAAGAACTGAGCATCTCTTGTCGTGTGGGTGAAGGGACTTGAGTCTGTTTGGAGGCAACCCCGTCATAGTGGTCTCTCATGACTGCCAGTCATGTTTCTGGGCTTTCCTCGGGGCGAGGATGCGAGGGTAGCAGCCTCTCGGAGGTCGGTTGAGGCAATTCCAGCAAGGATATGGAGGTAGAACATGGGGGTGGGATTCAAGCAACCAGTTATGATCCCGAGAGCGTCGGCGTTGATGGCAGAATCAACCTTTTAGCCACATGGGCTTCTACACCAGGCTGAGGCACAGCGTTTGGCTGCTTCTACACCAGGCTGAGGCACAGCCTTTGGCTGCTTCTACACCAGGCTGAGGCACAGCTTTTGGCTGCTTCTACACCAGGCTGAGGCACAGCCTTTGGCTGCAGCCAAGACCAGGGTTTGGGTGGAGATGTGTAGCATCTTGGCAGAGGCATTCCAGGATGTACCAACGAGACGTCATATTAGCGAGACCCTTGATGACACTATGGCCTTCACTTACTGGGGCTTGGTGCAATTCCAGGTGGATGTCTATGGACATGTCCAGTTCCACTTTTACTTCACTGTTGAGGTGATATGCTGCCAACACTGCCAATGCTGAGCTGGAGGGGGCACCACCTACGAAGGTAGGCTTGCCAAGATGTCCATGTGGACATGATGGAGGTCATTCAGGTGGACATGATGGAGGTCATTCAGGGTAGAGCGGCTGAGGTGGATTGGACAGATTGGACAGGCGTGTTATTATAGGGAGAGGCGTGGCTGAATAGCTTTTCACATCACTCACTTCTTGCTTCTGCCAAAGTCAAAACACAGTATACTGCATTGTGACAGCTGTAGTAAGTCTGCAGTATTCCTGCCTAGTGACAATAGCCTGGTTGTGATATGTAGATGTGATCAATCAGGATGTGCTCGTTGCAGTGGAGATAGGCAGTTTGTGTGTGGCATTCGTGACATTGTTTTGCAGAGTAAGGGTGGACAGCCGACGAGGGCTCTGGCAGGTCGTCAGCTGATGAAGGTCCAGAGGGCGCAGGCAGGACATCTGGTGAGACAGCAGGCATGGGTTCCTGGATGCTGGAGCCAGACGAGTCCAGATGAGCGCTCGATCATTGCTTCCAGTCACCCTGGTTCTCCATAGATTTGGCCAGTTCGTTGGTACTCTGCACTTCTGCACCATTTTTAGTACATCCGTGCATGTTAGTGTGGGATGTCCTCGCGATTGATGTCTGTGTGTTGGTTCCCCCAGCACTTGGTGTCGTCTTTGGCTTAACTCATACAGGATTTTGTTTGTAACATGCACATTCTTGCTGATGTTAAGTACTGCACGCAACATTCTGGTGTATCACCCGTCTAGACACTTCAGCGGGGTTGGCTTCAGGGTCCAGCATTCACTGCCATATAGGACAACAGACTACCGTTGCATAGAAGAAGCAGAGTTTGATTCGATGGAGAGGTTGGAGTTCCATACACTGGTCATGCCATAAAGGACCATCCATGCAAGTGCCTTCCTCTCATTGAGACCTTGCTTGGCTGAGTTAACCCATGAGCCTTCCTTTAGCACAGCGCCTCCTGGTGGATGTTCTGGTAGGATCATCCACAGAAAGCTCTGTTTTCATGGCATTTAGCCTAAGGCCAACACTACACTCTTCAGTAGTTGTTGGGCTTGTTCCACATTGTCAGAGTGCAGGCTGACGTCGTCTGCAAAGTCCAGGTCTGTCAGGACTACTGGGGGTGTCGTCTCGACCTCCTTGGAGTTGGAGTGAAGCAAAGATCCTGCTCTCGTCCACTGATGGCCTTCCTGTCCATGCAAGTGCCTTCCTCTTTGATACCTTGCTCGGCTGAATTGAACTAGTTGAGCCTAGTTACTTACCTTGAATAATTTTAGCACAGCGTCTACTGTTGTCAGAGGGGGGTTTTCCAGTAAGATGTTATAAGCTCCGTTTTCTTGGCATTTAGCCTAAGGCCAACCTTGCCACACTAACAACACTCTTCAGCAGTTGTACTTGTTCCACGTTGTTGGAGTGCAGGCTGATGCCGTCTGCATAGTCCAGGTCTGTCAGGACTACCGGGGGTGTCGTCTCGACCTCCTTGGAGTGAGAGTGAAGCAAAGAGCCTGCTCTCGTCCACTAATGGCCTTCCTGAGTGCATAATCTAGGACTATGATGAAGAGGAAGGGTTCTTGCATTACCCCAAGGAAGTCAAACTCCTCACTTTTGCCATCTCGGGCACCACCTTGGCCCTTTGTTCCTACATACATGGTCTGTCGCCCAGAGTAAGTTGGGAGGGACACTGCAGGCCTCAAGGATATCCACCATCGTGCCTCTGTGAATCAAGTCAAATGGATCTTTGAAGTGGAAGTACAGTACAGCAGTCAGGCTATCCTTTTTTCTCCTCCTCGATGGCACAATATGTCCAAGATCTTCAGCTTTCACTGGACCGGTTTGCAGTCGTGTACGGTCCACATCTGAGGCCAGGGTTCACAGCAGGAAACCGATGGATTGTGGAGTCCAAGTAGGTCAAGTGCAACTCAACTATGGAATACCAGAAGAAATGGTGAAGACAATAGCAGTGAAGTATGAGAACCCTGTCTGCTTTGTGCAGAGCATTGAGGGACCAACAAAATAATTCCAGACAACCACAGGCATCCTTCAGGGCGACACGCTGGCTCCTTTTCTCTTTGTCATTGCCGTTGACTATGTCCTCAGGCACACGACATACCATCTCCTCCAAAGGTCTCACAATAGGCAGAAGATCTGGTCGTCAACGTCAGAGGTGGTTGACCGACCTTGACTATGTGGACGACGTCACACTGATTGCTGAACACATATCCTCTGCTTAAGGGCTGTTATCACTATGAGGAGACTGATGTCACAGCTGTCTATGGAATGGATGGTTGGGTGATCAAAGAAACAGAGGAATTCAAATTATTGGATCATATGTAGTCAGTAGCAGAAAGGACTTCCTGACAAGGAAAGGACAGGCCTGGGGTGCTTGTAATAAGCTACATCATATATGGCAGTCAGACATCTCAAGAGCTACCAAGATCGACCTGTTCAAAGCCTGTGTGGAAAGCATCCTTCTTTATGGTGTGGGATGGTCTTGACGGAACATACACAAGACTCCTCATGCATGTCCAAAACCTCTCATGGAAGGATCATCCCACTAAAGCTCAGATTTATGGAGGCATCATTCCTCCCATCGCAGTTGTTGTAGCACAAAGAAGACTGTTTTGCTGGACACCGCCAGAGCAAAAGACCAGGTAATTTCGGATATTCTTCTGTGGAGACTACCCTGCCCATCGAGAGGAACAAGACCTCTCACATTTCCAGATGTTCTGAGTAGAGACCACAGGACTGGCTGTGAATGAACTTGGTGTGGCAATGAGCAACAGAGACCAGTGGAAGCAGCTTGTGTCGCAGATCGAGGGCTCTATCTCTGGGTTTTGTTCACAAGTGAGGGCAGGACAGGAAATGAGATTAGCCGGAGAATTGGAGCAGCAGGGGCGGTATTGCGGTCATGACTTACTTAAGACTTAGCTCCTCCCGTTCCTATTGGAACATTGGGCGACGAGTCCCCTCCATTTGCTCCGGTCTCTGGCGACCCTTCTTGCTCCGCGCCAGCTGACACCTTTCCACCTTCTGGCATCCAGTCCATTGCCACACTTGCTGGTCTCTCTCTTGGCAGTCGTCGTTCTCCTTTCAGCGACGATGTCAGACAGTGGTGCTACACCTGCCCTTCTCATCGCCTCCTCGTTGGGGATGTGGTCTCTCCATGAGATCCTCAGGATGGATCCGAGGCAACGTCGGTGGAAGGCATCCAACTTGTTGGTGATGCTGGCTGTCTTCATCCACGTCTCACAGGCGTAGGTCGCTGTTGGGATGACAACTGACCTACAGTATAGAGGAATAGCTTGGTAACTGTAGTGAAGGCTTTAGTCAACCAAATGTTGCGGAGCCGTTGGAACACTTCTGTAGCTTTACTGATTCTGACGTCTTTCTCCTGTACTTGAGATGTTACTTCTAAGATAGGTGAAGTTGTCAATGTACGCCATGTCGTGTTGGCCCAGGGTGAGTGGTGGAAGGTGTTGGTCTTGTCTGACAGGCATGGCCTTGGTAATTGTGGTTTATCCGTAAAGCAACCTCTTCTCCATGCTCATGTAGATTGTTGGTCATCTCTTGGAGTGCATGATGGGTATGACTACTTCTTCTTCTGTGTAACGTCAGAGGTCCAACTCGGTGCCGTGGAGCCACGCCAGCATCTCCGGTCTCAGGTCGAAGAGGCTGGCTTCTGAGGTTGGTCTGTATAAGGGGCAGGTGTTGATATGGGCGGCGGTCTGCTCAGGGTCACCGCACTGGCATGCCACACTGTCTGACAATCCCCACTTCTGCATTGAAGCTCTCAACCCCAGTTAGTAAGCGGTTCAGTGTAGTCCATTGCTGGCGCGCCATCTCCTGGTTCCCAGATGTAGCGATGCATGCGGGAGGGCCCGGCTGACTCAAACTCCTGCTTCCATGCTGCTGCCAACCAAGCATCTCTGGAGATGTCCTCAGAGGTGGAGTTGAGCATCTCTTGTGCTGCCTTATTGTAGAGGTGGCGGGACTTGAGTCTGCTTGGAGGCGCTGGCTTCTGCTCCAGACTGGGGCGCAGTACTCCGCTGCAGAGAAGACCAAGGCTTGGGTGGATACACGCAACATCTTAGCTGGTCTCTCTCTTGGCAGTCGTCGTGCCCAGCCATTCTCCTTTCAGTGACGATGTCAGACAGTGGTGCTACACCTGCCCTTCTTCTCTTCTTGGTGATGTGGTCTCTCCATGAGATCCTCAGGATGGATCCGAGGCAATGTCGGTGGAAGGCATCCAACTTGTTGGTGATGCTGGCTGTCTTCATCCACGTCTCACAGGCGTAGGTCGCTGTTGGGATGACAACTGACCTACAGTATAGAGGCGTAGCTTGGTAGCTGTAGTGATGGCTTTAGTCAACCAAATGTTGCGGAGCCGTTGGAACACTCCTGCAGCTTTGCCAATTCAGATTTTGACGTCTTTCTCCACGTCTCCTGTACTTGAGCTGTTACTTCCAAGATAGGTGAAGTTGTCAATGTACTCTATGTCGTGTTGGCCTAGGGTGAGTGGTGGAAGGTGTTGGTCTTGGTATTTTCTTGGCTTATCCGTAAAGCAACCTTTTCTCCATGCTCATGTAGATTGTAGGTCCTTGGAGTGCATGCTGGGTATGACTTCTTCTTTTGTGTAACGTCAGAGGTCCAACTTGGTGTCGTGGAGCCATGCCTGCATCTCTGGTCCCAGGTCAAAGAGGGTGGTCTGTATAAGGGGCAGGTGTTGATGATATGGTCGGTGGTCTGCTCAGGGTCACCGCACTTACATGCCACACTGTCCACCAATCCCCACTTCTGCATTGATGCATTGAAGCACCCAATCTCAGTTTGTAAGCGGTTCAATGTAGTCCATTGCTGGTGAGATAGGTCATCTCCTCCTACAGCGCCATCTCCTGGTTCCCAGATGTAGCGATGCATGCAGGAGGGCCCGACTGACTCCCACACTGGAGATGTCCTCAGAGGTGGAGTTGAGCATCTCTTGTGCTGCCTTGTAGTAGAGGTGGTGGGACTTGAGTCTGCTTGGAGGCGCTGGAGTTGTGGTGTTGAGCAGGATGTGCCAGTCGTGCTTTCCTGGTCAGGACGAGGGTGGCAGCCTCCCGTCGGAGGCCGGCCGGTGCGATTCTCGCAAGGACTGGCAAGAGGAACACAGGGGTGGGCTTCAGGCATCCCGTTATGATTCGGAGGGCGTTGTTAATTGCCACTTCAACCTTTCTAGCATGAGGGCTTCTGCTCCAGACTGGGGCGCAGTAATCCACTGCTTGGGTGGATACACGCAGCATTTTAGCGGAGTATGACTTATACAGAGGCCTGGGTCAAGTCTGGGTCATGGCCGAAAGAATAAGGTCGTGGATACAAGCGGCCAAAAGAGTTTTCAAACAGGTGGCTGGCATGTCCCTTAGGGTGAGAAGTTCATTTGAGTACTCAGAATAGAGTCGCTGCTTCTTCACTTGGAAAGGAGTCAGCTTAGGTGGTTCGGGCATCTGGTTAGGATGCCTCTCGGGCGTCTCCCTAGGGAGGTCCTCGATGAACATCCCGCTGGAAAGAGACCCCTGGGAAGCCCAACGTTGAGATGGAAGAATTATATCTCAAATCTTCTAGGAACGCCTCGGGATCCCCCAAAATTAAGTTACTATTGTTGCTTTGGAGAGGGAGGTCTGGAGCTCTCTGGTGGAGCTGTGGCCCCAACGACCCGACTACGGAGAAGCTGTTGAAGATGGATGGACGGACCTTTGTGGCGGTACGTGCGAGTCTGATGCCTCGGTAGTCGTCTGCTTTTGAGAGGTCTACAGCTTTAGGCACAGGGATGACGTTAGGTCGAGATCAGTTCTTTAAGACCATCGGGGGAATGCCATCCAGCCCAGCACTTTTGCCCTCTCTTACTGTGGATTTCGTCCTGGTCAGCTCACTGGCTAGCCGATGTGCAGGTAAATATCTATGGGTATGTTTCTCATAGCAATCTTCTTTTATGAGCAGTCCAAGTAGCTCCGTGCCAGCTAGCACCCATCAGGCTTAGGTCTTCCTTGGCTGTCTGTCTCCAGGTCTTCTTTGGCCTCCCTCTCTTCCTCTTTCCACCTTCTGGCATCCAGTCCATTGCCACACTTGCTGGTCTCTCTCTTGGGAGTCGTCGTGCCCAGCCATTCTCCTTCTCCTTTCAGCGACGATGTCAGACAGTGGTGCTACAACTGCCCTTCTCATCACCTCCTATTTGGGGATGTGGTCTCGGCATGAGATCCTCAGGATGGATCCGAGGCAACGTCGGTGGAAGGCATCCAACTTGTTGGTGATGCTGGCTGTCTTCATCCACGTCTCACAGGCGTAGGTCGCTGTTGGGATGACAACTGACCTACAGTATAGAGGCGTAGCTTGGTAGCCGTAGTGATGGCTTTAGACAACACATGTTGCGGAGCCGTTGGAACACTCCTGTAGCTTTGCCGATTCTGACGTCTTTCTCCACATCTCCTGTAGTTGAGATGTTACTTCCAAGATGGGTGAAGTTGTCAATGTACTCTATGTCGTGTTGGCCTAGGGTGAGTGGTGGAAGGTGTTGGTCTTGGTATTTTCTTGGCTTATCCGTAAAGCAACCTTTTCTCCATGCTCATGTAGATTGTTGGTCATCTCTTGGAGTGCATGCTGGGTATGACTTCTGTGTAACGTAAGAGGTCCAACTCGGTGTCGTGGAGCCATGCCCGCATCTCTGGTCCCAGGTCATAGAGGGTGGTCTGTATAAGGGGCAGGTGTTGATATGGTCGGCGGTCTGCTCAGGGTCACCGCACTGGCATGCCGCACTGTCCGCCAATCCCCACTTCTGCATTGATGCGCCCAACCTCCATTGATGGCGAGATAGGTCATCTCCTCCTATAGCACCATCTCCTGGTTCCCAGATGTAGCTATGCATGCAGGAGGGCCCGGCTGAATCCCACACTGGCGATGTCCTCAGAGGTGGAGTTGAGCATCTCTTGTGCTGCCTTGTTGTAGAGGTGGTGGGACTTGAGTCTGCTTGGAGGCGCTGGAGTCGTTGTGGTGTTGTGCAGGATGTGCCAGTCGTGCTTTTGAGCTTTCCTGGCCAGGACGAGGGTGGCAGCCTCCCGTCGGAGGCCGGTCGGTGCTATTCCCGCAAGGACTGGCAAGAGGAACACAGGGGTGGGCTTCAGGCATCCCGTTATGATCCGGAGGGCGTTGTTAATTGCCACTTCAAGCTTTCTCGCATGAGGGCTTCTGCTCCAGACTGCGGCGCAGTAATCTGCTGCAGAGAAGACCAGGGCTTGGGTGGATAAACGCAGCATCTTAGCAGAGTATGACTTATACAGAGGCCTGGGTCAAGTATGGGTGGCTGGCATGTCCCTTAGGGTGAGAAGTTCATTCGAATACTCCGAGTAGAGTCGCTGCTTCCTCACTTGGCTCTCTGGTGGAGCTGTTGCCCCCACGACCTGACTACGGAGAAGCAGTTGAAGATGGATGGACGGACCTTTGTGGTGGTACTGTGTGAGTCGGATGCCTCGGTAGTCGTCTGCTTTTGAGAGGTCTCCAGCTTTAGGCTGTTCGGTCGAGATCGGTTCTTTAAGACCATCAGGGGAATGCCATCCAGCCCAGCATGTTTGCCCTCTCTTCTTACTGTGGATTCAGTCCTGGCCAAGCTCACTGGCTGGTCGATGTGCAGGTTCTGGAGGGATGCTGGTATATTTTCCTCATATATCAATCTTCTTTTATGAGCAGTCCAAGTAGCATGACTATACGGTTCTTCATTAGCAATAGTGGTTAGGAGTCAAGATCTGCAGCATCATCTTCTGTTGAAGTAGTATGTGATCACTTAATATATAGCTTCAACCTATAGGCTCAGTAACCTTGAGAGAAAGAAAGAGAGAAAGATGCTCATTATTAGCAAGTTGTTGTTCTCGCTTACTGTAAATTGTTCTGGATTAAGGGCATCTGTTAAATGCCTAAATTGTTGATAAAATAATACAAATATACACACACCTTGCTGTGTGTGTATATATTTAATATTATTTAATCAACAATGTACAATTTAGGCATTTAGCAGATGCCCTTAATCCAAATAGTATAGGTAATATAGTTACCTTGTTGCCATGATGGGACTGATGGGAAATTAAGTGCAATTCGTAGATTGTCTTGAAGAAATTAAATTCGTCAATTGTTTCATTGAATGAAACACATGCACACACGCACGCATACGCGCACGCACGCGTGCATTAACATCCACACCACCACACGGTACAGAGCTGCACTAATTAATATCTGTTCATTTATGTCACTAGAAGAGTGACACAAATTCAACGTTTGCCACCTGAAAAGTACTACGAAAGGGGGTTAAAATCAAACAGAAACTACAACATTTGGCCAACCTGGCGGGAAGGAAAGTACAAGATAGGGAAAACATTTGGCCAACCTGGCGGGAAGGAAACACAACCTTGGGAAGGAAACACAAGATATTCAACAGTTGGTACTTTGAAGAGATGTGAAGAGATGTGATCTGAAACCGAAACTAGAGAGGAGAGAAAACTAGCCTGAAAACCGAGGTACGGGAGGCTGGGTAGCCGAGCACAGTGGACGGGGGTCGCACGAGGGACCGCTGGGCACAACTCGGTTGCTGCACCACCCGGTTCCTCCACAACCCGCCTGCCCATTATGCCCGATTATTGATCCCAGATTCAACCCTCCTCGGGGAGAACTACACTATAGCTGACGTAGATCCAGCGTCGTCCAGTTCGTAGATTTAGCGTTGTCAACGTCGGGCCCCAAATATCAACATGCTCGTAGATTACACGTCGCGTCGGGCCAATCAAAAACAGATTCAACACACACACGGCACACACATGCGCGCGCACACACAGACACACACCCCCCCCCCCACACACAAACACACACACACCCACCCACCCACACCCTTAGGCCCATCACAATTACTACATAAGTATTTGTGATAATCGCAATACTTTTGGGATAATAGTCATAATCGTTCCCATGTCGGAAAGTAGTGGAAGTAGCAGATCTAGGAGCTCAAAACTGTTTTGATCTCGTCGATCTGCTACTTTCACAATTCTTGTATTTTTTTTTTTTTGTAATTTAAATAATGTATTAATACTTGTGACGGGCCTAATGTACCTCAATGTACCCAGGGCTCCGGAGGTACATTTGGGGATTCCAGACAACATAGCGCGCCCACTATCGTTGCCCGGCCGGGGAGACCCTTGCGCGACCCTACCCCCCGTTACAATGCTGTTACAGTGTAACAGCATTGTAACACACTCACCGGTCTGCCGGGTCCACAGGCCGGGGAGAGGCAGGGAGCCAAATCTGTACCTCTCCCCCACCGCCGCCATTCTGAGGAGGTTTCCAGACAAGAGCACCAGGCATCATTTTCCTTTAAAAAAAAGAAAAGGATTAGACCTGAGGACAATAATACAAATGCCTTCTAAATCCTGATAGTTTTCTGAAAAACCTCATGTTTCTGTCTGTGGTTCTCAAACATTTTCATGTTAAGGACCCCCCCCCATCTGAAAATATGCTGTTCCAGGGACCCCCCCAGAAGCAACGATTTGAGTTAAAAACGTTTGCTCTGAAAGAATATATTCAAAGATTTGTGCCACAACAAGATTTAAAAAAAAATAGCAGTAACTACAAGCTCATAACACACACTATTTTTCAATAGTTAAAGTATAACATATTGCTTAACACCAAAAGGGGTTCCCGCCCTGAATGTGTAAAAAATAAATAAATCACACCTGTGTGAAGTGAGGGGCGCTCATCATCATCGTACATCATCATCAAGAATGGTGGTCCCGAGTGTTCCCTGCAAAGACATCTGATTGGTTAGCGGATTCGCTAGTCTATATATGACGTACATTTTCCCTTCATCATCAATGGCCTTTAATGTTTTGATGTTTAATTTACGTCATATTTGGCGAAAATTTGACCTAATTTCTCCTTTCATTGTCAATGAAATGAGACGTGTGTGAGGACAAAAGCTGTATTAACCCATTTTGGGCAGGAACCCCTTTTGGTGTTTTAAACATTGTTATAATTTAGCTAATGAAAAATAGCATATCTACAAGCTTAGGTCTGCTATTTTTGAAAAATCGTTAAAATGTGGCGCAATTAAATCATTGAATATACATTTCAGAGCGAACATTTTTAACGAAAATATTTGCTTCTGGGGGTCACTGGAACTACATATTTTGAGATGGGGGTCCGTGGCCCCAATAGAGATAATTCTGGGGGTCCTTGACATGAAAAAGGTTGAGCCCCACTGACATAGAAACATGGGTTTATCAGAAAAATGTTAGGATTTAGAAGCCTTTTTTTAATCGACCTCAGTCAAAAATGGGTTAAAAAAAGAATCACACTCGTGTGAAGTGAGGGGTGCTCTTGTCTTATCATCATGACGTAACGTATGTCGATTTGCTCAGATACATATGATACATTATGATACATTCATTGTCAATTGGAACTGAATATAGGAGGGGCTAACGCCCCTCGAAAATAAACCAAACAAGATTATATTTATCTTTTTACATTTTAAGTGTTTGAAATACTCAAGTAAAATTCATTTTTTTTACTGTATAATTTCAATTTCCAGTACTTTTTTTACCACTACATCTCAGAGGCAAATATTGTACTTTTACTCCACTATACGTTAATTTGAAAACTTTCGTTATATTAGTTAGTTTGTACATTTAGATCAGTGGTTTTCAACCCTTTTCATATCAAGGCCCATTATTTATTTATTTGGCATTTGAGCCACGGAACCATCGTTTGACGACATTTAGCCTCTCAGACCCATTTGAGCCACGGACCACCATTTGATGACATTTAGCCTCTCAGACCCATTTGAGCCCCACGGACCACCATTTGATGACATTTAGCCTCTCAGACCCATTTGAGCCACGGACCACCATTTGATGACATTTAGCCTCTCAGACCCATTTGAGCCACGGAACCACCATTTGATGACATTTAGCCTCTCAGACCCATCTGAGCCACGGACCACCGTTTGATGACATTTAGCCTCTCAGACCCATTTGAGCCACGGAACCACCATTTGATGACATTTAGCCTCTCAGACCCATTTGAGCCACGGAACCACCATTTGATGACATTTAGCCTCTCAGACCCATTTGAGCCACGGAACCACCATTAATGACATTTAGCCTCTCAGACCCATTTGAGCCACGGAACCACCATTTGATGACATTTAGCCTCTCAGACCCATTTGAGCCACAGACCACCATTTGATGACATTTAGCCTCTCAGACCCATTTGAGCCACGGAAGCACCATCTGATGACATTTAGCCTCTCAGACCCAAAACTAAAGAATATTTTGGTGTAGTTGGATAAGATTTTGTCCATCATTCCATGCTGTATTGATGTTGGTACCATTATACTGTAGGAGATATAGCAGGCAGATGTTGATCAAAATAACAATTCTTCTACCTTCTCTAATTGGGTAGACTTCTTCTTTAAGTAATGCATAAGTAATGCAAATGTTTAACAATAATTTAACTCTTGAGAGCATAAAATGAAACAAAATATTTGGTTTAATTTTACTCTCTCAATAGTTAAAGATCAGGAGAGCGTCGCAGTCCCGCTCCCTCGAGAGACCCGGAAATTTTTTTTTCCTCAGACTTTTCAAAAAGTATTAATTTAAAGACGTTTACGCCGCGGA
Source organism: Electrona antarctica (assembly GCF_951216825.1). NCBI lineage: Eukaryota > Metazoa > Chordata > Actinopteri > Myctophiformes > Myctophidae > Electrona > Electrona antarctica. Next base: position 37,487,070 of record NC_136794.1, on the reverse strand, counting down.
CAAAGCCAACTCGAGTTGTGACAAATCATTAAAAGAAATGAAAGAAAAGGCAGGATACAACACTTTTTGTTTTGTTTCTTACACATTATTTGATCGTCCCAAAACATTGTGTTTGTCATGATTTGTGACCACTCGAGTTGGCTCTGTCCGCGGCGTAAACGTCTTTAAATAAATACTTTTTTTAAAGTCTATGAGGAAAATGAACGGAATTCTTTTCCGGGTCTCTCGTCGTCATGAAAGGAGGCGGGACTGCAACGCTCTATAAGGGTCCATTTGGTTACTAAACTCTCCATCATTTAGCTGTATGGGGACCACCTGGAACCCTCTCAAGGACCACTGGTGGTCCCGGACCACTGGTTGAGAACCACCGATTTAGATCATTACTACAAAACACACATGAACCACATTAAGCCCTATATACACTTCGGCCACTTGAAAATTGCTGATCTACAAGCATGCGATGTGACACATTGTTGAGTTTGTATAGATCTGCCATTTTCAAAATATTTGTGTACAATTTATACATTTGAAAACGTGTGTGAAATGGGACATTCTGCATAATAATTGCGACCGTAGATTACTATGAAAACCTGCAAAACCCGTAGTGTGACGCATCAGTCACGCCACCATATACGGGCAATCGGGCATCAGTCCGTCACGCCTCGTGACACAAGCCAGAACAGAGCGTGGAGGCTGCCGTGACACTCCATATATGGGCATTGCATTGGGACTGGATTACCAAGAAGCCCTGAGAATCTAAGCTGCTAGAAGCAATATTTCTCAAAATTTTAAGGACATTTTTTTATTTTTTATTTTTTGGTATTCAGACAGCCAGAAATGAGTAAAACGCTCTAAAATAAAATGTTAAGTCTCTGTTAACACATCTAGGGGCCACAATCTGCATTCAAAGATGTTCCTATAGAAGCTTTGTCATTGGTCGAAAATAACCCGGTCAAAATGACAATGGCAAATCGACCAATGACAAAGCTTCTAGGGAAATCTTTGAATGCAGATTGTGGCCCCTAGATGTGTCACAGAGACTGATTTTTGTTTGGGAGCGTTTTACTCATTGCCGGCTGTCTGAATACCAAAAAATCACACCCGTGTGAACTGAGTGGTGTAAGGTCTGTCTGACGTAATGAAATCATGTCTGACGTAATGAAATCACACCCGGATGTGATTTCACAACTGGCTTTTTTTGTGCAGAAAAAATGAGCATGGTTGCTATGTTCACCCTGTTCACCCGGGTGTGATTTAATTACGTCAGAAATTATTTTTAACATAGCAACCATGCTCATTTTTTTCTGCACACAAAAGACAGTTGTAGGAGTGGTTTACACCACTCAAAAATAAATAAAAAAAGTCATTAAAATGTTGACATATTGCTTATAGCAGCTTTAATAACAATGAGTGCTTCCAAACTCCAAAAATCAGACCCATCTTAAGTGAGTGGTACTGTACAAGCCCTCCTCCCTGTCCTGTGTGTGTCAGGCTGTGCAACAGTGACACCTGGTGGTGAACAAACGCTATATATTTCCGGACACACACACACACACACACACACACACACACACACACACACACACACACACACACACACACACACACACACACACACACACACACACACACACACACACACACACACACACACACACACACACACACACACACACACAATTCAAAGGGCTTTATTGGCATGAGAAAACATACGTTTACATTGCCAAAGCAGAAAGCACAATACAACAATGCAGCAATACAATCAAAACAAAAAATATGTACATTTGAACGTCAGAATCTTCAATAGATCAATTTCTATATTGTACCAAGATCACTGGATGCAGGTATAGTGCAGGAATATACACAATGATTAGTCTTTAGGGTGGTTGTGTTCCGTTTGATATCCTTCTCCTATCACAGCAACTCACGAATCTTGCTGCTGTGTTTGCACATTGTTGTACTTCGCCCAGCAGATATGGGAGTTTTTTGTCATTGGTCATGTTTTCAAAATCTCCGTGTGTGGTTGTAATCTGTGGGAAGTATGTGTCTCTGATGTCTTGGTACAATGGACAGATGGTTAGGAAGTGTAGCTCGGTTTCCACTTCATTTTGTGTGCAGTGGGTGCATAGTCTGTCTTCTCTCGGGATACAGGTCTGCCTATGACGGCCTTTCTCGATCGCAAGACTGTGTTCGCTGAGTCTGTACCTAGTTAGGATTTTTCTTTGTTTTGGGTCGGTCACGGTGCTCAGGTATTCTGCCACTGCGTATTCTCTGTTTAGGGCCAGATAGCATTCTAGTTTACTCTGCTTTTGTGTTGCTTCTTTCCAATGTGTCAGGTAGTTTTCCTTTTGCTGTTTTATAATTTGGTTTAGTCCAATGGGTTTTCTATCTCGTGGCTCTGTTTGTGTTTGTGCCCGGAGTTCCAGGGCCAGCTGGCTGAGGGGGCATCTCTCTAGAGTTTCGCTGTGTGTGAGTGCCTTGTTATGGAGTGCATCTAGGTCGCTTTCTTTTAGGTGGTTGTAGAACTTAAGTGCTCTCTTTTTTATTTTGATTATGAGTGGGTATCGTCCTAATTCTGCCCTGCATGCATTATTTGGTGTTTTTCGCTGGGTACGGAGAATGGATTTGCAGAATTCTGTGTGTAGGGTCTCGGTTTGGTGTTTATCCCATTTTTCAAGGTCATGGTTTGCTAATGGTCCCCAGATCTCACAACCATAGAGGGAAATTGGTTCTATCACAGAGTCCAGTATTTTAAGCCAGGTTTTTATTGGGATGTCTATTTTGATGTTTCTTTTGATAGCATAGAATGCCCTTCTTGCCTTGTCTCTCAGGTCCTTTACAGCTTGGTTGTAGTTCCCTGTGCTGCTGATGTTTAGGCCAAGGTAGGTATAGTTTTTTGTTTGTTTTTTGTTTGTTCTACACACACACACACACACACACACACACACACACCTGTTTTGAATTTGCACATGAAATGCAAGAGGCAGCAGCTTTACTGAAAACGAGTGCTTCCAAACTCTGATGGAAACATGGCATCTACAAAAGGTCAATTGACCAGACCGCGGCCATCTTGCCATCAGAGTTTGGAAGCACTCATTTTCAGTAAAGCTGCTGCCTCTTGCATTTCATGTGCAAATTCAAAACAGGTGGTACACAGGGCAGTTGAGTGATATCCATCCAGCACTTCCAAACTGCAACACTTAGAAAAATAATCACCTGCAAGGACAGAAAGTAACTCATAACAAGTCTACAGTGGATTTGTATTAAACAAACACTTTGAGGATAGAAAGAGAATAATTCAAGCTTTCCATACAGCTGCAATGTTGGTGCATTTGACGTTGTTTAATACAATTAGATAGGACTTTTCTGTCTGGATGAATGGGCTGTCTATGGGAAATTGCACCTTGGTCCTCGTTAGCACCTTGCCATTAACGTATATGGTAACATGGCCGTGGTCTGCATATGGTCCATAGGAGTGGTTGCACCACTCAAAAAGACAAAACACCATACAGATATGAACATGAACACGCCCTCCTCTACAGTGCTTTGGCACCTTCCCAATCAACAGGATTTAAAGGACAACTTTGGTTTTTTTCAACCAAGGTTCATGTTTTAGGTTGTTATTAGAGAAAGTAAAAGATGAGTGTTCATTTTTCTTCATTTGCTGCTTTCTTTCGTTTTAGGGATTTTAGCGGTTTTTGACAGGGGGGCATTCGAACATGGGGCTAAATATGCATTTATTTTTTTATTATTTACTCTAGTCCTACTAAACCCCAAGAAATTACATCTGGCCACAAAAGATCACGAGATCTACTGAATGTGTCAAACTGACATATTGAGCCTATGACACAGTGTGGCTTCCCCCCAGTGGCTACCTTCACATTCAGTAGATCCTGTGATCTTTTGTGGCCAGATGTAATTTCCTGGGGTTTATTAGGACTATAGTAAATAATAAAAAAATAAATTGCCATAATATTTTGTAAAGAAATACATATTTAGCTCCATGCTCGAATGCCCCCGCCCCCCTGTCAAAAACAGCTAAAATCCCTAAAATGAAAGAAAGCAGCAAATGAAGAAAAATTAACACTCATCTTTTACTTTCTCTAATAACAACCTAAAACATGAACCTTGGTTGAAAAAAACTAAAGTTGTCCTTTAAACACCACTGCAGATGAGACAGGCCAGTGACCCACACATCATTTAGCTTCCGCACAGTGTCAACAAATGAACACATTAAAAAACATTTTTGTTATCTTGTGTGTTGTTACTTAACCATATAGGCCTAATGGTCTATATGTTGTACACAAGGAAACATATGCAACACAACACGACTTAACGGTCACTTCCAATCCAGCAGCTGGTGATGTCAATTAGTCTTTTTGACTCAGGTGTGTGTGTGTGTGTGTGTGTGTGTCCAATCCAAATCACAATGTTGCACATTAAGCAATATCAACTGTGGACCCATGGGGGGGAAGATTTGTATGAAATGCATACAAATAGCAGATCTACAAGCTGTCACACACACACACACACACACACACACACACACACACACACACACACACACACACACACACACACACACACACACACACACACACACACACACACACACACACACACACACACACACACACACACACACACACACACACCATGTATGTAAAATTGGAAATATTCCAGCAAATAAAAGCTTCATATCACATCAAACAAAACAACAATGCTTCTAACTAACTATATAGTTGCTGCTTTATCAAGGAACATCAAAGTGAAATGGCAATTCCATCAATTCCTTTAATGATAATTAGGCAGTTAATTAGCTAAGCCAGTGCACCATTGGTCCTTCCAGGTGGTCCCCAGATAAATGAATGATGGAGAGTTTGTAACCAAATGGACCCTTATTAGAACTTGAACTCTTGAGATAGTAGAATGAAACCAAACAACATTAACTAACATTACTGTTAGCCTAATATCTGCATAGGGCCTTGCAGAGGCTAAATGTCATCAAATGGTGGTCCGTGGCTCAAATGGGTCTGAGAGGCTAAATGCCATCAAATGGTGGTCCGTGGCTCAGATCAGATGGGTCTGAGAGGCTAAAAGTCATCAAATGGTGGTCCGTGGCTTAAATGCCGAATAAATATAGGCTAATGGACCTTGATATGAAAAGGGTTGAAAACCATTGAGCTAAGCGAACACCTGCAAACACTCACCTGTTGATAGGCTGCAGACTGAGGACTTCTGTTTCCACAGGAGCTTATTGTAGAAGCTTTTTAGTTTAGTTTTTCACCAGCCTGGTAAAAACACTGACGACTCTAGTCAATATACTCGACATCCATGTCAATTAAATGTTACATTACGAGTTATTCATTAAAACAAACGGATTGTTGTAACAAACAAACACTACAGCAGCGTGGCGGGTGTTGGCGTGGATGCGGTTACTGTTTTTTCCCAGAAGGCGGCGTGGCTCGACCTGCAGGACTTAAATGCATGCACATGCGCATCCCGTGCCTATAGCCTATAGTAAAAAATAATAATACAAAAAAAAGCAAAGTAACTTATGGGGGCAAAATCGCAATATTTCTTCTTTCTGTGATTTCTTCTTCCTGTGAAGCACTTTACAACTTACAATTTAAGCATTTAGCAGACGCTCTTAATCCAGAGCGATTTACAGTAAGCAAGAACAAAAAAACATGGTAAAACATCATAAAAAGTCCATCATATAAGCTATAAGAACCTAACAGTGGAATATCTATAGCCTATAATGAAACTATGCATATAGTGCTATATGTCTACATAAAATGATATCTAAGTCAGATACTACTTTGAACTATACACTTTGAACTATAATTGTCTGAATTGTGCTATATAAAAAAATAATGCTTGATTGATTGACTTTTATTGGCACAATAAATGGTAAATGGTGCATTTATATAGCGCCTTTATCCAATGTGCTCCGAGACTGAGACTATAGTCCATGGTCTCGGAGCACATGCTACAGGGTGGCATTTTTCACGGTTTCGGAGGATTTGAAAAAAAGGTGAAAATCACTGAAAAGCGACAGGCTATAGTCCATGGTCTCGGAGCACATGCTATAGGGTGGCATTTTTCACGGTTTCTGAGGATTTGAAAAAAAGGTGAAAATCACTGAAAAGCGACAGGCTATAGTCCATGGTCTCGGAGCACATGCTACAGGGTGCCACTTTTCACGGTTTCGGAGGATTTGAAAAAAAGGTGAAAATCACTGAAAAGCGACAGGCTATAGTCCATGGTCTCGGAGCACATGCACTGTCTCTGCGTCACTCTCTCTGCGTCACTCTCTCTGTGTCACTGTCTCTGCGTCACTGTCTCTGCGTCACTCTCTCTGCGTCACTCTCTCTAAGTCACTCTCTCTGCGTCACTGTCTCTGCGTCACTCTCTCTGCGTCACTGTCTCTGCGTCACTCTCTCTGCGTCACTGTCTCTGCGTCACTGTCTCTGCGTCACTCTCTCTGTGTCACTGTCTCTGCGTCACTCTCTCTGCGTCACTCTCTCATTTTTCACGGTTTCGGAGGATTTGAAAAAAAGGTGAAAATCACTGAAAAGCGACAGGCTATAGTCCATGGTCTCGGAGCACATGCTACAGGGTGGCATTTTTCACGCACTGGTGTGGTACTTCCTGGTTTACCAGAACGGGGTTCAACTCCCTGTAGTGCCCTCAATTTGTGGTATTTACATGGCTTATTTTTATATTCTGCTCATTGTGTTGCCTTTTCATAGATGAAAATCCCCAGGGTTATTTACTGTGTTTGTACTCCCTACAGTTAGGTTACCAAGTCTAACTGTTATCTGTACACACTTGACTCATGATCATACAGGAGTTGATTTGAGTCAATTTGGGGATTTTGCAATGACTGTGGTAAAGCAATATTAACATGGGCACAGGGGGAACTATTGTTTGCAATGTTAGCTTGCCAACGTGACTCCAGAGTGGGAATTGAACCCAGGACCTTCTAGCTGTGAGGCGACAGCACTACCAACTGTACCACCGTGCCCCCGTTTTTCATCATTTTTGAGGATTTGAAAAAAAGACGAAAATCACTCCGAGACGATCGGCTATAACCCATGGTCTCGGAGTGATTTCGTCTTTTTTTCAAATCCTCGTTTTTCATCATTTTTGACCATGGGCTATAGCCCATATCGGACGGCATACTATAGGACGCCGTTTATCTACATTTTTGAGGAATTGAAAAAAAGACGAAAATCACTCCGAGACGATGGGTTATAGCCCATGGTTTCGGAGTGATTTTCTTCTTTTTTTCAAATCCTCGTTTTTCATAATGTTTGACCATGGGCTATAGCCCATATCGGACGGCATACTATTGGGTCAAGGGACCATAGTATAGTTGCCCTATAGTATGCCCTACGCTTTTTCGTCACGCTTTTCCGTCACGTTGCTCTTTCTTCCTGTTATTGCTTTGAGCAACGGTAAGCTGCTATTGAAAACTCTGCTCCTTTTCAGTGATATAAAGTATGGTAATGCTATATTAACTGTTATCTGTACACACTTGACTCATGATCGTACAGGAGTTGATTTGAGTCAATTTGGGGATTTTGCAATGACTGTGGTAAAGCAATATTAACATGGGCACAGGGGGAACTATTGTTTGCAATGTTAGCTTGCCAACGTGACACCAGAGTGGGAATTGAACCCAGGACCTTCTAGCTGTGAGGCGACAGCACTACCAACTGTACCACCGTGCCCCCGTTTTTCATCATTTTTGACCATGGGCTATAGCCCATATCGGACGGCATGCTATAGCACACCGTTTTTCATCATTTTCGAGGATTTGAAAAAAAGACGAAAATCACTCCGAGACGATGGGCTATAGCCCATGGTCTCGGAGTGATTTTCGTCTTTTTTCAAATCCTTGTTTTTCATCATTTTTGACCAGGGCTATAGCCCATATCGGACGGCATACTATAGCAGGCAGTTTATCTACATTTTTGAGGATTTGAAAAAAATATGAAAATCACTCCGAGACGATGGGCTTTAGCCCATGGTCTCGGAGTGATTTTCGTCTTTTTTCAAATCCTTGTTTTTCCCATCGTCTCGGTGCGATTTTCGGTGTGATTTTCGTCTTTTTTTCAAATCCTTTTAGATAAACGGCCTGCTATAGTATGCCGTCCGATATGGGCTATAGCCCATGGTCTCGGAGTGATTTCGTGGAGTGATTTCTTTCATCATTTTTCATTGTTTTTCTACATTTTTGACCATGGGCTATAGCCCATATCGGACGGAATACTATAGCACGCCATTTTTCATCATTTTCGATGATTTGAAAAAAGAGGAAAATCGCTCCGAGACTATAGCCCATCGTCTCGGAGCGATTTTCCTCTTTTTTTCAAATCCTCGTTTTTCATCATTTTTGACCATGGGCTATAGCCCATATCGCACGGCATACTATAGCACGCCGTTTATCTACATTTTTGAGGATTTGAAAAAAAGACTAAATCACACCGAGACGATGGGCTATAGCCCATGGTCTCGAACAGCATACTATAGCATGCTGTTTTTCATCATTTTTGAGGATTTGAAAAAAAGACGAAAATCACTCCGAGATGATGGGCTATAGCCCATGGTCTCGGAGTGATTTCGTGGAGTGATTTCTTTCATCATTTTTCATCGTTTTTCATCATTTTTGACCATGGGCTATAGCCCATATCGGACGGCATACTATAGCACGCCGTTTTTCATCATTTTCGAGGATTTGAAAAAAAGACGAAAATTGCTCCGAGACGATGGGCTATATAGACAGGTGCAATTATGGTTTGACCCTAAAAAAATTGCAACAGAAGGTTTCTCAACTGTTTTGTGTAGTATTAGGTGTCCTTAATAACATACTAAAAGTTTACCAAAGTTTGACCATGCGAAAGGTGTCATTTTCAAGATGGCCGCCGCCAGTTCTTAAAAGACCATTACTCATCCATTATTCATCCTAGACAAGTAATTTTGGTGTCTAACCCTATGTTTTAGTTATGTAGGAATCCAATTAGCTTATATAAATTAGAGTTATGATTATAATAACTAGTGTATTTGAAAAAGTGGTTATAAGGTGGTTATAAGTGGTTTTAAAGGTTCAAAATGAACGCTTTCCAATATAAATTTACATTTATCCTTTTTCCACGTGCCATAATGCCCATCATTGGTGATTTTACTTGTAATTCAAATTATGTTGAAGCTTTCAACAATTTACTTAAGGAATAAATGCATTATTACTGTGTGGTACTGTGAAATTAGTCAAAACAGGGCCGCCACGTGAAGGCTCAGTACCGCTAACCCCTATTTATTTTTGTTGCTTTTTTCATACTACACCGTTGTATTTCATGGTTTTCTGACCATGAGAGACTCAATGGAATACCTATTTTTATTATTGGGTGTGTCTGGACCCTTATTGTGCATATTTACAAGATGGTGGCTACCCGAAATAGTGCTTTACCATGATTTCTACCATGATTGTTGACTGTTTTGACAAACACAAGCAATATTAATCCATTGGCTAAGATTCATGGCACAGAAGGAACATATTTTCTTGAGCTTGCATATTGTCAAAATGGCTGCAAACATGAAAAAGAAAAGAGACATTACATTTCCTGTCAGATCCTATTACCCAGGGGGGCAAACCACCCCTTTTTGGATACCTGCATTTGCCATAACATCAAAGGTTGACCACCAGAAATATCTATGACCCAATAGAATCACAACCTATATGGACACACCGGTCAATTTCTTTGCTGGAAATGCAATATGGCCACCACAATATTAGCCCCCATTAGCCTATAATGCAGGTGAATAGGGCAACATTTTTAACTGAGGGATATTTCCACGAAACTTCACAGGTTGATCAATGATATGAATACCATAATGGTTTGTATTGGAAGTTTCCATGATATCCAATATGGCCACCACAATACTAGCACCCAGAAAATAGGTTTGGCTTCTGAACCAGATGAGCTATAAATACAAACTCATGGTTTCTAACCACGAAAGATATTATTGTTCTGGGGTGTTTCTTTGCAGAAAGACATCCCTCTGGCTGTATTTTGGTTTTGTTCTACTGTTTGTTGGAATTTCCTCTGTTTATGTTGACAATCATCCCTGGCAGGGACGTGCATCGCTGAGTATGGATGGTCTCTCAGTGACGGGAATGCAGTCCCCTGTCCATCTACAGAGCCAGCCTGGCCTATGTCAATGAACAAGACAATATCATGTAGCTGTATCAAAGGCTGCCAGAAAATCTGTTCATGTGGAGACAAGATGCAGCAGGGGCTTCACTCCATTCCTGACTGGGAATGTCTCAGATGCATGCATCATTCTGTGTGCTCTTTATGCATCCATAGTGCATGTTTACAAGAGGAAAGGGGACAGGGCATACTGCGATAACCATCATGGTATAGCCCTCCTGAGTCCTGAACATCACAGTAAAGATCTTAGCAAGAATCATCCTCAACCGGCTAATCAGCCATGCTGAGAATGTTGTCCCTGGATCCCAATGTGGTTTCCACGGAGGCAGAGGTACCTGTAACATGATCTTTTCCATTTGCCAGCTGCAATAAAAGTGTAGAGAGCAGAAGGGTCTCTATATGGTGTTTGTCGACCTCACCAAGGCCTTTCACACAGTCAATCGTGAGGGCCTGTGGCAGATCCCTGGCAAGTTTGGCTGTCCAGGGACATTGATCTCTCTCATCGCGTCCTTTCATGACAGGATGCCAGCCAGAGTCCAAGATAATGGTGATGCATCCCCAGTCAGGAATGGAGTGAAGCTCCTGCTGCATCTTGTCTCCAGTCCCTGGCACATGAACAGATTTTCTGGCATAGGCCAGGCTGGCTCTAGATGGACAGGGGACCATCACTGAGAGACCATCCATACTCAGTGAAGGGATGTCCGGCTTGGCGATGCACGTCCCTGCCAGGGATGATTGTCAACATAAACAGAGGAAATGCCAACAGAAACAGTAGAACAAAACCAAAATACAGCCAGAGGGATGTCTTTCTGCAAAGAAACACCCCAGAACAATAATACTTAATAGAGGGAAATTATGGCTAAAATATTTACAGTATATATCTCTCGTGGTTAGAAACCATGAGTTTGTATTTATAGCTCATCTGGTTCAGAATTTAGAGCCAAACCTATTTTCTGGGTGCTAGTATTGTGGTGGCCATATTGGATATCATGGAAACTTCCAATACAAACCATTATGGTATTCATATCATTGATCAACCTGTGAAGTTTTGTGGAAATATCCCTCAGTTAAAAATGTTGCCCTATTCACCCACATTATAGGCTAAAGGGGGTTCATATTGTGGTGGCCATATTGGATTTCCAGCAAAGAAATTGACCGGTGTCCATATAGGTTGTGATTCTATTGGGTCATAGATATTTCTGGTGGTCAACCTTTGATGTTATGGCAAATGCAGGTATCCAAAAAGGGGTGGTTTGCCCCCCTGGGTAATAGGATCTGACAGGAAATGTAATGTCTCTTTTCTTTTTCATGTTTGCAGCCATTTTGACAATATGCAAGCTCAAGAAAATATGTTCCTTCTGTGCCATGAATCTTAGCCAATGGATTAATATTGCTTGTGTTTGCCAAAACAGTCAACAATCATGGTAGAAATCATGGTAAAGCACTATTTCGGGGTGGCCACCATCTTGTAAATATGCACAATAAGGGTCCAGACACACCCAATAATAAAAATAGGTATTCCATTGAGTCTCTCATGGTCAGAAACCATGAAATAGACACCGAGTTTGCATTTCTAGCTCATCTGGTTCAGAAGTTAGAGCCAAAACCTATTTGCTTGGTGCTAATATTGTGGCGGCCATATTGTGGCGGCCATATTGGATTTCATGGAAACTTGTAATACAAAAAATGTTCGTATTCATATCATTGATCAACCTGAGAAGTTTCGTGGAAATATCTCTCAGTTTAAAATTTTTCCCTATTCACCCCCCATTATAACTAATAGGGGCTAATATTGGGGGCGGCCATATTGGACTTTCGCAACAAAATTGACCGAGTTGTCCATATAGGTTGTGATCCTATGGGGTCATAGATATTATTTCTGGTGGACAACTTTGTATGTTATGACAAATGCAGGTCAACCCCCTTTGCCCCCTGGGTACATCCTTTTAACTTGAAATGGGTGTCCATTTCAGAGAGTTTTAATAGAGTCAAATATAAAATATTGGATTTCACAATGATCTGATTCTATCTCTGCCATTTTGACAAGTCCAATGGATTCACAGGCCTCAAAAACATAGGGTTAGACACAAAAAATACTTGTCTACGATAAATAATGAAGGAGTTAGGCTATTTTAATGATTTTTTGGCCATCTTGGACGCCATCTTGAAAATAACACCTTTCGCATGGTCAAACTTTGGTAAACTTTTAGTATGTTATTAAGGACACCTAATACTACACAAAACAGTTGAGAAACCTTCTGTTGCAATTTTTTTAGGGTAAGGTGCTTTTTTTTCATATATGCCCTCACCTAATAGCCCATGGTCTCGGTGTGATTTTCGTCTTTTTTTCAAATCCTCGTTTTTCATAATTTTTGACCATGGGCTATCGGACGGCATACTATAGGGTCAAGGGACCTTAGTATTAGTCACGTTGCTCTTTCTTCCTGTTATTGCTTTGAGCAACGGTAAGCTGCTATTGAAAACTCTGCTCCTTTTCAGTGATATAAAGTATGGTAATGCTATATTAACTGTTATCTGTACATACTTGACTCATGATCGTACAGGAGTTGATTTGAGTCAATTTGGGGATTTTGCAATGACTGTGGTAAAGCAATATTAACATGGGCACAGGGGGAACTATTGTTTGCAATGTTAGCTTGCCAACGTGACACCAGAGTGGGAATTGTACCCAGGACCTTCTAGCTGTGAGGCGACAATACTACCAACTGTACCACCGTGCCCCCTTTTTTCATCATTTTTGACCATGGGCTATAGCCCATATGGGACGGCATGCTATAGCACGCCGTTTTTCATCATTTTCGAGGATTTGAAAAAATGACGAAAATCGTTCCGAGACGATGGGCTATAGCCCATGGTCTCGGAGTGATTTCGTGGAGTGATTTCTTTCATCATTTTTCATCGTTTTTCATCATTTTTGACCATGGGCTATAGCCCATATCGGACGGCATACTATAGCATGCCGTTTTTCATCATTTTCGAGGATTTGAAAAAAAGACGAAAATCGCTCCGAGACGATGGGCTATAGCCCATGCTCTCAGAGCGATTTACTACCGTGCCCCCGTTTTTCATCATTTTTGACCATGGGCTATAGCCCATATCGGACGGCATACTATAGCAGGCCGTTTATCTACATTTGAAAAAAAGACGAAAATCACAAACCATGTAAATACAACAAATTGAGCAGGGCACCGCAGGGAGTTGAACCCCATTCTGGTAAACCAGGAGTACCACACCAGTGCATTAGTTTTTGTTTTGTAATTTACAGGTCCAAAAGCAATCACAGTAGTCATTTCACAATTTACATTGTAGGCAATATAATACAGCAGCACAAAGCTAACATTTTAACATTTGCAAAATATTTTTTAGTATGCCCTCAAAGACCATAGTGTGCCTGTCGCTTTTCAGTGATTTTCACCTTTTTTTTCAAATCCTCAAAAATCGTGAAAAATGGCACCCTGTAGCATGCGCTCCGAGACGATGGACTATAGCCTTTCGCTTTTCCATGATTTTTTTCAAATCCTCCGAAATTGTGAAAAACGACATACTATAGTATGCCCTCCGATACCTTGGCTATAGCCTTTCGCTTTTCCGTGAATTTCACAATTCTTTTCAAATCCTTCGAAATCAGGTCCAAAATAAATCACAGTAGTCATTTCACAATTTACATTGTAGGCAATATAAAAGAGAATACAGCAGCACAAAGCTAACATTTTTTAATTTGCAAAATATTTTTTAGTATGCCCTCCGAGACCATGGACTATAGCCTTTCGCTTTTCCGTGATTTTTTTTTTAATGTAATGTATGTGCAGGTGCATTAACTAAGGACCAAACTAACTCAAAAGAACCAAAACCAAACAATGTTTCCTGTGTAGGGGTGAGAGGGAGAATGACCTTGACCAGCCTGCTTAAATACTCCTAGCCAGATTGGAGTCAGGTGTGCCTCTTTCTCTAGGCACACCCCTGCAGGCTGGTCTCCTCCTCCTACACATGGACAGAGAACAACACTATCAGAACACAGCAACATCACACAAACAGGATGGGTCATCACAGCCTTTCGCTTTTCCGTGATTCACAATTTTTTTCCAATTCTTCAAATGCGCTCCGACACGATGGACTATAAGCCTGTCGCTTTTCCGTGATTTTAACCTTTTTTTCAAATCCTCCGAATTCGTGAAATAGGCACCCTATAGCATGCGCTCCGAGACCATGGACTAGCCTGTCGCTATTCCGTGATTTTCACCTTTTTTCAAATCCTCCGAAATCTTTAAAAATGGCACCCTGTAGCATGCGCTCCGAGACGATGGACTATAGCCTGTCGCTTTTCAGTGATTTTCACCTTTTTTCAAATCCTCCGAAATCGTGAAAAATGGCACCCTGTAGCATGCGCTCTGAGACGATGTACTATAGCCTGTCGCTATTCCGTAATTTTCACCTTTTTTCAAATCCTCCGAAATCTTTAAAAATGGCACCCTGTAGCATGCGCTCCGAGACGATGGACTATAGCCTGTCGCTTTTCAGTGATTTTCACCTTTTTTCAAATCCTCCGAAATCTTTAAAAATGGCACCCTGACTTCCGGCGACGATGTGAACGAGAGCGGACGCGTGGAAGGGTGGCTCCCACTATTTGTATTTAAAAACTTCGCTTACACTGGTTTAAGTTACTACTTTTTCGGAAAATTTGTTTTACAAGTGAAGTTTGAGTATTAATCTTGCAATTATGGCGGGGGGTCGTGGCCGTCAGAGTCAGAGGAACATACGTTCATACACTACAGCTACTACAGCCCCACAGCAACAGCCTGCAGCACCAAGCCACATGGCGACTCCTGTGCCGGCTTCGGCGGCTAGCACCGATGCTACTGCTAGCACTAGCCTTCCCCCTGATCTGGATAAGCTTCGTTTGGTTCTGATTGAAGCAATGAAGGAAATGGCTGAGAATTTGATTGCGAAGGCTCTCTCTTCCATCGACAAATCTCTGGGGGAGGTCAAAAAGAACATTACTAGCCATGGACAGCGTCTTAGCGACCTAGAAGAAGGCCTCACAGAATACTCTGACCGGGCTGTCGAACTGGAGCGACTCTGTGAGCGGCTCAGGACGGAGAATGAAACCATGGTTGACCGCATGGAAAACTACGAGAATCGTGCGCGCAGATTCAACATGAGAGTGACCAATATTCTGGAAGGGGCTGAGCAGAACGACCCAATCAAGTTTATGTCTAACTTTTTTGTGGAAGTGCTTGGTGCCGGCGTGTACGGGGCGCCTCCTGTCTTGGACTTGGCTCACAGGATCGGATACCAACGCCCGGGGCTCACTGGAAAGCCCAGGGTGATGATTGTACGTTTTCACTACTTCCAAGACAAGGCCCGGGCGCTGAGAGCGGATCGGAACCAACTTGCTTGGCGAGGTCGGAAGGTTATTTTTTATCCTGATTATGCCGCTGCTACAGCCAAACTTCGCTCGTCATTCTCAAAGATAAAGTCTTTGTTATTCGAGAGAAAAGTCCGGTTCCGGCTCGTCTTTCCTGCCTTGTTAAAAGTGGACTTCGAGAACTCGACCCATAACTTCAAGACCGCCGCAGAAGCCATGGAGTTCTACGAGCGGCGGATCGCCGCCCCGCCGGTCCCGGACGCTGATGTTGGACCTGACGACAACCCTCCTCCTCCCGCCGACGACAATGGTACCGAGTAATGTTTGTTTTTAAGTGTGGTATCTACCGCACATCTAGAACTATCCCCAAGCTAACTACCGCATCTCTTATTATTTTTTTGTTACTTTAATTCCTCTTCCCCACAATTACTATTTTATTTTCCTCTAAAACGATCCTCTTTTTTTTTTAAATCCAAGCGGGCATTGGGTTGGAAGCTGGAACTGCTGAACGGGGGGGATCGGACGCACATTTCTATGTACATAGTGTGCTTGGACTGGTCCGTGATTATCTGACTAACCTATTTTATTTATTACATTTTATACTAAGCTCCGACTTTCGCTTGCTTTTCTTTTCTTTCTGGGGGGGGGGGGGGGCTGATGCATAGAGAGATTTATTTCTGAGGTCCAAATGTAACCTATTTTTTATTTTATCATTATTTTATATCCTTTCGTGTGTGTGTGTGTGTGTGTGTGCGTGAGTGTGGATGGAAGAGCGTACGTGCGTGCACACGGGATTAAGCGCCGATATGTTGTTTGATTGTAATTAATTAATTGTGTTATTATTTTGAAATGTCGTGAGGATCTGTGTGGTGCGTGTGTGCGTGTGTATGCGGGATTGAACGCTGTTATTTCATATAATTGCTTTATTTAATATGTTACAAAGGCCTACTTGATGTAACGTGATACCGTGAAACGTATACTGGACGTGATTATGAACATTATTGAGCCCAGGCGGCTCAGTGACAAACAATGGCGACGCTTTGTTTTGTTTTTCTCCTCTACAAAAAAGAGGGGGAAATCCTATGTTTCCCAAGAAGGAATGGACAATGACATCACTATCAACCTGACGTCCGGTATTTTCTTTTTCTTTTTTGCAATTTCCTCTCTTTGTGATGTTCGGCCCTCTACTGCCCCCCTACCATACTCCTCCACACATCACCGTTGAGATTTGGTAAAACGGCGATCTAGGCCTCCCTGTGTGTGCGGTCTCTGGCCCCACCTGGTGGGCATTTGACAATATTACACGGTGTGTGTGTTGGATGGCTTAGATGAGGATCTAATGGTTGTGAGATTGGGGAAACGGTCTACAATTTTCATTTTACTCAAACTTTCTTTCATTTTAAGAGTCTGATATTCTGTGACTATAATTGTTGTTGTTTATGTCACTGATCCCTTAAAAAAAAAAATAATAATAATAATAATAATGAACCTGTTTTTTATCATTATTAGGGCTTTTTTGTGTATGTTAGATGGACTAGATGAGAACAACATTTTATTTTTTATTTTTTTTATTTTATTTTTTCCTGTTTCATTATCAATACAAAGGCTCATCGAGGTAGCATGATTGGGGATAGGACAATTTCTAATTTACATTTTATTTACTTTTCAATATATAATTGATTTTCTATGCAAGACTATGCAAGGTTTTTTTTTTTTTTTGCTGCAGTGGGAGTCACCCGCAGCACGATTAGAATAGATTTATGGTTTGCACCGATTCACAGTATAACAGTGAGTTTGTGCTAGAAAGGCCTTCTGCTACACAGAGGATTTCCTTTCCACTTGAGGTATTGCTTACAGAAGAAACCTCAACTTTGGAAGTTACTATTGTACTTATGTTTGTGTTTATGTTTATGTTTATGTTTATGTTTTTGTTTTCTATTCTGATGATTATTGGCGTTGCTAATAATGCATTAGACAAGTTAAGGTCAACCCGGGCTCACAGAGGAAATAATTGTATACCAATGAACAACACATGTCACAACAAGAATATAAAATAGTTACACTCAATGTTAACGGGCTACAGGGACCAATTAAAAGAAGCAAGCTTATAGCTAAGATGAAAAGAGAAGACCAACAAATAATCTTCTGGCAGGAAACGCATATGATGCGAGATGAACATGAAAAATTGAAGAAACTGGGATTTAAAAATACATTCTATTCATCATACAAGGGACATACTAGAGGTGTTGCAATACTTATTTCAAATAAGATCACTTTCCAACTCAATGCACAAATTGCAGACAAAGAGGGACGCTATGTTTTGGTTAAAGGACTTCTTGACTCTAGGGAAGTGACATTACTCAACGTTTATAGACCACCAGGCTCGGATAAATTACTAACTAAGAAAATATTTGAGTTAATTGCTACCGAAGCCACAGGTACGCTAATCGCAGCCGGGGATTTTAATATCCAGATGGAGGCTCGGGACTCCTCAAATCCACGAAAGATAATCAACCAGGAGTCACTGTATGTTAAGAAATTAATTAAGGAAATGGAGATGTTTGACGTATGGAGAGATCTTAACCCAACAGCGAAACAATTTAGTTTCTTCTCTCATCCACATGGGGTACACAGTCGACTTGATTATTTTTTCATGTTTAACACAGAGAGACATAGGATTATAGATTGTAAGATAGGGGTAAAGGACATTTCTGACCATGCAGGGGTATACCTGAGGCTCCATCTGGACGTTCAACGGAGAAACACAGTTTGGAGATTAAATACGAGCCTCCTAAATAACACCCAATTCCAGGAATATAATATAAAAGAAATAAAAGAGTACTTGGAACTTAACGACACCGAAGATATAACACCTGATATCTTATGGGATGCAGCCAAAGCAGTGATGAGAGGGAAACTAATAATGTGGTCAGCTAATCACAAAAAACTGCAACAAAAACGTGTCAATGATTTAACTAGTGGATTGGAAAACTTAGAGAAACAACACATGGACTCAAATGATCCCCAACTACTGGAGCAAATACGTACAACAAAACTAAAGCTAAACGAGATACTTGACAAACAAGTGGAAATAAAACTCAAATATATCAGACAGAAATATTATGAAAATGGCCCTAGAGCAAAAAAGGTGTTGGCATGGAAATTACGTAAACAACAAAATGAAAGATCAATCTTCAAAATTAAGGACCCGGTTACCAACAGTCTGAGCCACACTACGGAAGAAATACAGAAATCATTTGAAAAATACTATAAAAAATTATACTCTCAACCAACAGCGGCAGAACCCCCCCTGGTACAGAATTTCCTGGAATCCTTGGATTTACCAACGATAGGAGAAACACAAAATAAATCGTTAATAACAGACATTACAACATTGGAAATTGATTGTGCTATATCCAGATTGAAAACTAACAAAATGTCAGGGGGTGATGGCTTCTCGGCCGAATGGTATAAGGTATTTAAAGGCTCAATAACGTCCACACTTAGGAGTTGTTTTAACCATGTGCTTAAAGGGGGAGAAACACCTGTATCCTGGAGACAGGCTATAATCTCGGTGATACCAAAAGCAGGCAAAGATAAAACAGAATGTAGCTCCTACAGGCCTATCTCGGTACTCAATATAGACTACAGACTGTTCGCTTCAATAATGGCAAAAAGACTAGAAGACATACTTCCAGATATAATAGACACAGACCAATGTGGTTTCATAAAAAATAGGCAGACACAGGATAATGTCAGGCGTGCACTATTCCTGATAGACAATATGAGTAAGAACAATGCTAAATCATTAGCAATTAGCCTGGACGCGGAGAAAGCGTTCGATGCTTGTCGCTGGGAGTTCCTATACATGGTACTGCAACGTCTTGGATTTAAAGAACAAATTGTAAACTGTCTCAGATCCCTGTACTACCAACCGACTGCCCGAATCAAAATAAATGGCAGCCTGTCAAACACAATCAAGTTGGAACGTGGTTGCCGCCAAGGCTGTAACTTAAGCCCCGCCCTCTTTGCACTATTCATAGAAGCACTCGCTCAAACAATAAGGGAGGATGACTCTATAATAGGAATTTCAATGAAAGGATCAGCCTCGGAACATAAAATTAGCCTATATGCCGATGACGTATTGGTGACACTTTCCGACCCAGAGACCAGTCTGCCAAAGCTCATGGCCTGTCTGGAAATATATGGTACATACTCCGGATACAAACTGAACATAGACAAAACCCAAGTCCTTTCATTTAACTATTCACCCCATGAGGATATACGAAATAAATACAACTTTAAATGGAGCGCAAAAACAATTAGATATCTGGGTATTAATATACCGAAAGACCTGACAAATATCTATAGTGAAAACTATGATCTCATCACAAAAGAAATACAATCAGATTTGGACAGATGGGCCCCCCTGGTGTTTGGTATGCATGATAGAATAGAAGCCGTAAAAATGAATATCCTGCCAAGATTACTATTCCTCTTTCAATCCTTACCGGTAGAAATACCAAAAAAACAATTTGACAACTGGAATAGGGCTATCTCCAGGTTCGTCTGGAGAGGTAAGAAACCAAGAGTACGTTTCAAAACATTACAGTTACCTAAGGATGAGGGAGGTATGTCTCTCCCGTGCTTAGAAGACTATTATAAAGCAGCACAAATAAGATACTTAGTCTATTGGTGTAATCCGGAATACGATGCAAAATGGAAAGAAATTGAAATAAATCAATTGGATGTCCCCCTCCAGGCAGTACTGGGTGATAGGACTCTCATGAGGAAACACTCAGGAGAATTAAGTAAATGGACGAAAGTCCCTCTGAACGTCTGGTTTAAGGAATGTAAGGACCAAAAGATAAATAAAGACGTACAGAGATTGAAATGGATAGCATATGATACAGATTTCAAACCAGCCCAGATGGATGCTAGATTCAAACGATGGATTTGGGATGGTATAACAACATATTGTCTGATCTCATCCAGTACAGGCCTGGAAAGCTTCCAATATCTGAGAGACAAACACGATTTAGAAAAACAAGATTTTTATAGGTACCTACAGCTAAGGCACCATTTTGATAAGAACATAAAAACAGACAAACTTCAAACTGGCCTGATTTACATCTTTACTGAAGCTTATAAAGGCGAAACCACCAAGAAACTGATATCAAAGCTATATTCGAATATACAATCTGCTAAAAATCACTCCACAGCTTATATCAGACTTAAATGGGAAAAAGAGGCAAATCTAACCATCGCAGAGGAGGACTGGCTGAATATATGTGATGTGATATCCACAACCACCAGTTCTGGCCTATGGAGAGAATTCTCATGGAAAAACATGATTAGGTTCTTCATTACACCGAAAATAAAAAGCCTACAGAGTGGGACACCGGAAGCAGGCAACTGTTGGAGAAAATGTAATAGTGCAATGGCTGACCACTTCCACGTATTCTGGGACTGCCCAATAATACAACGATTCTGGCTAGAGATAGTATCGGACATTAACACAATAATGGGTTTTGAGATTGAATTTGAATTTACAAAGGTTTACCTGTGTAACATACCAGAGGACCTTAATACCCCAGATAAATACCTTCTTAAAATATTGCTAGTGGCAGCAAAAAAGGCAATAACCAAGAAGTGGCTGGATAGAAGCCCGCCTAAGAAAGGAGAGTGGACAGCCATTGTACGAAACATATACGAAATGGAGGAACTTACTTTCGCAGTTAGGATATGTACAGAAAAGTTTCACAGATACTGGTTGAAATGGATATTATACATGGGAATAGACATTTTGTAAAGGATCTGTATGAATGAATAAGAGGTGAACACTGTCATTATTCTGTCATTAATGATGTCATTATTGTATCTGTTGTGCTCAAATTGTTGTTTTATTTTATTTTTTTGTCCACTGTTTACCCTTCGTTTCGTATTTTATTTTATTTTTAGGATTCTCTGTTTTCCCTCTGTTTTCTTTTTCACCTTCCGTCATTGTTTTTCATAATCTTGTACATTGATTTAATTTAAACAACCAAAAAGAATGGAATGCCGATGTATAGTTATCATGAACCCTGTAACTAGGAGCGAACTGACTAAAACGGACTGAAACTGCTCAAAGAGGGTTCCCCTACCCACCTGGAACTGTATGACCCGTAACACAATGAAAGTTGATAATAATGAATGTAACAAATGACTTGTAACAATTACAAAATGTACTGTGATGCCCGATGTGACCCGAAAATTCTGAATAAAAACAAAGTTAAAAAAATAAAAATAAAATGGCACCCTGTAGCATGCGCTCCGAGACTATGGACATTAGCCTGTCCCTTTCAGGGATTTTCACCTTTTTTTCAAATCCTCCGAAATCTTTAAAAATGGCACCCTGTAGCATGCGCTCTGAGACGATGTACTATAGCCTCTCGCTTTTCCGTGATTTTAACCTTTTTTCCAAATCTTCCGAAATCGTGAAAAATGGCACCCTATGTGCTCCGAGACCATGGACTATAGCCTGTCGCTATTCCGTGATTTTCACCTACTTTTCAAATCCTCCGAAATTGTGAAAAATGACACCATATAGCATGCGTTCCGAGACCGTGGACTAAAGCCTGTCGCTTTTCCGTGATTTTCACAATTTTTTCAAATCCTAAAATTTAAAAATGTTTTCATCTTCAAATATGCCTCCCCAGTGCTTCCCCAGTGTCCCCCCAGTGCCTCCCCAGTGTCAATAGTATGCCCCTTTTTCGTTATTTTTATCTTTTTTTCAAATCCTACAAAATCATGAAAAACAGCATGATGCGGTCCGAAACCATGGACTATAGTATGCCCGTTTTTCATGATTTTCATCTTTTTAGTATACTAGTAGTATAGTATACTAGAAGTATACTAAAAAGATGAAAATCTTTTTAGTATAGTAGTAGTACACTACTAGTAGTATACTAGTATACTAAAAAGATGAAAATCGTTGAACGATTTAAATCGTTGAACGATTTAAAACGATTGAATAGTACTACTAGTACTATACTAGTACTATCCTGGTAGTATACTGGTAGTAGTAGTAGTATACAACCAGTGTACCCCCGTGCCCCCCCAGTGTCCCCCCAGCCAGTTTCCCTCCAGTGACCCCCTAGTGTCCCCTGCAGTTTCCACCAAGCCAGTTTTCCCCCAGTGACCCCCCAGTGTCTCCCCATTGACTCCCCAGTGTCACCCCAGCCAGTTTCCCCCAGTGTCCCACCTGTGTCCTAGTGGTCGACACTGGGGGGGACACTATTATACTGGAAGTATAGGCCTACTGGTAGTGTACTGGTAGTATACAAAATCAGAATGTTTGAATGTTTGTAAACAAATGGGTATTTCCAGGGTAGAACTTTTAGAATGTCTGCGTTTCCACAATTTCCATAACACAATAAGCTGTAGGCCTTTATGTGTGTGTTTGTCATTTAAGATATTTAGGACAAAATACTAGGCCTATAACCTATTTCTAATAGTCAATAACAATATTGTCCTGTTCTTCCTGAAATAATGAGAATGAGCTTTATTATTGGTTAATATTAGAGAAAGCTCCAAATGTGTCCCTTATTTCTGGGTGTACATTTGTCACAATTAAAAATGTAACCAAATGGACCCATGTGGTTACATTTGTACACTCTCAATGACATTGCTGGCTTTTGCCTATCATAATTTGGCGTGCTGGTAAACTATGGCTGCTGTGGTGTTTCTTAAAGACTGTGTTTTGGAGACTGTGTTAATTGTGTTGGACAAACTATTGTACATTTTGATCTTTGGAGTTGTTTTGGTGCAGTAACAAAGCCGGCCACTTGGTGCCAATGTTGCTCTTTGGGAGAGTGACAGTGCTAAGCATAGTAGACAAAGTTGTCATGAAGCATGTGTAATTACCTGGTTGCCATTCGAAGCAATGTACTGTACTGTAGGCTACACAAGGCCGCTTTTACAGTTCACAGTCTTTTGCACGAGTGGCATTACCTCACAGTAATATTGTTATATTGTGTTTACTTACTGTATCAGTTGCCCTGTTTCCATTTCAAGTTGTCACTGCATGCATTTTAGGCTGGCAGCTGGCCTCAGGTTGGGCGGGGGTGGCTAGTCAATCACACACTTGCAGTTATGTGTCCATGAGAGTGAGGCATTTCAATAATGCTCCCCCAATATTGTGCTGTAGGTCTAAATTGCAAATGACTCCCAATGCTGTTGCTGAAAAAAGTGTTATCACCCAAAGGTGAACATACAGTATAGCCTATACTGTATGTCATCCACACTGCTCTATTTTTAAACAGTAGAATGATGCTATACGATAGTTTCAGTACAACACCTTTAGTTTCTCTATACTTAAACCGTAGAACACTGCATGCTACTTTCTCATCGGTAAAGCCAAGCACAGCTATAGGTAAAGCAAGTTCACCTGTGCAAGCCGTAAAACAAAACAAACAAAAAGTATCACAATGTTCCACTTACAGCTTCCACTGAAGAGGATTAGCATGCTCTCTCCCTCTCTTGCCTTCTTCACGCACGCACGCACGCACGCACGCACGCACGCACAGGAAGCATTGTGTTCTCCGCAGGGGGGTCAGATGGGGAGAATTAGAAGGGTCTATTTGGGGTCTTGAGAGTTGGGCGGTGGGGGAGGTCTTGTGGAGGATAACCCTTCTTAATCTGTGTGTGCGTTCGACGTCCAGGGAGGTAACATCTGAAAATCAATATTTCGTCTGGTTGTCAAAGCCCTCTCTGCAAGGCAACAGGTGTCCCGCTTCCCACTAGTGGGAGTGTGAGTGTGCTCATGTGTTCATGTGGAGTGAGAAGGAAAGAGGAAAGCCCCACTGCACGTCCCATTGGAAATTGTCGCTGTCGGGTAGAAACCGCTTATATCCATATTCTAAACTTTTGTGTTTTTTCATAACTTAAAGACCCCCCCGCCCCAAAAACAAAAATACAAACAAACAAATATGATCATCATTATGACGATACTAGGAGGAAGATTTATTTCAAAAAAAGTGTACAGAAAGTGTTAAAATGATGATTTTTATGTGGCCCCTCATTAAAGATGGAGTGCGGAAACAAAAATACACAGGAAAGACATATTGAATATTCTAACCACACCTGGGGGTCTATGTTAACTCCATAGACATCACTGCACTCCATATTTAAGTATAGTTCTTGCAGGAGCTCCCAGAAATTATAATTTGGGACCCCCCCCAGACAATCCATTTAATTAATGGGAGACCCTAAAAAAAACATGGTTGCGTTTAGTTTAGGGGTATCTCTAAATCTGAGATACCCCTGATAGACTATTGATTTTTTCTAGTCATCAGAATGTTTTTTGAGGAAGTTCACGCTGCATTATAATCTTTTACTCGTTTAAGAAAATGTGCTGTTAAACCTGTATTTCCAAGTGTGTGTGTGTGCGTGCGTGCGTGCGTGGTCCATGCTGTGACCGGTACATGTGAGTCACTCTCTGACTTCCAAATTGTTTCCATCTTGGCTCCTCAAAGTCCAAACCGTCACGAGCAATGTCTCTGTAGTCTGTACCTGACGCACAGCAAGCAATGTCTCTGTACCTGACGCACAGCGAGCAATGTCTCTGTACCTGACGCACAGCAAGCAATGTCTCTGTACCTGACGCACAGCGAGCGATGTCTCTGTACCTGACGCACAGCGAGCAATGTCTCTGTACCTGACGCACCGCAAACAATGTCTCTGTACCTGACGCACATGTAGCGAGCGATGTCTCTGTACCTGACGCACAGCAAGCAATGTCTCTGTACCTGACGCACAGCGAGCGATGTCTCTGTACCTGACGCACAGCGAGCAATGTCTCTGTACCTGACGCACAGCGAGCAATGTCTCTGTACCTGACGCACCGCAAGCAATGTCTCTGTACCTGACGCACCGCAAGCAATGTCTCTGTACCTGACGCACAGCGAGCGATGTCTCTGTACCTGACATACAGCGAGCGATGTCTCTGTACCTGACATACAGCGAGCGATGTGTCTGTACCTGACGCACAGCGAGCGATGTCTCTGTACCTGGCGCACAGCGAGCGATATCTCTGTACCTGACACACAGCGAGCGATGTCTCTGTACCTGACGCACAGTGAGCGATGTCTCTGTACCTGACGCACAGTGAGCGATGTCTCTGTACCTGATGCACAGCGAGCGATGTCTCTGTATACCTGACACACATGTAGTGAGCGATGTCTCTGTACTGACGCACATGTAGCGAGCGATGTCTCTGTACCTGACATACAGCGAGCGATGTCTCTATACCTGACATACAGCGAGCGAAGTCTCTGTACCTGACGCACAGCGAGCGATGTCTCTGTACCTGATGCACAGCGAGCGATGTCTCTGTATACCTGACACACATGTAGCGAGCGATGTCTCTGTACTGACGCACATGTAGCGAGCGATGTCTCTGTACCTGACGCACATGTAGCGAGCGATGTCTCTGTACCTGACGCACATGTAGCGAGCGATGTCTCTGTACCTGACGCACAGCGAGCGATGTCTCTGTACCTGACGCACAGCGAGCGATGTCTCTGTACCTGACCTCCCGTTTCGAATGGGATCAGTGTATTGAAACGGGGAAAATCAGGTGCAATCAGGCCTTTCAATAGACTGAGTAGACGTCTACCCGTCTACTCAGGTGCTCAGTAGGTTGATTCCTTCCGATTGTGTCGGTTGATCTGTGCAGTTTAATGCATCGCATGCAGCTACTGGAGCTCAGTAGGTGATCATTCCTTTCAATGCAGCCGTAACATCGAACATGCACTGCTCCCGTGCTTGCGGTTATGTTTAGGTTAGGATTAGAGATGCACTGCTCCCGTGCTTGCGGTTATGTTTAGGTTAGGATTAGAGATAGGGATAGTAATTTCGGAACAAGGAACCTTCTGACTAACGACACGGCACCGCTCCAGTAGCTGCATGCGATGCATTAAACTGCACAGATCAACCGACACAATCGGAAGGAATCAACCTACTGAGCACCTGAGTAGACGGGTAGACGTCTACTCAGTCTATTGAAAGGCCTGATTGCACCTGATTTTCCCCGTTTCAATACACTGATCCCATTCGAAACGGGTGACCTGACGCACAGCGAGCGATGTCTCTGTACCTGACGCACAGCGAGCGATGTCTCTGTACCTGACGCACAGCGAGCGATGTCTCTGTACCTGACGCACAACGAGCGATGTCACTGGGCCTGACACACGCAATCGTTTTTTTCTGTCGCTTGTAAATATTGGTGATTGCGGTTCTTGGGGGCTTGTTTATAAAGTGTATAGTTGCTTATTTGGGCTTGCTTCCTAAATGTTGTTTAAACCAGTGGGTCTCAAACATTTTCATGTCAAGCAAGGCCCCTCCCCCATCTACAATATTATGTGTCATGCAGGGCCCACGTTTTTCAAGATTACTTTGAAAATAGCAGATCTATACAAGCTCACGTGTTGCATCGCGACACTTTGTGAGTTTGTAGATCTGATATTTTCAAAAAGCCGCTGCCTGCATATAAACAAATACACGGCGCGGTGCCCTGTAGGCCAGCTGTAGGCAATCAGTGCTGCGGTGTCAAGCGGCACTTGCTTATTTCTCTCACAACATCTGGCAACACTGCCTTTGGGAAGTTATGAGAGAGAGAGAGAGAGAGAGCAGCCAGTCAATGTGTGCCATGGCCTGCATTTTTCTGCTCCCGTGATTTGTTGTTTCTGACTGCTTTCCATGAATAAGAGTGGCGCAACACAACACATCTGATAATTTGATAGCACAGCACCATGACAGACGCTCCAGTGTGCCGTGTCATTACCAGAGGTTTTGTTTTCTTCAAGTGGGAATTGCGTGCGTGCGTGTGTGTGTGTGTGCGTGCGTGCGTGCGTGCGTGCGTGCGTGCGTGCGTGCGTGCGTGCGTGTTGTTTGCTTTGTAAATTGGTTTAATTTGTAAAGCATATCAGGAGTCAGTGAGTCACCCATAAGGTTTAGAGAATTCGCACTGTCGAGACCGGTCAGCTCTCTGTGGCGTCGATTCAGAAAATAATTATATGCACGCTCTACTCTGCCCCCAGCAGTCCAAATATTATTAAATTAAATTTCAGAATGGTAGACCTGAGGCCTGAGGCCTACCATACCCTCAGGCCTGAGGCCTGATGCCTACCATTGCGTGGCACATCTATGCACGGAATGTCTATGTTCACAGGCTTCTGTGTGCGGCCTAGAGGGCATCTGAGCATGTGCTACACCATGCCTCTTACACCATGTGTCCTTTGGGAAACCGGGCTATTAACCATTTGATGCTTTAAGAAAAAAATCCTACAAAATCTGAACATAGTGCGAGTGTTGCCGATGAGGTCAAGGAAAACGTGTTTTAATGTAAATCGTACATGTAGACTATTTCAATGCTATTTCTTAATGCTCTTCCCATTTCAAAACACTCCTAACCTACAAAGCACTTAACAACCTGGCTCCCCCATACCTCTGTGATCTCCTCAAACGTCATGTCCCCTCCCGCTCCCTCAGGTCTGGTGATGCAAACCTCCTTGACGTCCCCAAGACCAAACTCCGTACGTGGGGCGACAGAGCTTTTGCCTTTGCTGCAGCACCAACCCTGTGAAATGCACTCCCTAAAGCGCTCAGAGATGCCTCCACCCTCCATACTTTCAAAACCGCCCTCAAAACCCACCTCTTCAATATTGCTTTCCCAAGCTAACTCTTTTCACTGTTTTAATGTTTTTATTCCTTAGATGTTAGTGTTTTCTTCTCTAATAAAGTTGTTTTTATTTGTTCTTGCTTCCTCTTGACCCCCATGTAAAGCGAGTTTGGGTACTCAGCAAAGCGCTATATAAGTTTGAGATATTATTATTTTTGAGTGGTGTAAACCACTCCTACAACTGGCTTTGTTAGTTTACGTGTCTGTCTGTCCGTCTGTCCGTCTGTCTGTTCGTACGAAAAAATTAGCATGGTGCATTGTGATTGGCCGGAATGAGACATTACGTCACTGACATTACGTCAGTGACCACAGCTGATCAGGCTATATAAGACCTTGCACCACTCAGTTCACACGGGTGTGATTTTATTATTAATATTATTAATATTATTATTATTACAGTATAGTAACAGTGCACTACGCATAGTGCACACTCGACTGAGTACACACAGTAAAGTAGACTCTTACGGGTTCCATTTGGTTTCATATATGCACATGCTTCAAGTGGCATAAAGTAACTAAGTACATTTACTCAAGACAGTACTGTAGGTCTACTTATTACAATGTTGAGGTGTACTTTACTGGACTATAGCACTTCTACTCCATACATATACTTTTACTCCAATACAATTATTTGAAAACTTTAGTTGCTTTGTAGATTTTGATTATTATTACAAAACATATATTAACCACTTCAGCCCTTCGGTAGGCCTAGATTTCGGCCATTTGAAAATAGCTGATCTACAAGCTCAAAATGCATCACATTGTAGATCTGCTATTTTCAAACGATTTTTATACATTTGAAAACTTGTGAACTGGGACTCCATTGTACTTTCAACTTTTATTTTTTATTTTAATTTAAATTCTGAATACCAGACTTTAATTGTATAACGGAGAGGCATCGACACTTTTACTCAAATACAAAGTGTGAGTGGTACTTCTTCCACCAGTGCACTCTTCAGAATCAAATAAACGCCGTGAATTGCCTGGGTGATTTTCGAGCGTGTCCTTTCTCTGGTCACTGAGGACAGGTCAAGCATGTGTCATTATAAATAGCCTAGGAATGACGGGGCAAAGGTTGGCCTTGAGCTGCGTCCCGGAGGACTGGGTCGGTGGGCGACGGGACAGATTGGGTGTCTCTTCCACTGGGCTCCTCCACACTCCCCCTGTCCAAATGAGGAGAGGAATGGGAGTTAGGGGCACCTGAGAGGCAAACACCTGCTAGGGCTGTCATGATTACACATTTAAATTCACAATTCATAATTGTTACAAAAATAATTGCGATACCAATATCAACCGATATCAACCACTATCAACCTAACCGCTATCAACTTAATTAACACATTTTGCCAAATTGTATTGTGATGCCCAGCTGGATGCATGACAATAAAATGCATTTTGGAGAAATTTGAATGCATTAAAAACCGATAAATGTTTTCCGAAAAATGCAAATATCGGGAGGCAGATAATATCGGACATCCCTAAAACCAACGCATTGGGACCCTAAAGGGTAGGAGCTATAAGACCTATAACATTACAAAATGGACACTGTGTGCAGTAGGGTGGGACGATATGGATATACCTAAATCTTACAAGATTTGTTGTGTCACAATCTGGCCAATAAACAACTTGTCTGCGGGTAGTGGGTACTACTAGTAGTCTAACTAATCAATCCATCACTAAAATATGTAGTGAAAATGTCATTGACAAGAAACAAATAAAACTAGTAGTGCCCCTCGGGGTACAGGTCTCCACCAGGATTGATATTTGGATCAAATCTGAAGGACTAATATTAGAAAAGTGTTGCACATAAGTGCGCCTCCTGGTGGTGCTCGAATTGAAAAATGCAGGCCAGACATTTTTCTTTGGCCTGTAGGGAGTGTGCAACTGTGCATACAATGTTTTACGCAGATCAGTGCAGTTACAGTATATGTAAAAATGCGACTCTGCCTGTTATAGCGCCACCATGAGGCTGATTTGAAAAATGTGAAGTAGCATTTCTTCCTTAGCCTAGTGGGAATATGCATGCACAGTTTCACCTGGCACAATCAGACAACTGCGTTGATGATTTGCGGCATTTTGTACAAAACGGGCCACTCCTGCACATTTTGGAAGCCAATCTTAGCCAATCAGGGTGGAATATGAGAAATAAAAAAACCCATCTTGATCACATGTGAACCGATTTGCGTGAGATTTGGATCAAATCTGAAGGAGTGTGTTTTGCATATTTAGGCCTCCTGGTGGCGCTATAAAGAGCAGATGTGAAAAATCCCGGGGATAGGTTTTTCCTTGGCCTCTAGGGAGTGTGCATACAAGGTTTTACACAGATTGGTGCAGTTACAGGTAAAAACTAACCTGACTCCGCCAGATGGGGCAGCAGAGAGTACACTGGGTTCGGGAACCCAGTGTACTCTCTGCGGCCCCATCTGGCGGAGTCAGGTTAGGTAAAAACACAAATCAGCCAGTAATAGTTTTCAAGTGGCATTTCCTATTAATTGTAAAGTTGGGCCCATTTTCTTTCATCAACGATATATCACGATATGTGTAACAGCGTATCGATTATTTATCGCGGGAGGAATAAGTATAGCGATATATCGCAATATCGATATATTGGCACACCCCTAGTGTGCAGCCACCTTCTTCAGCGTCTCTTGAAGACCACTGTTTAGTAGTTCTAACTAAGACACAAACACTGTTTGACTCAGGTCAGGTAAACAGTGTATAGTGTAGCTGTATTTGTTTTCCTTTAAAAGTAGAGTGGGCTGGGTGATCCATCCGCCTCCACACTGTCAGGGGTTTGATCCACAGCATTGACGGTTGCACTGAAGCGAGGCCGTGTGCACAGATGGATGTGACAGTTGTAACACGAGCCGGGGATTCAAACCTGCATAGCAGTGACTCTTAACTCCCTATAGCCTATGCTCTTTACAACGGGTGCATGTGTTTGCTTCCGACGTACTAACAGTCCGACAGGCATTATGTCCGACACCCTAACCTCACAGGGAAGCCACGGGTGAGTCTCAACCGGCCACACATGTTGGGAGCCACGGGTGAGTCTTACGCATGAGTCACCATTTGACTCTCATTGAAACCTTCTACCAGGAAATCACATTGATTGTAAATGACAGCTGCCATCAACTCCCACGTCTCTGAAATACCTTTATCTCGGCTTCTGTATCGTACCACTTAGGTAGCCGGATTAGGTATAACAACGTATTGTATAGGCTGCAACAAGTCTAAATGGGTTAAAAAGTAAGCAAAAACGGAAAATCGCTGGCAGGGGTGAATTATTTATTTATTTATGAATTTACCCCGGCAGGGAATGAGTTGAGGGGAATCTCTCACCATAAAAACGCACGGAGTGAGGTTCTCAAACCAAAGAAGCATGTACTCTTACCGGCTATACCGCACGTCAACGTTAAAGCAACATTGCAGCCTTGTGTGGATAATCTGTGCCGTGACTTTGGTTCTTATACTCTTATTTCACGCATGGCTGTATTAACCTGTCTTTAAAAGCTCCTCACATACACTGTCTCCAAATCCATTCCAGGGGCCCCAATCCCTTCCTACTGGCCTACCCCCACTCCATCTCCCCCTTAACCAATCAACACATCCTCGAGCCGCTGTAACAGATGGCCACAAGGGTCGTCGGGGGTTAGCCGGGGCTGCTGGAAGGGTGGGGGCCCTCGGCTGAGGTTAGGCCAGGGTAGGGTAGGGGCGGTGGTTTGGGGGAGTTGGAGTTGTTGTGACACGACCCGCCTGTCCTGTCAGGACGGGATGCAGGTGGATGAGCCCTCCCCACCCACCCAGCACCCCATGCACCACCAGCAGCACCCCTCCATACTCTCTCAGAGGAGTCAGGGGCTTTGGTTGCAGGTCAAGAAGGTGTGAGAGGCTCAGTAAAATGGGAAGGTGCATGAACCGCGTGTCACAAGTCCTGTCGAATATCTGTAAACCATTAACTTAATTACTGCCGCTAGGTGGTAGCATAAGCACACCTAACGAATGCCACCCGTCCGCTCTAACTCTACTATCCTTGTTTCATTTTCGGGTTATTCAGTGAGGTGGGGGCTGTTGTGAGCACAGTGATCGTTTGTCAAACGGTAAATCTCTTCTTCAATCGTGCAATTTTTTGTTTGTTTGTTTGTTTGTTTACATCTCTTGTAGATGATGTGGAAAATAAGTCCACACAATGTTGCATGTGCCACTAACAGTGGTTCACAATTTACAATTTTAAGGCAATTAGCAGAGCGATTTACAGTAAGCAGGAACAAAAGACATGGTAATACATCAAATACTTAAAAATAGTCATCATGAATCATACGTATTAAGAACATAACATATATAATATCTATATAATGAACTATGCATATACTTATATAGTGCTATGTCTATACATAAAATGCTATTAAGTTACATAAATTGAGCCTTTGCATACACCTGTAAGGTCGTCGGGGCTATGGCTAAGTGTTACGGGCTAAGATGGAGTCTGAAGAGGTGGGTTTTCAGACTACGGCGAAAGATTGGGAGTGAGTCTGCAGTTCTGATTGCAAGGAAGTGCATTCCATAGTTTTGGAGCCAGAAGGGAGAAGAGTTTGGGACGTGTGGAGACCAGTGTTTTAGTGAAGGTACCTCCAGCTTCCCTGCTTTGGCTGATCTGAGCGCACGGGAAGGCTTGTAGGGTTCGATCAGACATGCAGGCAAGATATGGGGGTGCCATATGGTTGCTTTGAATGCCAGCATCAAAGTTTTGTACTCTGTGCTGGCAGCGACCGCGGGAGCCAATGGAGGGAGAAGGGGGAGACATTTTGGCTGGTTGAAGACCAAGCGAGCATTTTGGATCAATATGGGAGAGGCTTAAGTGTGCATGCCGGTAGACCATAGTAAGGAGGGCGTTAGTCAAGTTTTCACATGACTGATGTCTGGATAAGGACACATTAAGAATTCAGTAAAAAACAGCTACAGTGGAATACTCCTTTAAGATGTCACTAGATGTTAATCGTGTTGTATTCTGTTGAAAGGTGCACAAAAAAGTTCCCCCATTTTGATTGAAACAAAACAAAAAGACATTGCATGAAGCTTTAAAAAAAAATCTGATTCAAGTG
The DNA here is from genome assembly GCF_951216825.1 of Electrona antarctica. NCBI lineage: Eukaryota > Metazoa > Chordata > Actinopteri > Myctophiformes > Myctophidae > Electrona > Electrona antarctica. The sequence continues at coordinate 37,453,641 of NC_136794.1, read as the reverse complement.
GTCCGGTTTTAGTATTATTCTCATTTATTTATTTTAAAGTATGGTCAACCTATAATTCAGTGGTCTCTTGGGACAGATCCCATCCCCCAAGAAAAAAAGTTCAAGTTGGTCTTACTCAGCAAACCCCCCCACCTCCACCACTCTGTAACACCTGCTTTTGAAGAGTGGGGGTATTAAGGGCCCAGTGGTGGTGGGGTTGGGGGGTGTGCGGTGGGGGCTGACGGCCAAAGTAAACACTCGCGGCACAAGGGTGGAACTAATGAACGTGGGGCACAGCCATCGCTGCCATGATTAATCTCTGCCCTCTAACCCCCGCGACCTCTGGCCCTTTCAGTTTCACACTGGCGTGTCTTTACTAAGAGCTCAGTCGACTGTTTCTGCGTGTCTTTTTGTGTTCAGTGTTTTGGTATGCCAGATTCCTTCGCTGCACGGGCACAACCTGTGTCTTTGTCTCAACCTGGAACACGGCAGAGCTGCTTCACTATTATTAATCACACGCAGCCTCTGTCTCCCCGTTCGTTCGCCGTCACTTTTTGTTTAAAGACGTCATGAGATGAAAAATGCTTTTCACACTTTTAGAGCGTTTCCGTGGTCATAATGGAGACGTGAATTAACAACTGATGAAATTTGTTTTTGAAAAAAAAAGTTGTTTTACAGTACGAGTCATTTGATTAATTGGCTTGAAATGTTACTGTCAGAGGTTACTTCTCCAGTCAAACAAATTCTAGCAGTGTTTGTCTTTAAAACCTTTTCTTAAAAAAAATAATGCTCACTTCATTCACCCAAATATAGTAGTCTGCACTGTCAAACCAATGACTTTAGACTAGAGGCCTAGCTGCATGGGCAGAGTCATTGTAAACATTCTCTTGAGCTGTTATGTAGGATAGTGGTTCCCATACTTTTTCATGTCAAGGACCCTCAAATTGACACTAATCAGCCAGCGGACCCCATTTAAAGAGATACGTCAGGGACCCCCATAAGAGAAGACTTTTTTTTACGGCTCTAGCAGTGACTCTCAACCCGTATAATTTCCCAGTTTGACATGAATTAGGCTACGGACACCCATTTAATTCTGAGTGTACAAATGGAACCATTTGTACACTCTCAGAGTTACAGACCCATAAGGGTCCATTTGGTTCCTAACTATCATTTAGTGAGGACCCCAGGGGTCCTCAAGGACCCCTGGGGTCCCCGGACCCCACTTTGGGAACCACTGATGTAGGATGTACTATACTTTGGACTTAAAACACATGCAAGTCACAATTTGCCCGACACATATAATTGGAGACCCTAGCGTGCAACGGGGTCTCTCCCAGCCTTAGACATGTGTCTCTGTTTCCCATGAACTGCTATGTGGAATAATGTCAGAGCCGCGTGAGTCCTGTCGTTTGATTAGGAAATAAAGCGTTCTTCAAGGAGATCTGCCTGCAGATACTCCCACAAAGCTTCTCATGTGAGCTCCAGTGGTGGAAAGTAACTAAGTACATTTACTCAAGTACTGTACTTAAGTATAACATTTTGAGGCAATTGTACTTTACTTGAGTATTTCCAATACTTTTACTTCCGCTCCACTACATCTCAGAGGCACTACATGTATTTGAAAACTTTAGTTATTTTGATTATTATTACAAAACATACATTAAACACGTATTTCCGCCCTATATACATTTCGGCCATTTGAAAATAGCCGATCCGATCTACAAGCTCATAATGCATTGCATTGTGATGCATTGTGGACCCCCTTGAAAACGAGTTGCTGCAACTCAAGGGCGTTTCGACTGCGCCCCTCCCCCTCACACAACACAATGTTGTGTCAAACCATGTGACCTCCATTGGAAATACATTGGGCGGCCATGACACTACACAACATGCATCCAACGAGCACGAGAATTGCATTAAAGGTGTGAGCTCAGCCTTAGGGTGCACTCACACGGTTAATGCAATTCTCTGTGCTCGTTGGATCAATGCTGTGTTGTGTCATGGCCGCCCAATGCATTTCCAATGGAGGTCACATGGTTTGACACAACATTGTGTTGTATGAGGGGGAGGGGCGCAGTCGAAACACAGCTGAAAGCCATACAACAGACCCCTCCCCCTATGTTGTGTCAAACCATGTGACCTCCATTGGAAATGCATTGGGCGGCCATGACACAACACAGCATTGATCCAACGAGCACAGAGAATTGCATTAACCGTGTGAGTGCACCCTTAGTGTATGGTGAGATTACAATTTACAATTTAGGCATTTAGCAGACGCTCTTAATCCAGAGCGATTTACATTAAGCAATAACAAAAAAGCATGGCATACATCACATATAAAAAGTAGTTATCATGAAACATGCGTAAGCTAAGAACGTAACAGTGGAGTATCTATGTAAACTATACATACTATACTATAATATATATTATACATGTGTACTATAAAGTACTATGACTACTTAAAATGCAATTCTAGTGCTGTCTACGTAACATGCTATAAGTCTGTTTAAATACTATCTAAGTCTACATAAAGTGCTATCTAAGGGGCTAGGCTAGGGCAAGTGCTACGGGCCATGGTGGAGTCTGAAGAGGTGGGTTTTCAGACTACGGCGGAAGATTGAGATTGAGGCTGCAGTTCTGATTGTGATGGGAAGTGCATTACATAGTTTTGGAGCCAGAAGGGAGAAGAGTTTGGGACGTGTGGAGCGTTGTCCCGGCGTTTTTAGTGAATGCACTTCCAGCTTCCCTGCATTGGTTGATCTGAGTGCGCGGGAGGGTTTGTAGGGTATGATCGTACTTGTAAGATATGGGGGAGCCATGCCTTTGGTTGCTTTGAATGCCAGCATCAGAGTTTTGTATTCTGTGCGGGCAGTGACCGGGAGCCAATGGAGGGAGCGGAGAAGGGGAGAATTTTGGCTGGTTGAAGACCAAGCGAGCTGCGGCATTTTGGATCAGTTGGAGGGGCTTAAGTGCACATGCCGGTAGGCCAGTAAGGAGGGAGTTACAATAGTCAAGTTTTGACAAGACTGTTGTCTGGATTAGGAGCTGGGCTGACTCCTGGGTGAGGAACGGTCTAATTTGTCGTATGTTATGTAAACCTACAGGATCGAGTGACAGCTGTGATGTGTGTTTTGAACGAGAGCTGACTGTCCAGGACAACACCAAGGTTCCTGGCTGTCGGGACAGACTTTACCAGGGCGTTGTCTACGGAGATAGTTAGCTCCCACATAGGGCAGGACTTAGCTGGGAAGAACAGAAGCTCAGTCTTGTCTGGGTTCAGCTTGAGGTGGTTGGAAGACATCCACTGTGAGATGTCAGCCAGGCATGCAGTGATGCGCTCTTCCACCTGGGTGGCAGAGGGGGGGAAGGATAGAAACAGTTGTGTGTCATCGGCATAGCAGTGATAGGATATATTGTGAGCCGAGATGATAGTGCCAAGGGATTTAGTGTACAGTGAGAAAAGGAGGAGACCAAGTACAGATCCCTGTGGGACCCCAGTTTGGAGGGTACGGGGGGATGATAACAAACCTTTCCAAGAAACCTGGTAGGTCCGGTCAGAGAGGTAGGAGGAGAACAACTTCAGCACCGTCCCGCCGATGCCTAGATCAGCTAGGGTGTCTAGGAGCAGCTGGTGGTTCACTGTGTCAAATGCCGCCGATAGGTCTAGGAGAATCAGGACTGCAGAGTGGGAAGCAGCCTGGGCAGCATGTAGTGCTTCTGTGACTGCGAGGAGTGCAGTTTCCGTGGAGTGTGCCTTCTTGAATCCTGACTGGTTGGGATCCAGCAGGTTGTTCTGTGAGAGATGGAGAGAAAACTGGTTAGAGACAACACGTTCAAGGGTTTTGGAAAGAAAGGAAAGGAGTGATACCGGTCTGTAGTTCTTGACATCTGAGGGGTCAAGAGTTGTTTTTTTGATGAGTGGTGATACCCTGGCTGACTTGAAGGCAGATGGGACGCAGCCTGAGGTTACTGAGGTGTTGATGATGGAGGTATTGAAGGGGAGCAGGTCAGGTGCGATGGTCTGGAAGATTGGAGACGGGACGGGGTCGAGAGGTCAGGTGGTAGGTCTAGTGGATGTGACTAGTTTTAGGACCTCGTCTGGGGATAGAGGAGAGAAGGAGGACATGCATGGTATGTTATGGTTAGCATTGGTTGAGTCGAGTACTTCTTTATGGGGGAGGGGGGTAAAGGAGCTACTGATATCATCAACCTTCTTTTCGAAGTAGGTGGCAAAGGCCTCCGCGGTGAGGGAGGAGGGTTGAGTGGGGGAGGGGGTTTAAGGAGGGAGGAGAAAGTGGAGAAGAGTTTCCTTGGGTTAGAAGTACAGGATTGGATTTTGGTGTGATATAAGGAGGTTTTAGCAGTGGTTAGTGAGAAGGAGAAGGCAGAGAGGAGTGAGTGAAAGTGGGAGAGATCATCTGGTAGCTTTGTCTTGTGCCACTTCCTTTCAGCTGCCCTGAGAGGTGTTCGTTCAGATCTGAGGGTTTCAGATAACCAGGGGGCCGGTGGGGATGAGCGAGCTGGCCTGGTCGAGAGAGGGCAGTGTTGGTCAAATGCAGATGAGATAGAGGAGAGGAAGGATGTGGTTGCGGAGTCGGGTGAGAGAGAGGGGAAGGACTCCAGGGAGGGTAGAGAGGAGAGAATAGAGGATGAGAGGGAAGAGGGGTTTAGGGACTTGAGATTGCGTCTGGTGGTGATGTTCGGAGGGTTAGTAGGTTTAGGTGGGAGAGTAGAGAGAGAGAGGGAGAAGGTTATGAAGTGGTGGTCAGACTTAATTAAGGGGGTAACAGAGAGTGTGGAGGGGGAGCAGGCTCTGCAGAACACAAGGTCCAAAACATTACCAGCCTTGTGAGTGGGAGGGGAGGGAGATAAGGAGAGGTGAGGGGAGGCGACAGGGCCTTCTTCCTTAGTGTACGGTGAGGGGAGGCGACAGGGGGGAAAGAAAATGTGAGGTAACTCCCTAGACCAGGGGTCTTCAACCTTTTTCAGGCCAAGGACCCATTGGTTGAGAGAGAGAGAGAGAGAGAGAGAGAGAGAGAGAGAGAGAGAGAGAGAGAGAGAGAGAGAGAGAGAGAGAGAGAGAGAGAGAGAGAGAGAGAGAGAGAGATGAAGCAGGGACCCCCAATACATAACATTTCGTTGCAGATTAAACCTTTTCATAGATTCTTTTTTTATATATTTGTTTTTATCCCACGATTTTGCAACCCATTTTTTTCACCCAGTATCTAATGTAATCCTGAGTGCTAGACTCTCTGCCAACAGACTGACCTCATGCTTCCTTATATGCATGACGACTCCAAGCCACTTCTTTTCACCTGTAAGGGGGGAGTTTCCCTGGTTGGACGTAGTGCGTGGAAGGAACACGTTATTCCAACCAGTTACTTTCCCCCTCCATCAGGCGCCCCGGATGACCAAGGGGGTGGGGGGTGTGGCGAGTGGTGGCAGTTTAGAGACCAGGATTACTGCATGTTTTTTTGTGGGGGTACCACAAACATGAAAACTCCACACAGAAAGGCCCTTTCGCCAACCCTGCCTCGGGTATGGGCACTGATGACACAGAGGAGAGAACACGCCCACAGCACCCTCAGCGTCTCCAGCCCCCCCCCCATCCCCCCCACAAAATAAATACATAAATACACCCGCTTCCCCATACTCAAAGTCCCAGAAAGCTCCGCTTAAACTGATCCCTTAACCCATTAAGACCCAGGGCCAATTCTTATACGAATGCCTTCTGAATCGTTGAATATAGCCAACGAAAAAACAAAACAAAAAAACTGTAGAATGGCACAGATGCTTTCCCGGTGTTGATGAGTTAATTTTCATCACTGCATTCTTTCCAGGGTTGGCCGTGCCAAGGAACGGGGCAGGAATTCCGATACGAAAACCCCTCCACCCCCCCACACCCCTGTTTGCCCCGCGGGCCAAAGCCCAGGGAACTCCCTGACTCAACAAGCAGATCGAATGAGATAAGGGAGGGTTGTGTGTGTGGAGCTTTAGCTTGCTAACTTGCGCACGAAGACATTCTCACATATCAAGAAATTCGAAGCGGAGACATGCAAATGGTCCACATGCCTCCAGAGGCACAAGCACACTGACACATGGATATATGCGGGCGTGAGTATGCGTGGACGTGCATGCACGCCACGCCACACACATATGCACGCACGCACGACACACACTTATGCACGCACGCACACCACACACATATGCACGCACGCACGCACACACATATAGTGGTGTCACTGTCATAGTTATATTTCCTGTATCTGGGGGCTCATTCAGAAGAATAATCAGTCAAGCCAGGAACATTTAAGAAACGGCGAAAACAGACGCTGAATGTACACCGTTGTGTGTGTGTGTGTTTATGTCTATATTTGTGCCTATGTGAGTGTTTGCTTGCATACACGTCACTGATATTTGTGGGAAAGCATTCTTTCACTTGGGCCGGATCTTCGCTGGCAGATGCGTATGCCTGGTGGGAGAGGGATGCTGGTGTATGTGTGTACCGTGTGTGTGTGTGTGTGTGTGTGTGTGTGTGTGTGTGTGTGTGTGTGTGTGTGTGTGTGTGTGTGTGTGTGTGTGTGTGTGTGTGTGTGTGTGTGTGTGTGTGTGTGTGTGAGAGTAGAGGGGGCGGACTAACGGTAATCACAGCAATTACTGTAAACAGTCACACTGGTATTGAGTTCTTCCTCCCTGCTCCTTGTCTATTTCCTGAAGCGCTCACATGTCAGCAGTGTGCGTCTCCGTCATTGCCTGCTATGTGTGAGTAATGCCCAGAGTGTCCAGACCTCTCTGGAGTCTCCAAATTGCATCTGCAACGGCTCCTGCATGTGACGTGGTATACTGTATGTGATAACTTTTCTGTTTATTCCAGCTTGGATGTCAGGTGCAGTTCAAGGCCCCCGCAAATGGACTTGGGTTTCCATCCTCAACCCCCGGACCGCTCACTTTTTTGTGAGTATTTTTCCATTTTGGAAAGCGCAGAGAGTGCCGGCCCATCACCAGGCACCGGTCACCAGGGTGATAACATCAGCACAACACAACAGAATGTCACGAATCACGAATATGAACAATGCGTTGCGACGCGACGCATTGTGAGCTTGTAGATACACTAACAACATTTAGCTGCCGATATCTAGCATATTTTTACTTAAGTCGAAAATGTGAGTACTTTTTTCCACCAGTGTGAATATGCTGTATGGAACGGCAGTCTGGTGAGAGAGCATGAAGCCCATCATGCTTTATTGTACGCCAAATATCAAGAATATCTAGAAAGCTGCAGAACACGTCGCAATGTGATGCTTTGTGAGCTTGTAGATCTGCTATTCTCTATTTGTTTCGAAGGTTTCGGCGGACTACCTTTGACCACAATGGGTTTCCCAAAACAGGGGCGGGCACCAGGTTGAAAGTGATTTCTTCCCTCACACACGGCGAGGGAAGGGTCTTTTTGCTGCGCATCCACAAAAGTGTCTCTCTCCACTTCAAACGCGAAATCAGCTTGCACAGACAGCCGAGCGTTAGCATTAGCCTTCTCCTTCTTTTTTGGTGCGGTACCACCCCACGAAGGAGTCTGCTAGCGAAATGTCATCCTTGTATTTCCGCGCCTGCGCACAGGTGACCGCGCAGGCAGGAAAAACAGTGAATGTTTCCCTATCAACTGACAGAGGCAAATCACACATTGGATTGTCGGTAACCTCCAGCGCCGGGAACACTTTATCCCCCGCCAGATCGTTACAGAGAATCATCATAATACCTAATAACTGGCAGGCTCTCGCGAACAGCGACCTGCACAAGGCCGGAAACAAGCGGAGAATGCAAGAACAACAAATGCAAGGACGATCGTGATGAGCGCATCTCCACATGGAGTTGAATTTGACTTCCGAGGTCCTCTGTTACATAACTGTCTATTTGGGATGTGTTTAACACCCGATCTGAGTTCTGGATACGACAGTCACAGGGGAAACCGGCGTCATCGTCACGTTTGCACTGCGGTGGCGAGCGTATCGACCCCGACTTGAACTCAAACTACTGCTGTCTTGTCTTTTGGACTCCCACAGTAATAAAAAATACAATAACATAAATCACGGAACATCAAGTGTTTTCATTACTATAACGAGCCTCCTCCTCTCTTCCCTTGTTCCCTCGACTGAAAAGTCCAGAGATTTCCCCCCCGGAAAGCCTTGTAAGAAAAGGTCCCGGCGCGGGAGTGTCGGATGACCCCCTGTGGACGTTGCGGAGCTGACCAGCTACATACCGTCACCGCGACCGTCCAAATCTGTCAAAAGCTGTCAGAGTTGAAGATAACATTGTGGCCAACAGACAGGCTGATGTCTTTCCCAAACGGTGTCTGGGATCAGGCCCCAAAGCAAACAGATATCATCTCCATGAGAATGGAGAGAATGGCTCACCGTTGTTCTATGGATGGTTATGAAATATATTACATGTTGTTGTTGTCGGGCAGAAACCTCCTATCTCCACATTTGTGTGTTTAAAAAAAAAATATATATATATCATAGGCTAACTACAGCGTCACTACAGCAAGCTCCAAACGTTTGAGCTTGTAGATCTGCTACTTTTTGATACTTTTGAATTTGAATCCTGAAAAGTAACCGTTTTGGACATAATGAGCTTTCCATCCGACAGAGACTACAGCCTAAAGAGTGTGTGTGTGTGTGTGTGTGTGTGTGTGTGTGTGTGTGTGTGTGTGTGTGTGTGTGTGTGTGTGTGTGTGTGTGTGTGTGCGCGTGTGTGTTTGAAGAGTCCAAACTGACTGTGAAATATGGACTGGAAGTAATCAAAAGGGCAGGTGTGGCCCGTCTGACGAAACACATTTTGGCCGCTTGTATCTGCAACGTTATTCTTTCGGTCATGACCCACACTTCATGACCATAGGTGAGAGTTAGAATGAAGATTGCTCGGTAGACAGAGAGCTTTGCCTTCTGGCTCAGCTCTCTTTTCGTCACAACAGTGTGGTACAGCGACTGCAATACCGCCCCTGCCCCTCCGATTTTCCAGCTGATCTCCTTCTCCGTCCTCCCCTCACTCGTGAACAAGACCTCTAGATATTTAAATTCCTTCACCTGGGGCAAAGTCTCAATCCCTATACTTGGACTGCACAATCCATCAGTTTCCTGCTGAGAACCATGGCCTCAGATTTGGAGATGCTGATCCTCATCCCAGCCGCCGTACACTCGACTGAGAACCGGTCCAGTGAGAGCTGAAGGTCTCGGACCGATAGTGCCATTAGGACCACACTGTCTGCAAAAAGCAGTGAAGCAAAGCTTAGCCCACCAAACTGTGGGTTGCCATGGCAACCAATGGGCTCAGGCAGAGCCCGGAAATTGGACATGTGTTGGGACTTTGGCTCATTAGGTCCTGACCGGAGCCTTTTCTGGCGGTTCTGGACAACCGTGTATCCGACGTCGGTGGGGAGAATGGTTCTCGTGGATTACAGATGTACGTACACGCGTACGTAGGTATGCACATACATACGTACAGGCATTCGGTTTACCAAGTACACAGACCTCCGGGGGGCCCCCAATCAATAGGGTTAACCATGTAAGTGTATACCTATCGAACATACGTACAGTAGGTAATGACTTACAATGGTGTAAAGTAACTAAGTACTGTACTTAAGTTAAACTTTGTGGTATTTGTACTTTACTTACTCAGATGCAATTTTTTACTCCACCACATTTATTTGGCAGCTTTAGTTATAGTTACTTTGTAGATTTGGATTATTACAAAACATAGGTTACATTACCCTGCAATTAAGCCCTATATACATTGTGGCCTATACATTTTGGCCATCTACAAGCTCAAGCCGAGCATGTAGATTGGCTATATCTTTTTTTTTAAGATTTGTATTTGAAACATTCTACATATAGTGCTAAGTGCTTGCTACTTTTGGTACTTTAAGTACATTTTGATAGCAATACTTTTGTACTATTACTCAAGTAAATTTTGAATTCCGGACATTTACTTGTAACAGAGTATTTCCATATTGCAGTATTGTGAGTACCTTTTCCACCACTGATGACTTATCAGCCTCGGTGTGATGCGTGAATGTAGCTGTGCTGCACATGCATGGCCCGACGGTTTCAGTTTACGTCAAATGTCGTGGGTTCCTGCAAAAGTACATAAACTAGATTAGATTAGTTGCGTTATTGTCATAGCATATTAAAACAAAACAAAACAACGTCATTTGGCAGTGATCCACTCAAAACTGCAGCATGAAAGCATGAAAGAAATATAATACTCCAAGTGTGTATGTTTTGCATTTGTGATGTTTGTAAACAACCTAATAAAAAGAGACAAAGATGCTCCAACTCTTAATGCATTTGTCCAAAACTTGCAATGGCCAGATTTATTCCACATTGTGTATTGATATCAAAGCAACGTTGCCGTTGCGCGCGTGCGCACACACACACGCACACGCACACGCACACGCACACGCACACACACACTAAATAAACACTTCTGCAATATAAAACACTCTGCGAATGAGTATCAGCAGAGGCCATGGGGGAGTGTGCTGTGATTGGTGGAGTCGAGAAAAAGTGATTTCTAAAAGAGCCCCTGTTGTGCGCACGGGGTCGCAAAGGAAGGCCCCACCTGCTCTCTGACCTTGACCCCAGCACCAATCATCCTCAGCTGTGTGTGTGTGTGTGTGTGTGTGTGTGTGTGTGTGTGTGTGTGTGTGTGTGTGTGTGTGTGTGTGTGTGTGTGTGTGTGTGTTGTCTGTGCGCATGTGCGTGCGTGTTTGTGTGTGTGTGCGTGCGAGCGCGCCTGTGTGTGTGTGTGTGTGTGTGCTCGCGCCTGTGTGTGTGTGTGTGTGTAGGTGTGTGCACAGTGCACACATGCGTGAACCCACTGCTGCTACGCCACATCCCCCAGGGGCTTAAGGGCCTGATGGCAGGGAGGTGGCGACCCTTGACCCCTGTGGTCTCGGTGTCATGACTCCCAGCTGCAGCCCCTTCCAGCAGGTGGGACGGCTCACTCCGAGCCTCATGGGTGACTGTGGAAGCGTAGCGCTGTGGAGATGAGTGATACCCTACACTGGCTAAACTCCTCTAGTGTCCATTTAACTTGCTGCCTCTCTGGGGATGCAGCAATTGCCACCAAGCCCTTTTTTTTCCATGTCAATGACCCACAAAATGATGTGTATTTAGCCGCGGACCGAGCCTGCGTGCGTGCGTGCGTGCGTGCGTGCGTGCGTGCGTGCGTGCGTGCGTTGTGACAAAATAAACTACCACCTGCTTGTTATTGTGTAAACTTCTTCTAAATTCTCTCTTCTAAATTCTAAACCAATGATCAAACAAACCAAACGTCTCTTCTAAATTTTAAACCAAACTGATCAGCATACAGAAGATATTATATAGATCATATCTAATAGAAATGTGGACAAAAATAAGCTGAGGGAGAAAAAAACACGGCATCTACACCACGGAACTGAGGTTGACGCTTAATCGCTACGACAACCAAGCACAACATGTGGCTCCAATAGTGGATAGGCTCAATTTGTACGGCTAAATGCGTCCATCCACCGCCTAATGACATTGGAAAACAAACCAGAGCAATGTGCACACATGCGCGCACACGCAACACACACACACACACACACACACACACACACACACACACACACACACACACACACACACACACACACACACACACACACACACACACACACACACACACACACACACACACACACACACACACACACACACACACACACACACACACACACACACACACACACACACACACGAATCGCATGAAAAAGTTATAGATTTTAACTCCCACCAGGAATTTAAATTGTAAACAGATTTGGTTTCACGCCGCGGGAATGACCCAATAACTGGAACGCCGTCCTGGAAATAAAGCAGCATTAGATAGACTCCCAACACCCATAATTAAAAGAATTACTCATATTGATGCATGAACTGAAACATCCACTCTGAACACTCCACTGGCAGCTGCAGCATGGCGGCCAGGGCAAGTCCACTCTGACGAGCGATATGTGGGGGACCGAACACAATGGAACTGTGAGAGTGGCAAAATGCACACATTTGCACACTCTCACAGCTGCAGTAATGAACAGGACTCAGGATATTATTACAGTGAATGAAAGCACTAGACTTTTGTGCGAACGAACGAGCGAGCGAGCGAGCGAGCGAGCATGCGTGCGCGAGTGCGTGTGTGTGTTTCAGTTTGAGTTCAAATTCTGCCTGTGCTTATGTTAGTTTGTGTGTGCATGCAAGTATGCAAAATGTCTGGATCTGCCCATGCACATGACATTTAGAGCATGCACGTGCATTCGCTTGTTGTCGTTGAGCATACAAGTATACACGCTCCAAAACATACACAGCTGCATGTGTGTGCGTGCGTGTGTGCGTGCGGTATAGTAAGTACAGTATCGCCCCTATCGGGGGTGCATGTGTTTGGTTCGACAGTCTGACAGGCATTATTCCGACATCCTACCCCAAACCCTAACCTAACCCTAACATCACAGGGAAGCCACGGGTACATTTTAACCGGCAACGCATGTTGGAGCCACGGGTGAGTCTTAACCGGCCACGCATGTGTCCTATAACCTGGCAACACATATGTCGTGAGCCAGGGGTGAGTCTTAACCAGCCATGCATGTGTCCTATAACCTGGCAACACATATGTCGGGAGCCAGGGGTGAGTCTTAAACAGCCATGCATGTGTCCTATAACCTGGCAACACATATGTCGGGAGCCAGGGGTGAGTCTTAACCGGCCACGTATGTGTCCTATAACCTGACAACACATATGTCGGGAGCCAGGGGTGAGTCTTAACCGGCCACGCATGTGTCCTATAACCTGGCAACACATATGTCGGGAGCCAGGGGTGAGTCTTAACCAGCCATGCATGTGTCCTATAACCTGGCAACACATATGTCGGGAGCCACGGGTGAGTCTTAACCAGCCATGCATGTGTCCTATAACCTGGCAACACATATGTCGGGAGCCAGGGGTGAGTCTTAACCAGCCATGCATGTGTCCTATAACCTGGCAACACATATGTCGGGAGCCAGGGGTGAGTCTTAACCAGCCATGCATGTGTCCTATAACCTGGCAACACATATGTCGGGAGCCAGGGGTGAGTCTTAACCAGCCATGCATGTGTCCTATAACCTGGCAACACATATGTCGGGAGCCAGGGGTGAGTCTTAACCGGCCACGCATGTGTCCTATAACCTGGCAACACATATGTCGGGAGCCACGGGTGAGTCTTAACCAGCCACGCATGTGTCCTATAACCTGGCAACACATATGTCGGGAGCCAGAGGTGAGTCTTAACCAGCCATGCATGTGTCCTATAACCTGGCAACACATATGTCGGGAGCCAGGGGTGAGTCTTAACCAGCCATGCATGTGTCCTATAACCTGGCAACACATATGTCGGGAGCCAGGGGTGAGTCTTAACCGGCCACGCATGTGTCCTATAACCTGGCAACACATATGTCGGGAGCCACGGGTGAGTCTTAACCAGCCATGCATGTGTCCTATAACCTGGCAACACATATGTCGGGAGCCAGGGGTGAGTCTTAACCAGCCATGCATGTGTCCTATAACCTGGCAACACATATGTCGGGAGCCAGGGGTGAGTCTTAACCGGCCATGCATGTGTTGGACTAATGCCTGTCGGACTGACCTACGTCGGATCAACGTATGTGCCCCCTCTGTTGGGTGGAATCGTCTAATGTCCAAAACTGACTTTTTAAGATTCAAATTCAAAAGTAGCAATATACTTTTCGAGCTTGTGGATTGATGCTTTTGTGCGATGCTGTACCGTACGATCAAGTTACGAAAAAAACAACACAAAAAAGTTAGAATATGGATATAGGCGGTGTCTGCCCAACAGCAACGATACATTATTTCCCTATGATAACAATTTATTTCTCTTTCTTTCTCATAATCCGGCCTGGCTTGACGTGCATGTGCTTGCGTGGCAGATGGGCATCCTCTTGTGCCAACAAGCTCATCTTGGCAGGAGGGCCTTGCCGCGGGGCGACCGGAGTGGAAGTCAAGCCCAGGGATCGTGGCCCTACAGGCAGCCCAGTCCAGCATGCTGGCAGGCAGCGCTGGCTCTTGGCTGACCTCTGTGTCCAACAGGCCTACTGCTCATTCACTCACCTCATTAGCTTGACAGGAGCAACCAAACAAATTGAGGGCACCACAGAGCTCAGAGCACTTCCATGGGAACATTTCTCTTGCTCCCCCCCTTCTCTCTCTCTCTCTCTCTCTCTCTCTCTCTCTCATGTGCTCTCTACCACTCTTTTCTGCCCACTCTCTCTCTCTTCTCCCCCTTCTCTCTCCCTCTCCCTCCTTCCCCCCCAGCTCCTTGGGGTCACACTGGAGCACACACTGTACACAAAACACGCCCACAGGTAAACATTCACGTCTGCTTAAGAGAGTGTCAGACTCAGACTTAAACGCAGGCAGACAGGCAGGCAGGCAGGCAGGCAGGCAGGCAGACAGACAGACAGACAGACAGACAGACAGACAGACAGACAGACAGACAGACAGACAGACAGACAGGAGCATGTGCACATGCTCAGACACAGCTGTGAGTGGATAGGACACACTGACATCCCGCATGCCTTCGGCCTGCATGGTGAGACAATAACTATAGCCATTCTACAACATTGCCCATTTTTATGAAATAATAAATAATAAATAAATAATAAATAATAAATAATAAATAATAAATAATAAATAATAAATAATAAATAATAAATAATAAATAATAACCACTAAGATGCCTGAGGGCGAGAAGCGACCTCGCCCTAAAGGGCGAGGTCACGTGCATGCATCCGACTCGTTGGCGTCCATCTGCATCCGTCTGCTGGGCGAGGCATGGGGCACTAATAACTTTGGGGCAGGCCCGTCTAGAGTTTGAAATTTGAATGGACAGGTATAAGTCAAAAAGTAGACATCGAAGAGGAAGGATGGATTCATCAACATGTGGAATATCAGAACAGGTTCTGACATATATCCATATATGGAGATCTAAGGGTTTGAGGTTTGAGTTCAGATGTAGAGTTGCTGGCCAATAGTGATGACATCAGGGATCTCCATATATGGGCTTACCTGCGACAGCAGGTCGCATTTACTATGACATCAGGGTCTCCACATCTCCATCCCTGATGATGTCACATGATGTCACGAGACCTGGGCACCATCTATGGTGCCATATATGGTGCCCGACACACTAACTGACGGGAAATGCTCGATTCCATAGTTAACTGCGACCTGCAGTCACAATAATAATGTAAAGGCTTTAGAGATTAACCTGGTTAATCAATTTCGAATTTGAATTATTTCATGTCAATATATTGATATATACAGTAGAAGATATCAAATATATAAAATACCCAACTATAGAGAGTATGCGCATGCTACAAGTGAATGGCACATTGAGTGGCAAATCGAGTGGAAAAGCAACAGGCAAAGTGAGTTTAACATCGTTTAATGTTGTTTAATGCAATCAGATATGACTTTTCTGTGTGGATGTATGGGCTGTCAAGGCCAGAAAGTAGTTTTTTGCCACTCAGTAGGCGTTCCTGCATAACTTCCTGGTTTGATGATGATGTCACGCGCATACCCTATATTAGTCGAAAAAGAAAGTAATACGCGGAAAAAAACACATTTCAGCCCTATAAATTCCACTGATTGCACCCATGGCCAGCACAGATTAATAACACAAGTAGACGCGCCCTCAAAGGATTAAAGGAATGATGTTGCCGTGACCGTGCGGAGATGAGTTATCGCTCTGCACTATTGTGGCGTTTTGGCTTTTCTGTCTCATCGCATATTTCTTGCCTCGTCAGCAATTCCTAAAAAAAACCCGTAAATGGATCCTTGAACAAGACACAGTGAGTGAAACAGAGGGCTTGTGAAATGAGTACTTTTACAGCAAACATTACACATTGTCTCTGTCGGATGGAAACCTCATGTCCAAAAGGGTTACTTATACTCTTCAGGATTCAAATTCAAAAACAGCAAAAGTGGCAGATCTGCAAGTTCGAAACGCGTCGCTGCGCACCACGTTTCGAGTTTGCAGATCTGCTATACTTTTGTTTTGATGCTTTTGTGCGACGCTGTAGTATGATCATGTAGGGCGTCCGAAAAAACACAATAAGTTAGAATATGGAGATGAGAGGTTTCTGCCCGACAGCGATGATATCTGCTGCGGTCGTGGACCGGGCCCCCGGCAAAAAAAAAAAAAAAGTCTTTCCACTTGTTGGTTCTCATGTAACCGAGGGACACTCAACTAAAGGTTGATTTATGAGACGCAACAGTCCGTTGAACCTGTTCCGTGAATCGCGGTCCCGTTGCGCAATTTCTGCGGAATTGGCCCGCGCTCTGCCTTGAGCTCATCGTGTGATTCGACATGCCCTAATGCTCGTGGTATGCTGTGTGTAAGAGAGAGAGAGAGAGAGAGAGAGAGAGAGAGAGAGAGAGAGAGAGAGGGGCTATCAAATGCTGGGCATGTTTGGTTACTTATTCGCACTGTTTTTATGGCGGGCGAGCGCCATCATTTGTTGAT
Organism: Electrona antarctica; assembly: GCF_951216825.1. Classification (NCBI taxonomy): domain Eukaryota; kingdom Metazoa; phylum Chordata; class Actinopteri; order Myctophiformes; family Myctophidae; genus Electrona; species Electrona antarctica. The sequence goes on along the minus strand of NC_136794.1, from coordinate 37,437,075 downwards.
TTTACTGAGTGTCTCCGCGAGGACCCGCCTTCTGTTTGAGGACTTTGTCTGTGGCGTGAGCAGGCCTAAACTTGGACCGGACGGCCCAGAGAAAAGGGAAGACGGGCCTGGAGGCTGACAGACACACGCCGCCCGGAACCCTCTCCATCTGAGTGCTATTACACAGTTGTGTACCCCCATGCACTCATGCAATCAGACATGTGCATCCATGCGTACTGTACACATTTTTTGGTGCGGCTGAAAGTGCCTAAAACGTTGCCAGTGAGAGACTTCGCTGTCTCCCCCCGGTTGTTATTGCTCGGGCCCCGCCGTCACATATACATTTCATCTGTGATCTTTAAATGCTTAGCGTGTGTCAGCGCAGAATTCCATTAGTTTCCATCTGTTTAATATCCACTCGGCTTATATATTGGCCTATCATCAGCATCCCGGACCCCGGCTAAATCTTCCCAATCAAAGACACCCAGTCCCCAGAGAAAGCCATCTTAACCCATTGCTGACATGCAGTAACTCATTTCCAACCACCTCAGAGACTCGTAGTGTCACCTCATCTGAACCAGTCATGTCATTTATGTAGATTAAGTCACTTATGTTGAATTAAGTCACTTACGCCTATTAAGTTAATCTTTTGTAATAAATCAGTGTTTAACATGTCATTATTATTGCGATTGATGTGCAGTTTATTTGAAATTGTCAGGCGTTTATTTTCGGGAAGTTTCAGCTAATGGTTCACTTTCCAGAGTCATGCAAGGCCTGTGTTTTTCCATAATGCACAACATATACAGTCAGTGATGGAAAGTAACTAAGTACATTTACTTAAGCACTGTACTTGAGTACAATATTGAGCAATTTGTACTTTACTTGAGTATTTCCAATTTCCAATACTTTTACTTCTACTCCACTACATCTCAGAAGAAAATATTGTACTTTTACTCAGCTGCATTTATTTGAAAACGTTAGTTACTACAGTAGTTACTTTGATTGTTATTACAGCCCTATATACATTTCGACCATTTGAAAACAGCCGATCTACAAGCTCACAATGCACATTGTGAGCTTGTAGATCTGCTACTTTCGAAAGATTTGTATACATTTGAAAACTTGAAATGTATGGGACATTATGCATGTGAGTAGCCTACTAATTTATTTTGGTACTTTAAGTACATTTTCATACCAATACTTTTGCACATTAACTTTTACTCAAGTAGGCTACATTTTGAATTCCGGACGTTTACTTGTAACAAAGTAGTTCTCCATTGCAGTATTGATACTTTTACTTAAGCAAAACAATAGAGTACTTTTTCCACCACTGCAGTGCAACAGTTCCCACTGGTTTTAAGACACTGAGCAAAGGCAGTATTTGGCCTGCGCTTTGCTAATGTTGGAACCTCAGTGTAGAGCAATTATGTTTTATGTATTATTGTTTGCATTGCATTTACTTACACGTTGATAAAATCAAAAGCACGATTGATGAATATAAGCAACGGCAATGTACAAGCGAGGTCACTCCAGGCTCAGGGGTTGGACGTCAAAATAAATCATGTCTGATTCGCAAAGTCTTGCATATGACATTAACAGTTCTAGTGCCGGGAATTGTTTGATCCAGTGTTGCGTCGCTGCGTAATACGACAGACCCGCTATTTGTTTTATGAACCTAAATCGCATCGCATTAAAAATAATAAAAAAAGTCCGCCTCTGCCGTGAAACCGGAAATCGATACTTATGCTGGGCTGCTAGGGCTTCTGGGAAATTGAGCCCAATGCAAGTGGACGGGCGGCTTGTTTGGACTACAACTTGCTCTGCACTCTGGTTTCGTTTCGCATTGTCATGGCCGCTGGCTCGTTTCATCATAACAAGATGACGGACCATTTCTTACCCGATTTTCACGGAACAAATGCCCAAATACTTCAGCGTATGCTCCAAAGGTAATAAAACAATCCAGGCAGCGTAGGAAATTTGATTAAAAGTCGGGTTCCGCGTGATGTGGCGTCAAACTGTTAAATGAGAACATGACATGCTGCAGTAAACGTAGCAGCAGAAAAATAATGTCTAGTTGTTTTATTTTTCTCTCAAAATGTTTGGTTTGAGCGATTGACAATTTGTTCCCACTCCCCGGAAAAATGCGGAAGTAGAGCGTTCTTCCGGGTCCTTAAAACGCCACTAAGCAACTCCCCATTGAAATGAACAGTGGGGGCGGGGCTGTTCGTTATATATAACTATGTGTGCCACCCGGACACCCATAGCAGCGGAAATAAAAATAAAGAAAAACCTAAGCGCTAGCACGTCTCGCATCCCTGCTATAGCCCAGTTTGAACTATAGTTAAAATTGCTGAATATAAACCTGTTGACGATAATACATCCAGTAAATCCTTACTTTCATCATTCTCCTCTTCATCCTTCCCATTCCTGTCGACCAACTATATGTTCCCGTTTACAGCAGACCTGGGAAAGCAATAATTGTTTTCCACGCACGCACGCACGCACGCATTATGGTGGGGAAAAACACAGGCCTTGCATGACTGGAAAGTGAACCATTAGATGAAACTTCCCGAAAATAAACGCCTGACAATTTCAAATAAAAAATCAATCGCAATAATAATGACAACATGTTAAACACTGATTTATTACAAAAGATTAACTTAATAGGCGTAAGTGACTTAATCAACATAAGTGACTTAATCTACATAAATGACATGACTGGTTCAGTTTTTTGCTATGTTAAACTCTAGCTGAAAACAGACGGCCACCAAATGTGGCGTGATGTGAGCTTGTAGATCACAGTTTCTCTGCACGACACTGGCACACGCAACTAACTATAAATCAGGCTTAACTCTAATCCTAACCCCCTAAACCTAACCTCCAAATGTCTAATCCTAATCCTAACCCCTGCAGGTTAGGACCCGTTTGTCACTATAACTTGTACTGCAAGTATTTCACGCACGCACGCACGCACGCACGCACACACGCACGCACGCACAACACTCCCCAAATTTGTCCCTGCCTCCCTGCCGGACCGAGACAGACAGGAAGACAGCCAAATGGACGGCGGCACGTTGTGTCCCCCATGGGGACACACAGGACGGGGACAGACAGGAGGACAGCTACATGGACGGCGGCACGGGGGACACACAGGACGGGGACAGACAGGAGGACAGCTACATGGACGGCGGCGCGTTGTGTCCCCCGCAGGGGACACACAGGACGGGGACACACAGGAGGACAGCTACATGGACGGCGGCACGTTGTGTCCCCCATGGGGACACACAGGACGGGGACAGACAGGAGGACAGCTACATGGACGGCGGCACATTGTGTCCCCCATGGGGACACACAGGACGGGGACAGACAGGAGGACAGCTACATGGACGGCGGCGCGTTGTGTCCCCCATGGGGACACACAGGACGGGGACACACAGGAGGACAGCTACATGGACGGCGGCGCGTTGTGTCCCCCATGGGGACACACAGGACGGGGACAGACAGGAGGACAGCTACATGGACGGCGGCACGTTGTGTCCCCCGCAGGGACACACTGGACGAGAGGTGCTAGATGATGGTCGAGCAGCGTTCAGAAACCTGACCACTGACCACTACATACTTCGAGTGCCCGTGTGTGTGTGTGTGTGTGTGTGTGTGTGTGTGAGAGATATGCAGTGAGGGCCGAATTAGGTTTTGCTAGAGAGAGAGAGAGAGAGAGAGAGAGAGAGAGAGAGAGAGAGATTGTTTTATGTTCCCTCCTTAGCTTAAAATGCCTATACTGGGAGGGAATTTGTAAAATAAAAGTCATAGAAATTGTGCACTTGGTAACTAGTTTTAGATTTTTGGCAAGGTATCATCATCATCACACTACAAATTGTTTTATTTGGTACAAGGTTTCGACCCTCCGTGAAAGCACCATGGTTCCAAGAATCTAGAACGGAACGAGTTCTACAACCAAAGTGAATTTGGTGGAAAAAGGGCCATATGCAGTGGGGCACGTAGAAGATCTGCCTTTCTTGTCGTATAGGAGTGGAAGCTGGACTTTGAACGGACTCTAGAGTCCGCACAGGCTAAAATGAAGTAATAGGAGATCCATGTCCAACCCGTTACCTCCCGTAACAGTCCAACCCATTAGAGAGAGAGAGAGAGAGAGAGAGAGAGAGAGAGCGTGCACACTGGTTGTTAGCTTACAGTACATGTGCATCACCTCATAGTGGCTTATTTACAAGATAGATCCATCTGATAAAGTGTGCCAGCTGGATGCTGGCACTCTTTCCCGCGCACAATGAGCCAGTGAGAAGGCAACAGCCATCGACATCTTCTCAAAAAAACAAAAACGCTAAATGGCATCCTGACAACTTGCACAGTGGGAGATTCCGCATGGTGAAATACTGACACTTCCATAATTAGAGGTTATTTTCTACGTGTATACGGCGCAGGCTATCCCCTCGGGTCGAGCAAACCCTCAGCGACACTGGAAGGAATAGGGGGGTTTCAGGCGGCCACCCAGTAAACATGTATACACCCACTACACATGTATAATCTGGTCATCCACATCTCCTCGGATGAAAGCACCCACAAAATGACTTATGCATGATTCAATATCCTCACGGAGCTGCAGTAGCACAACACAAACACCCAATATCCCGTGAGCACCGCCTTCCTGTCTCGCATGCACGCACGCACGCACGCACGCACGCTGGTGGAAAGAGTAGCCTACTCACATTTTCTTGATACAATTATCAATACTGCAATGTAGAGATAGCCTCTTGTCACAACAAGTAAAAGTACAGAATTCAAAATGTACTCGAGTAAAAGTACTAAAGTAATGGTATCAAAAGATACTTAAATGACCAAAAATAGGCCTACTCATTATTACATTTTCAAAATGTCTAAAATATCTAAACAGCTTTAGAAAATAGCCGATCTACAAGTAATAATCTACCATTTGTGACCAATGATGATGGGGACACACCAAGGATTCTATAACGCTCCAACCGTCAGTGGTGGAAAATGTACTCACATTTTGTACTTGAGTAAAAGTATTAATACTGCAATATAGAAATAATCTGTTACAAGTACGTCCAGAATTCAAAATGTACTTGAGTAAAAGTACAAAAGTATTCGCATCAAAATGTACTTCAAGTACCAAAAGTATAAAAGTACTCTTTGTGCAGAATGCATGTCTCATTTCAAGTTTTCAAATGTATGTACAAATCTTTTGAAAATAGCAGATCTACAAGTTCACAAGCTTGCATTGCATGCATTGTGAGAATGCAAAGGGCTGAAGTGCTTCATTTTTTGTAATAATCTATCTAATTATAAATGCACCTCTGTGTGTGTGTGTGTGTGTGTGTGTGTGTGTGTGTGTGTGTGTGTGTGTGTGTGTGTGTGTGTGTGTGTGTGTGTGTGTGTGTAATCCACGTAACTCGAAATGCGTTCGCCCCACCAACTTCAAATTCGGCGCGAGCGTTCCACACCACCACAGGGAGTGCAGTGCCCAGTGTCGAGTCCGTCGGATAGCCGGCAGTCCAGAACCAGCACCAAAGCCTCTGCCCGGGCTCTGGACCTCTTCACCCCTATATCTCTGGCCTGTTTTGACATCACAACATTTCATACTGTATTTGGTCATGCCTGCCACAGAACTCCATACATAGGAATAAAGGGACACAGAGAGAGATACAGAAATCTCCATATATGGGCATAAAAGGGACACAGACAGATGAGTGGTACGGGTACTCTGACACGGGTACAACGGGTATTGCATAGCCGGGTGGGGCATGGATCTCCAACTTCCATCGTTACCGACTCAGTGCTCTACAGCCGGGCACCGGTCTAGTAATCTAAATAGTGGAGTAAAAGTACAATATTTGGATCCGAGATGTAGTGGAGTACAAGTAAAAGTATTGGAAATTGGAATTACTCAAGTAAAGTACAAATACCTAAAAATTGTACATAAGTACAGTACTTAAGTAAATGTACTTAGTTACTTTCCACCACTGCTCTCTAACCATGTAAATACACACCGTGTGTTTGCACGCCCCTGGACCGATGGCGACGCCGATCCCACTACTAAATCATCTGCAGTGCATGCGATGGGCGTTCTGCCGCAGCCTCAAACTGGTCGCGCATAAATGTATTTTTAGATGCTCGCGGTCTCGCCATGCAGCCTCTACAGCGGGCCCTGCGCAAGTACTACTGGGACTCCAGGCCATCTTCTTGATAAAAAAAGACGTGAAATATGATGTGTCCCTAATGCGAAACATATTCACCCGGTCGGTGGCGCGCGGTGGTGTCCTGTTGGCCTACTCCCGTCCCACACCGCTCCCCCCCACACATACACGCACGCACGCACGCACGCACGCACGCACGCACGCACGCACGCCTCTTATTTTGGGACACTGACAAAAACACAAGCTTCCATTTTGGAAACGGGCAAGGCTCATGCGCTTATTGGTGCCATGTATCTCCAGTGAACCTCTCCTCTCCTCCAAGCCGAGCTATATGGGTTCAACCGTCAGGCCACAGAGTGTTTATTAAGCCACATCTGGGATTGTCATCGCCAGAGCGGGAGGAGACCTTTCGGAGGAGGGGAGGATGCGATGTGAGTGAGATGGTACACAGAGGGGAAAGGATAAGCCACTGGGACTCTAACGGATGGATGGAAAAAATGTTTTTTTGTAATACATAAATCAATATTGTGTGCACATATCCTATGGAAAGATTTGAATCCCCCATTTGAATGAATCGACATATCGTTGCTGTCGGGCCCTCTTGTGTCCATATTTTAACTATTTGTGTTTTCTCTTATATAGTAATGTCCTACTTGGCTCATATACGAAAGCATCAAAGGTTGCAGATCCGCGTGAAGCAATGTTTTGAACTTGTCGATCTGCTACTTTTGCCGTTTTTAAGGGGCGCTAGCCCCTCCAATTCATTGCATTTCCGAAATTACGTCACGTGGCAGCCACTATATGGACTTTTAATGTTTGTTTAGAGCCTAATTAAAAACAACCGCCGGCCACCAGCCAAGTCTATGGACTTTAATGTTTGTTTAGGGTAGTTTATATGATGTAAGTTTTTGTGTATGTTTGTTTAGGGCAGTAATGACAACATAAGACGTGATCTGGCTGATATAAATACTGCCCTTGCTCACTTCACAGAGTGTGATTATTATTTTTTAACCCTGAAAAGTAAAGTAAGTAAGATTTGGACATACTGTATGAGGTTTTCACCTGAAAGATGCGGCATATAGTATATATTCCATTCCATGTTGAAATGTATATATTTTTTTTTAAACAAACAAGCATTCAAAAACACACGTTGTTGTGATGTTTATTGCTCAATAATTCATGGACTGAGCCATCTTAGAACAACGTGCTACATCACAAGCAGCCGACATCCAAGATGGGTTCAGGAATATTCCATGCTGATTCCTAATTCCATCTCATTCATCATTTTTTGTCATAATACGTGCTTTTCAGATGTTAAAACACTGAATGTCTCATTTGGGGTGGGGGGAATTAAAGCATGGACTGATGGTTTCTGTCAGTGTTGTAGACGTAGATGTAACAAAGTACATGATGTTCCCCCGACCCGCTGCTACTGATATGTGTAACCACTAACTGTCAACTATCTATTGTGGGTTTATTATTTAAACCCATGTTGTGTCCGCCCATTTATTTCATGAAAAACTTGAGTTCCCAAAAAACCAGGAGTCAAATACGTCGTGAGACCAATAATTGTGACTCCACCACTACCCATTTAAAAAGGGGGAAAAGTATGTCAACCACTTTAGCCTTATTTCAACAGTCAAAATAGCAGATCTACAAGTTCAGCTTGTAGATCTGCTATTTTCATGGTTATTGTTTGTATATGTAATTCTAATACGGTAATGCATTGATATGAATATGTAAAAATAACACCCGTGTGAAGTGATGGGCGCTAATATATTAAAGTCTCACTCATGTTGATTAGGTGATGTAATGGTGATGTAAAACAAACGGTGCCAACACAAACATTAAACGCCATTAACAATAAAGAGACAATATGACATAATGAGGCACATTATGACGTAAATGTTCCCTTAAATGGCGTTTACAAAAGAAACATTGAACTAAAAACAAACATTAAACCTGTGTATAATATGCTTTGGAAAATGTGCTTTCCACTTTTGAATACTTAAGTATTTTCATTAAAAAGCTAAAGCATGTACTTTACGTACAAATCTGACTGAGCAACTCGTGGCTGAGTAACATTAGACCTGGAGTATCCGTTCTTGTGACTCATAGTACTGCATGAACACATGGCACAGAGACATCTGGTCTCAGCATACAGTGTGTGTCATCATGGTAGCAGCCGTGACCAATGGCTGCACCAAAACACTGCAGAGCTGCTGCACCGATTACAGTTGCAGAGGGCGGACATGCTATAGTCCAGCAGTGGGGGGTTCCAGGGGGTCTAGAGCAGACGTAGAATACGCACATCGACAGGCTGGGTGCTGGGCTAAAGAAACTTTAGTAGATAGTGGATGGAGCCCGCACACCACAGACAGGTACAAGAAAGACGTTCTTTATTGAAAATGATCTGACAACGTTTCGATCTATTTGATCTTCATTCATGCTCCAGGGGGTCCCCATGCAGAACAATGAGCTATACAGTATGTGAGCAATATATATAGCATTCTAAAAACGCCTTCTAAATCCTGACCGGAGTTTTCTGAAGAAAAAAAAAGACGGGGCCAAGCAGGAAGGTGATAAGCAATAAGAACAATATGCACAATAAGCCATAGAAACATGGAAGACCTTGGAAGAACATGTACTGTACTTGTGACAGGGGCGGTTTTGAATGGGAAAGGACTTTCACCTGCTTGATTGGGTGCAGAGAAAGGCAACTTTGTAGTGGATAGGAAGTTGATCGAGTGTGGTGAGAGAGCTGATTGTGATTTGTTTGCTTAATGCTTAATAAAGGAGCTTAAAGTTTATAGTTTGTTGTTTCTATTTGTCCATATACTACCTAACAAGTGTGCACCATTGATAGGCATTAGGGTGGGCCATACTCTTTTAAATAAAAAAATAAAAAAACAAGAAACAAAAACAGGGGTGTACAGATTGTGGTGTGTAAAACACCAGTAAGATGCACTGAGGGGCGCTGAAACAACATGTCTGGGAATGCCCATACTGTATATGGATTTTTTTTTTAACTTTTTTGGGCCGGGTAGGGCGTAAAATGTGTAATGTGGGCCTGTTCAGAACTCTAGTTTTCGCCGGCTGCGGCTGCGCTAAAAAACTTGGGGCGGGCCCGTCTAGAGTTTGAATGGACAGGTATCAGTCAAAAGGGAGACATCGAAGAGGAAGGACAGGTGGGGAGGATCAACATATGCCATGGAATGTCAAAAAAGGTCAGCTCCTTATATGGAGATCTAAGGCTTTGAGGTTTGAGGTCAGATGTAGAGTTGCTTGTCGGCTCCATATATGCAGATCTAGGTGATGATCCAGTCTTCTCCATGTATGGTTATCCAGGGTTTGATGAGGTCAGTGTTGTGATCTTCATATATGGAGACGGCCATATACTGTATGGAGCGTGTCACGAGGTGTGACGGACTGACAGCCATATATAGAGCGTATCACGAGGCGTGACGGAAGGACGCAAACATCTGAAGTACCGTAATTTCTCAATTCACCCTTTGTCAGCCTTCTGACTAACCAGCAGGCTCTTTCTGCCTTGTTCCGCCCTGGTTCCGCCTTGTTAATGTTGAATTAGCTAAAACGTCTTTTTGGAAAAAAACAAACATGATTTGTCCAGTCACCATGCTGCATCTGTGATGTTCCTTTTAACTGACACCACGTTTAAAATAAGAATTGAGTGCACAGAATATCAATATGAAGCAACTGAAAAAACATGTTATTTCAATGGTTGGAGAGAGAGGATTTTTGTCCAACCACGAAACGGCACAAATGAGTGCGAAGAGGGTCACAACCACAGGCGGGACTTGACAAAAGGTGAATTCTAATAAACAATTGAAGTAAGTAAATATAGGAAATAAGTAAATAATCATAAATGACCATCCGCTGTCGTTGAGTGAGTGTGCACATAGATGCATGCACTCTCATGGGTATCTCATGGGAATCCGCAGACCTGTGTGTGTGTGTGTGTGTGTGTGTGTGTGTGTGTGTGTGTGTGTGTGTGTGTGTGTGTGTGTGTGTGTGTGTGTGTGTGTGTGTGTGTGTGTGTGTGTGTGTGTGTGGTTTATTTTAGATCCCCATTGGGTACAAAGTTCAATTAAAAACTTTTACAATGCATTAAAATGAATTAAAAACAAATAGCAATACAAAAAAAGCAACAAAGAAAAATAGGAAAAAAAAGTGCGTGCGTGCGTGCGTGCGTGCATGTGTGTGTTCTGGAATCACATGAAAGGTGGACTGAAAGAGTCAGCTTCCTGTACTGGGCGAGGTCCAAGGACCCGTACTGGGCGAGGTCCAAGGACCCAGGGTGCACTGTCTGCATGGGAACATTTTCCAGAAACCTCTTATCTCCCATGTTTTAACTTTTTGTCATTTCTGTCGTAAATTAACGCTCTGCTTGATCATACTACAGTCAGTGTAACACAAAACCATCAAAAGTAGCAGATCTGTGAGCTCGCCACGCTGCGTTTCGAGCTTGTACATCTGTTACTTTTGCTGTTTTGGAATTTGAATCCTGAAAAGTAACAGTGTTGGCCATATGAGGTTTACCCAAGTACTGTAGTTAAGTACAATTTTGAGGTAGCCTACTTTACTTTACTTGAGTATGTGCATTCTGCAATATTCATATCACTCTACTGCATCTCAGAGTCAATGTTGTACTTTTTTTTACAAGTTACCTAGCCTGACACTCAGTCTGAATTTTTATTTCGTTTCACTTCATTATTCAGACTGAAAGCCCTTCCCACGGCAGCAGTTTCTGGGATGGGCGTTGTCAAAGCGGCAGTCTTCGGCGATTGGTTCATACCAACCAATCAGAATAGTAGGAAAGCAGATGACGTTGTTGTTAACACCTTGCTTGCCCGGACCTATTTAATCCATTTAATCCATGTGCCCATCATTTATAGCGCCCGGACCACTTTTACCGGCACACCGGAAGTTGTTGTGCATGTCTGTGTAGCAGCTAACAATAGCCACACCACTCTAGAGTCGATCGACAACAACGGGAGGTAAGAATAAATATATCGCGACTAGCGACTGGACCGCGGAAGGCCGTCAAACACAGGATCTTTTTAGGCGCTCCACCTCAGCATCCATCTCCCAGGGGTCTAGCGCATTGTAAGGGGGATAGACTCCCGCATGTTACCGGCTAAGCCATTCCCGACCTACTTTTACTAGAAAGCAAAACAAGTAACCTACTGTTACTTTACTTGGAATTAGTGTTATCAGAATAAGCTGTTCCGCTGAGCTTATAATGCATTAAATGCGTGCTATACTACGGTGTGCCATACTATAGCGTGCCATACTATACTTCATTTGAGAGAGCACTAAACCTTAGACTTAAAACGAACAACAAGAGTGGACATCGTCTGGGTCCAGTATCGTGAACTTACTGATAAAGGAGGCACAAGGGAAAAACGAGGAACAGGCATCCGACAACGTTTATCTGGTACTGCGAAGATCCCAGGAAATTGGCAAACGTTGACAACAAGAAGGAACTGTATGTTCTCATTCCTTTGGCTTTCAAGTAGTTCATGCAGTTCCATGAAGGCAAACGCCTGTGCATGTGTCAATTTGAGAACTAGCTGGACCAGAGCAATATCGAAAACTGGATATTATATTTGTAAGACATTTTTTATTTAGTAAACTATTGTAAAAGTAGTTGTTAAAACAATGGCACCATATTGTGATACAGTCAAAAATAAATACAAATGTAACTGAATTGTTGTGTCTGTGTGTAATACTAAGAACTTTGTTTTAGCTCGCTTTTAGCTCGCTCTTGCTATTTTTGTGGATATACACCAATTCTGGGTGGAAAAAAATATTATTTGTGTAAAAGGTTTAAGTACCAAATGCTACTCGTGATTGTGAATCCATATCTCATATGTTCAGATTGGATAATTTAATCAAAAAACTGTTAAAGTTTACATATTTTGGTAGGGCTGATGTATAGCCTGGCTAATAAGCCAGACTCAAATCACACTGTCGTGTAGGCAATTTTTTTTTGCCAGCGGCTGATTCGGTCTGGCTTATTAGCCAGGATAGGGCTGATGGGGGTTGGCAACTGACTACGCGTCTACGCCCCCTAGAGGCCAATTGTTTTATCTGGGTGCTTGCCACTCGAACCAAAATGGTTCTATAGACCCTCACCTTCAAATAAAATTAGTAGTGAAAGTGAAACTTTTACATGAGTTGTAAATGACAACAAAATTTAACATGGAGACGAAACCCCACTATTATGACAAACACTTCATAAACCTAAACTGTAACCCTATTGTTATTTGTAAACAAGTGTCATGTCTTATAACCACATTATAATTCATTATGAATGGGCTAATCCATTATAGATCCAACCTTAATATCGGTTAGAACCCTCATATGTGACCGGTCACAGTAGTTTGATATACAAGGGGGCCATGGTCATTTTTCAGTTTTTTACATATTATGAAACTGCATAATGTAACCTTTCATATGATGTATTGCTCATTGAAATTGGGTGAAAAATGAAGAAGATATGACCATCTGAAACTTGTTGAACCAGAAATTCCAAACTAGAGAATTTCCCCTTCAAAGATTCTAAGAGATTTTAGCACCTCTGAGCCCAGGAATGGGTGTGACAATAGATACTTGTCTCCACCCCTAATGGCTTGCATAAACACTCCCCCACCCACTAACCACTCCCCCCACTTGGTTAGCTGTCAATTAGCTGTCAACTGCACAGAATGACTTGAGTGGACACTTAATATTCTATTCGAAGTATGTGAGTAAAAAGTTACTTGTAGTGTTTAATTGCTAAATGTACTGTAAAGCAGTATGAGATGAGAATTAGATTAGTTTGTTTATTTTCACATACTTGAAATTTGCATACATGACAAATAAGAGTGGCATAAGAATAAACAGTTTAAAATTGCACTTTCCCTGGGACTAAAGAAATATATACAGTTTAAAATTGCACTTTCCCTGGGACTAAAGAAATATATACAGTTTAAAATTGCACTTTCCCTGGGACTAAAGAAATATATACAGTTTAAAATTGCACTTTCCCTGGGACTAAAGAAATATATACAGTTTAAAATTGCACTTTCCCTGGGACTAAAGAAATATATACAGTTTAAAATTGCACTTTCCCTGGGACTAAAGAAATATATACAGTTTAAAATTGCACTTTCCCTGGGACTAAATAGTATACAGAATATACAGTTTAAAATTGCACTTTCCCTGGGACTAAATAGTATACAGAATATACAGTTTAAAATTGCACTTTCCCTGGGACTAAAGAGTATACAGAATATACAGTTTAAAATTGCACTTTCCCTGGGACTAAAGAGTATACAGAATATAAAGTTTAAAATTGCACTTTCCCTGGGACTAAAGAGTATACAAAATATACAGTTTAAAATTGCACTTTGCCTGGGACTAAAGAGTATACAGAATATAAAGTTTAAAATTGCATTGTGGTCAACAATGTTCAATCAATAATATGACACACGTAATGAATGTTCAGGCATGCAACACAATATAAATGTTCCCCACCGCAAATAAAATGAACCGGCCATCAAAACATCCACAATCCAATTATCTGATCGCGTCGATTACTACGAATAACTACACTCGGACAGTCTTCTTTGTTGCTGTGGACTTTGGTTTGGGCTTTGGTTTGGGGCAGGTTGTGTCTGGTTTGGGCTGTGGTTTGGGGCAGGTTGTGTCTTGTGCATCATCACGACAGAATTTTCTGATTTCTTTAAAAAGATATTCCTGACGGGCTGTGTCCAGTCCAGGTGGGGGTTGTACTGGAAGACCACGTACTGGGGGTAAGACAGTGGGATCTTTGAGCAGCTGAAACTCCACTACTTCTGAGTCACGGTCTTTTTGGGCCATCACCACACCAGGCTTTGTGGTGTCAAACCTGAAGTGCTGGTAGCTCTTTATCTGTGGGAGTTTGCGGAAGTAGGGAGTCAGGTGGTTTTGCCAGTCGAAGCCTTCAACAAGCACTGTCCCATCTTCATGTCCAACAAGCTGGGAGAGGTTCACTCCCTTCTCCTCAGAGCTTTTAGCCATCACTGTCGCGATGTCTGCCAAGTTGTCAACTCTGCTCCTCCTGTAGACTTGTTTGAACAGTCCAAAGCACCAGTCAGGACCAAACTTGGTGTGGCCAGCAATCAGCAGGTGGATTCCAAGCTTCAAGTGGAGCTTGTGAATGGTTCTCCATGCACAGTACCAGAGCATGAAGTTGTTTTTGTTCTGGCCACTGCAGTTGTCACAATGAAGGTCAACGTATTTTTCTCCAACTCCATAGTTGTTGAAAAAATGTCCAAAATGGTTACTTTTCAGGATTCAAATTCAAAAGTAGCAAAGGTAGCAGATCTAGGCCTCACTCACACGGTCGCTGCAGATTGCTCTGTGCTTGCTGTATACAAAGGGTGTGACACAGCTTGCCCCAATGCATTTCCAATGGGAGTCACATGGTCTGACACAACACTTGTTGTTGTATGAGGGGGAGGGGCGCAGTCGAAACACAGCCGAAAGCCATACAGCAGCTTGTAGTCCAAAATGTAGTCCTCAAACCATGTGACTTCCATTGGAAATGCATTGGGGCGGCCATGACACTCACAGCATTCATACAGCAAGCATGCAGCAATGCATTAAAGGTCTGAGTGAGGCCTTACACGTTTTTAGCTTGTGGATTTGCTACATATGATGCTTTCAATTTGGATTATATTAGAAGTAAAAGTATTGGAAATTGGAAATACTCTAGTAAAGTAAAAAATACTTCAGAATTGTACTTGAGTGCAAACGTACTTAAGTAAATGCATGTAGTTACTTTCCACTACTGAACACTACAGTAAAATCATCCTGTTAATTTGACCCAGCGTGAAAAAAAGAACCCACGGCCAACAGTCAAATTAACGCAGAGGATTTTGCAAGTGTACGTACCCGCCTGTCCACACCATCTGTACAAGTGATGACAGCAGCCATTTTTCCACAAAACATTCCACTTTTTTTTCTTTTTTCCTCACTTTTTTCTTCTTCGTATTGCTCACTGTCAGATAAATTCAAGTAAAACGGATGACAACACCAGTGGTTAAAAAACAAAAAGGAAAACAATCAAATAAAAAATAAAGAAGAGATTATAGTTGCAAAAAGTTGCAAAACTTAGTATTTTATGGAATAAAAAGGTTGGTTTGACTGTGAAGTCCAGGAGCCTGTCCATCACTGCTCAATAACCCATTCAAACCTGAGACCGATTCTACAAATGCCTTCTATTCACTAGTTCTGGTAAGTAACTATACTGTACTACAATTTTGAGGTATTTGTACTTTACTTGAGTATTTCCAATTTTCAATAGTTACGCGTTGCATCGCGACACATTGTGAGCTTGCAGATCGGCTATTTCAAAACATTTTTTTATAGTTTTTAAACTTGTGAAATGGGACAGTCTCCATAATGAGTACTTTCTACTTTTAGTACTTCAATTACAGTTTGATACAAATACTTTTACTCAAGTAAATTTTGAATTCCAGACTCATTTCTACATTGCAGTATTGATACCTTTACTTTACTTCACAGAATCACTGATTCTCACACTTTGAAGATTTAAAACAAAATCTAAACCGACACAGATTCTTTGCCAGTCTTAACGGGATAACTGTCTTGTAGCTTTCAAACACATGGCAGGCTGCAGCTTCCAGGATGACCATCCTTTTCCGCTCACAACTGTATCCAATTAATCAAATTTTCCAACTTCTTTTCTCCCGCAGCATTTGTATGTAATCACACGCTAGTGCTCGGCGGTGTGGTTGTTGTTTATTTTCCATAACACTCTCTAAATGCATAAACTTCCTCTCTTGGGAGTAAAACATTGACATGAACATGTGAAGGAATGCCTCCTCGTGTCGAACAGCTTGCAGAAAGGTGTTCAACCCCTGCAGAGGTCATTAAGGTTCAAGGTTGTACTTTATTGTTAAATCTTTATACAGGTACATAAGAGTAAAACCTATTTATGTTTGGCTTCCTTCACACAATGCAGCAGCATATATAACAACAGTAAAAAAGATAAGATCAAGAGAATGCAAAAAAGACAAAGAAAGAATAAAAGAGCATCATCATAATGTGCATATGTTTTCCCTGTAGTAGCAAACTACAGGGAAAACTTTGTGTAAACAACTCCAGGTGACCCTGCTGGCTTGATTGCATTAGAGTCCTTTCCTTTCCTTTCCTTTCCAAAACCCTTGAACGTGTTGTCCCTAACCAGCTCTCTCTCCATCTCTCACAGAACAACCTGCTGGATCCCAACCAGTCAGGATTCAAGAAGGCCCACTCCATGGAAACTGCACTCCTCGCAGTCACAGAAGCACTACATGCTTCCCAGGCTGCTTCCCACTCTGCCGTCCTGATTCTTCTAGACCTATCGGCGGCATTTGACACAGTGAACCACCAGCTGCTCCTAGACACCCTAGCTGATCTAGGCATCGGCGGGAAGGCGCTGAAGTGGTTCTCCTCCTACCTCTCTGACCGGACCTACCAGATTTCTTGGAAAGGTTTGCTATCATCCCCCCGTACCCTCCAAACCGGGGTCCCACAGGGATCTGTACTTGGTCCCCTCCTTTTCTCACTGTAAACTAAATCCCTTGGCACTATCATCTCTGCTCACAATATATCCTATCACTGCTATGCCGATGACACACAACTGTTTCTATCCTTCCCCCCCTCTGCCACCCAGGTGGAAGAGCGCGTCACTGCATGCCTGTCTTCCAACCACCTCAAGCTGAACCCAGACAAAATTGCCTGATAATACCGTTGCAATTGCATTACACCTTGGCAATTCAACCCTGCAATCCGAGAGAGGTTGTGAGATTAGATTTGATGGAAATGCAAATGACTGTAATGATGTTTTTGCACATTGGAAGCCTTGGTTGGATGGGATTGTGTTGCAGCGTGGTCATGCATTGGTCAGGGAAATTGGATAACAATGAAGCCAGTGCAAACAATGAAGCCAGTGCAAACAAACTTAATCGACTGCAAAGGGGGCAAAACAAGGAAAGACAGAAAGTGGCCATCTGAAAAATAGGAGTCGAGTGCAACTTAATTCTAAGAATGTTTTTGGTTGGTTCGGGCTTTGAGGGAAAGTTGTTTGTGTTCAGACATTTTTACTTTTCTTTGACCATGGACACGTACAACCTTTTATCACATCAGCCCCAGGTCATCATGCAAAAAAACCTTTACAGACTTTAAATACAGACTTCTACTGAAGATCAAAATAGAAGATTCTACGGACGAACTATGGGTGCCATGCTTCCAGGAAACCACTGAGGTCCTGCTGGGTCACAATGTACAGTCACTGGCAGACACTAATGGGACTGCATTCTGCAAAAAGTAATCTCTACCAGGCATGTCTTCATAAACAAAGTCAAACTGGAGACATACAACAATAACGATCAACTGGAGACCATATATGGACATCCAACCAGAGGATAGAGATCTCAACAGGGTCTGTCTTTACCTGGACCCTAAATGGACTGGCCCGCCCCGCCTGGCACACATTTTACGCCCGAAAACGTGATTTTTTTTTAAAAAAAAAGGGGAAAAAAGTTCCATATATGGGCATTCCTGCAGCTGATACCCTAATACAATCCCTGTTATGCTCATACTGTATATGGAGATCCCTGACTGTGATCAATATTAAGCCCATATTTGGGAATGCCAATATAGGATCATATTGTGACAGTCTCATGATAACCACTGTGGTTGCCGCAAAGGTCGCAGTTAACTATGGAATCATGGATTTCCCGTCAGTCAGTGTATCACTCAAAACCCCCATACATGGGGAAAGCCCCATATATGGTGCCCAGGCCTCTTACCCAGGTCTCGTGACATCGCACGCTTCTTGCCACCAGGCGTCTTACTGGTACATATATACATTGACTACTGTATGTCCAAAACTGTTACTTTTCAGGATTCAAATTAAAAGGTATCAAAAGTAGCAGATCTACTAGGTCAAAGCGAGCTTCGAGCTTGTGGATCTCCTACTTTTGATGGTATTTTTTGTGACGCTGTAGTATGATCATGCAAGTAGGGCGTTCATTTACAAAGGAAAACTCAAAAAGTCAAAATATGGAGATAAGAGGTTTCTGTCCAATTTCAAGCCTTGTATGTAATGTATTCAAAATCTTTTGAAAAAAGCATATCTACAAGCTCACAATGCGTTGCGGCACATTGTGAGTTTGTAGATCGGCTATTTCATATGGCTGAAATGTATTTGGGGCTGTAAGTGGTTAATGTAAGTTTTGCAATAATAAACAAAATCTACAAAGCAACTAGTAACTAATGTTTTCAAATAAACGTAGAGGAGTAAAAAGTACAATATTTGGATCTGAGATGTATAGTGGAGTAAAAGTATGAAAGAAATGGGTAACACTTGCAGATAAGGGTCATGAAATAATGATTAACTCATGATTAACTAATACATTAGTTAAGCATTAGTTAATCATTATTTCATCATGAATTAATGATGACTTCATCATGAATTAACTGTAGTTAGTTAATCATGATTCATGGCATTCATGATTTCATTTATAGATCAGATTTTTTCGCCCAAATCTATGCCCACGATGAGTGCTCAAAGGCGGGTAGGTTTAGTCAGCAGACGGTCTCTCTGGAGGTCCTTCCTGGTTGTCCCCAAGGGTATTTTTTCTCAATTCTATGCCCACGATGAGTGCTCAAAGGTGGGTAGGGGTCCCTGGTGTTTTATGGATCATTTTTTGACTCACCCATTTTGCCCAAATCTATACCCAGGATGAGTGCTCATAGACGGGTAGGGTTAGTGAGCAGACTCGGCCTCTCTGGAGGTAATTTTTCTCAATTCTATGCCCACGATGAGTGCTCAAAAGTGGGTAGGGGTCTGTCCGAAGCTCTCCCTGCATGGTGCTTTATGGATCATTTTTGGACTCCCCCATTTTGCCCAAATCTATACCCAGGATGAGTGCTCAAAGGTGGGTACCCCTACCCACCTAAACCACCTGGTGTTTTATGGATCATTTTTGGACTCCCCCATTTTGCCCAAATCTATACCCAGGATGAGTGCTCATAGACGGGTAGGGTTAGTGAGCAGACTCGGTCTCTCTGGAGGTAATTTTTCTCAATTCTATGCCCACGATGAGTGCTCAAAGGTGGGTAGGGGTCTGTCCGGAGCTCTCCCTGGTGCTTTATGGATCATTTTTGGACTCCCCCATTTTGCCCAAATCTATACCCAGGATGAGTGCTCATACGTGGGTAGCGGTTAGTGAGCAGACTCTGTCTCTCTGGAGGTATTTTTTCTCAATTCTATGCCCACGATGAGTGCTCAAATGTGGGTAGGGGTCTCTCCGGAGCTCTCCCTGGTGCTTTATGGATAATTTTGGACTCCCCTCTTCAGAGGTCTCCCTGGTAGTTTATGGGTCATTTCTGGACATTATCATCATCATGAACTAGCTGTAGTTAATAGTTAGTTAATGGTTATTTGTACCCCAAAGTAAAGTGACAACATTTTCATCATGAACTAATCATGAACTAGCTGTAGTTAATGGATATTTGCACCCCAAAGTAAAGTGACAACATTTTCATCATGAACTAGCTGTAGTTAATAGTTAGTTAATGGATATTTGCACCCCAAAGTAAAGTGACAACATTTTCATCATGAACTAGCTGTAGTTAATAGTTAGTTAATGGATATTTGTACCCCAAAGTAAAGTGACAACATTTTCATCATTAACTAATCATGAACTAGCTGTAGTTAAGGTTATTTGTACCCCAAAGTAAAGTGACAACATTTTCATCATGAACTAATCATGAACTAGCTGTAGTTAATGGATATTTGCACCCCAAAGTAAAGTGACAACATTTTCATCATGAACTAGCTGTAGTTAATAGTTAGTTAATGGATATTTGCACCCCAAAGTAAAGTGACAACATTTTCATCATGAACTAGCTGTAGTTAATAGTTAGTTAATGGATATTTGTACCCCAAAGTAAAGTGACAACATTTTCATCATGAACTAGCTGTAGTTAATAGTTAGTTAATGGATATTTGTACCCCAAAGTAAAGTGACAACATTTTCATCATGAACTAATCATGAACTAGCTGTAGTTAATGGATATTTGCACCCCAAAGTAAAGTGACAACATTTTCATCATGAACTAGCTGTAGTTAATAGTTAGTTAATGGATATTTGCACCCCAAAGTAAAGTGACAACATTTTCATCATGAACTAGCTGTAGTTAATAGTTAGTTAATGGATATTTGTACCCCAAAGTAAAGTGACAACATTTTCATCATTAACTAATCATGAACTAGCTGTAGTTAAGGTTATTTGTACCCCAAAGTAAAGTGACAACATTTTCATCATGAACTAATCATGAACTAGCTGTAGTTAATGGATATTTGCACCCCAAAGTAAAGTGACAACATTTTCATCATGAACTAGCGTAGTTAATAGTTAGTTAATGGATATTTGTACCCCAAAGTAAAGTGACAACATTTTCATCATGAACTAGCGTAGTTAATAGTTAGTTAATGGATATTTGTACCCCAAAGTAAAGTGACAACATTTTCATCATGAACTAGCTGTAGTTAATAGTTAGTTAATGGATATTTGTACCCCAAAGTAAAGTGACAACATTTTCATCATGAACTAATCATGAACTCTTGATTAACTAATCATGAAGTAATCATGAACTGGAAATTTGGACACAAAGTCACATCAATATAAATAATAGTGAAATGCAATACTAACAATACAATACAATCTGAATCCAAAATTACAATTACAAGCCACCTTCAATATTGCCATTTTTTATTTACAGCCACACCCTCCCCCCACACAGAAAACTATAAACAAAATGTGATGTATATCAATAACAAAGTGTTAAATGGCCACTTATTACCAAATAGACAGCAGTAATATGAAAAATAACAAACAAAAATAAAAGCCAGCAAAAATATGAAAACCCTTAGTTCCGTTGTCATTGGGGCTCTTTCATCTGAATTGTGACATTGTTCGATTGGTCTTTTTCCTACCACACAAACCGTGAGGGAGGGGAATCAATGTTGCACCATCAGTGTCCAGACTTGGATCCGTTAGCTTGCCATCCAATATGCACTGGGAATTTATCTGGGGAATTGTTGGGTATGGAGAATGTGGAGCCTCACATAGACCTGGGCTCCTCAGTGGATGGGAAGGGAAGCGCTGTCCTCTTCTCCATGTGCTCCAGGGGATGAAGATGGGGATCACCCAATCTAAAAAAAAAAATGACCTATGGTAGATCGGACAAGATCCAATAGCATGTTATTCACACACAATGTTTTTAAATCCCCATGAATTAGTAAAAATTAACACCTTTTTAACTTGCATTAATTAGCTTAATCATTTTCTTTTTATAGTAATCATTTCAAATACATTGAAAACCATTCAAAATAATTCAAAGTACTTATTTTCTTTTACAATGTTTCAAATATTCACTATATTCAATGAACTGTTCCTTTTCCACAAAAATACTATGAAATGCTCCTTTACGTATCACAATGCAATGAGTTAAATTGCATAAAGTGCACATTCAATCGCTTTACAGGGTGTTTTGTGCAGTAACTGAGGTATTCATGACTCAAATGTGCTTAGTATATCTCTCCCTGGCTAGCATCAGGTGAGAGATGCACTAAAAATGTACATTCAATCACCATAACCCAAAATACTCATGTACAGGAATAAGTGTTTCAAAATGTAAAACACCATTTAAGATAACCATCTTTGTTCTTGTCTCACTCACCACTGATCAATGAATGAATGGGCTCAGACTGCAATGTCACCTGTACTACTGGCTGCTCAGTGATTTGCAATACTCGCTCTCACACTGCTCTGCAAAGTTCAAAATGACACAATATACAAATCAGGAGTTGTCTAACAACATTAAGAATGTGGATGATTTGAATTGGAAGATTATTTTTTAGTCTTACCAAGTGGATTGCAAAGATTGTTCCTCTGTGTGTGTTTACAACAACACATGAAGAACCAGCCATGTGTTCAATTGAACAGGAAAGGGGAGTTTTCCTGCTTAAATACTGACAGGAAGTGGAATCACTGGTAGGCTGGACATAAACGCTTACAGGCTCACTGATTGGCCACTTAGGTTAGCAATCACAGAGCCAGGTAATTTTAACCCTTTGCAAAAACGTGTTAGACATCCTGTTTGTTTGTTTGTTTGTTTTCCCTTTCATGTATATAGCTTCTTGGCATTTTAATCAGACTTGTAGAGCAACATTTTAGATATATTGTATATAACTTAAATGCATTCATTCACTGTAAAAAAAAAATCACTGAAATGAACGTATGTATCCTATTAACTATTTTTTAATTCAGCCTACCCAGGCTTGAAAGCAGGCAGCCAATTTACAAGTGTTAAAAACGATCTAAAATGCTTTTGAAATAACACACATTTAAGTTCTAAAATGTT
Organism: Electrona antarctica; assembly: GCF_951216825.1. NCBI lineage: Eukaryota > Metazoa > Chordata > Actinopteri > Myctophiformes > Myctophidae > Electrona > Electrona antarctica. Next base: position 37,414,432 of record NC_136794.1, on the reverse strand, counting down.
GCTCCACAAGTCTGTTTAAAATACAAAACAAGCTATTTACATGAAAGAGAAAAAATGCAAAACAAACAGGGTGTCTAACAGGTTTTAAAGGATTAAAATTACCTGGCTCTGTGATTGCCAGTGGCCAATCAGTGAGCCTGTAAGCATTTGTGTCCAGCCTACCAGTGATTCTACTTCCTGTTAGTATTTAAGCAGGAAAACGTCCTTTTCCTGTTCAATTGAACACATGGCTGGTTCTTCATGTGCTGTTGTAAACAAACACAGAGAGACAATCTTTTGCAATCTGCCTGGTAAGACTAAAACATAATCTTCCAATTCAAATCATTCACATTCTTAATGTTGTTAGGCAACTCCTGATTTGTGTATTGTGTCATTTTGAACTTTGCAGAGCAGTGTGAGAGTGTTGCAAATCACTGAGCAGCCAGGTGACATTGCAGTCTCAGCATTCATGAAGTGGTGAGTGAGACAATGTAGAACAAAGATGGTTATCTTAAATGGTGTTTAGCCACAATACATCCTGCCAATGATTTATTGTTACATTTAGGTATTTAAGTTCATGTTACATTTTGAAAGACAGTTTGTTACTGAAGGAATACAATATGCATGTACATGAGAATTGTGGGTTATAGTGACTGAAGGTACATTTTAAGGGTACATACTAAGCACATTTGCGTCATAAATACCTCCTAGTTACTGCACAAAACACCCTGTAAACCTTTTGAATGTGCACTTTATGCAATTTAACTCATTACATTGTGATACTTAAAGGAGCATTTCATACTATTTCTATTTTTGTGGAAAAGGAACAGTTCATTGAATATTAAACATTGTAAAAGAAAATAAGTGTTTTGAATTATTTTGAATGGTTTTCAATGTATTTTAAATACATGATTACTATAAAAAGAACATGATTAAGCTAATTAATGCAAGTTAAAAAGGTGTTAATTTATGCTAATTCGTGGGGTTTTGGATCTTGTCTGATCTATCATAGGTCAGGTTTTTTAGATCCCATCCTCATCCCTTGGAGCATCTCACGTGGAGAAGAGGACAGCGGTTCCCTTCCCATCCATCGAGGAGCCAAGGTGCATGTGAGGCTCCACTGTCTCCATACCCAACGTTTCCCCAGATAGATTCCCAGTGCATACTGGGTGGCGAGATCCATGGTTTGTGTGGTAGGACAAAGACCAATCGAACACTGTCACAGTTCAGATAAAAGAGCCCCAACGAGAACAAAAACAAACTTTGGGAACTAAGGGTTTCATATTTTTTCCGGCTTTTCTTTTTGTTTGTTATTTTTCATATTACTGTTGTAGTCATTTTTCTATGTCTATTTGGTAATAATAAGTGGCCATGTAACAATTACTATTCATTGTTGACTGTGTTTTATTTATAAGAGCCAGGTCATTTTGTTTCATAGTTGTGTCAAACCATATTGGATAAGCAATGATCTTAACAAGTACTTTAGTTTTATAGTTGAGAGGAAAAATTGTGCTGCTGATTTGGATAAGCACTGTTGTTGGCTTTGTTAAAGGCTTTGCCTTGGCGGGCAGCAGGTGGGCCAGATGTGTGGATGCCAGTCCATTGGCGTCTGTGCCAGGGCTGTATCTAGCTCACCCGCTGTTGGCCCGGGTGGCTGGTGTCGGCCTGCCCCTCGGCCTGTGTCCTCTGCCTACTTCCTTGCTTTTCTTTTGTTGTTCTTTTGTATTTTACATTTGTATTTTGTATAATACTTTATTTATTTTGTGGTATATTTTTGTTTGTGTTAAGTGTTTTTATTTTATTTTTTAGTTTCTGTGTGGGGGGAGAGAGAGTGTGTGTGTGTGTGTGTGTGTGTGTGTGTGTGTGTGTGTGTGTGGGGGGGGGGGGGGGGGGGGGTTGCTGTAAATAAAAAAATGGCAAGAATTGGCAATATTGAAGGTGGCTTGTAATTGTACATTTGGATTCAGATTGTAATGTATTGTTAGTATTGTATTGTTTTGCATTCACTATTATTTATATTGATGTGACTTTGTGTCCATATATCCAGTTCATGATGAATTCATGATTAGTTAATCATGAGTTCATGATTAGTTCATGATGAAAATGTTGTCACTTTACTTTGGGGTGCAAATAACCATTAACTAACTGTTAACTACAGCTAGTTCATGATGAAAATGTTGCCACTTTACTTTGGGGTGCAAATATCAATTAACTAACTATTAACTAATGATAGTTAATCATTAATAGAGTCCAACTCTCTAGTAAGCAAGTACAATGTAATGGTAGTTCATGATGAAAATGTTGCCACTTTACTTTGGGGTGCAAATATCAATTAACTAACTATTAACTAATGATAGTTAATCATTAATAGAGTCCAACTCTCTAGTAAGTAAGTACAATGTAATGGTAGTTCATGATGATAATGTTGCCACTTTACTTTGGGGTGCAAATATCAATTAACTAACTATTAACTAATGATAGTTAATCATTAATAGAGTCCAACTCTCTAGTAAGTAAGTACAATGTAATGGTAGTTAATGATGAAAATGTTGCCACTTTACTTTGGGGTGCAAATATCAATTAACTAACTATTAACTAATGATAGTTAATCATTAATAGAGTCCAACTCTAGTAAGTAAGTCAAATGTAATGGTAGTTCATGATGATAATGTCCAGAAGTTACGCATAAACTACAAGGGAGACCTCTACAAGGGAGACCTACCCACCTTTGAGCACTCATCGTGGGCATAGAATTGAGAAAAACTACCTCCAGAGAGACCGCGTCTGCTCACTAACCCTACCCGTCTATGAGCACTCATCCTGGGTATAGATTTGGGCAAAATGGGTGAGTCCAAAAATGATCCATGAAACACCAGGGACCCCTACCCACCTTTGAGCACTCATCGTGGGCATAGAATTGAGAAAAATTACCTCCAGAGAGACCGAGTCTGCTCACTAACCCTACCCGTCTATGAGCACTCATCCTGGGTATAGATTTGGGCAAAATGGGTGAGTCCAAAAATTATCCATAAAACACCAGGGACCCCTACCCACCTTTGAGCACTCATCGTGGGCATAGAATTGAGAAAAATTACCTCCAGAGAGACCGAGTCTGCTCACTAACCCTACCCGTCTATGAGCACTCATCCTGGGTATAGATTTGGGCAAAATGGGGGGGTCCAAAAATGATCCATAAAGCACCAGGGAGAGCTCCGGACAGACCCCTACCAACCTTTGAGCACCCATCGTGGGCAAAGAATTGAGTAAAATGACCCATGGGTACAACCAGGAATGACCTCCAGAGAGACTGAGAGACCTACCCGCCTATGAGCACTCATCCTGGGCATAGATTTGGGCGGAAAAATTAGATCTATAAATCATCTACAAATCGTGGTTAACTAATGACGATTCATGATGAATCATCAGAATCATCATCATCATGAATCATGATGAATTCATCATGATTCATGATGAATTGCGATGAACTAATGATTAACTAATGCTTAACTAATGTATTAGTTAATCATTAGTTAATCATTAGTTCATGAACCGTATCTGCAAGTGTTACCAAGAAATGTATAGTGGACGTAAAAGTATGAAAGAAATGTTAAACACACAAGTAAAAATACCTATAAGCCTCAAAATTGTACTCAAATCAAATACTGTAAATGTACTTAGTTTATACTTTCCACCACTGATTGGGAGCAGAGTGCAGAGCTAACAGGGTGACTACTGCCTCATGATGGGAGCAGAGTGCAGAGCTAACAGGGGTGACTACTGCCTCATGATGGGAGCAGAGTGCAGAGCTAACAGGGTGACTACTGCCTCATGATGGGAGCAGAGTGCAGAGCTAACAGGGTGACTACTGCCTCATGATGGGAGCAGAGTGCAGAGCTAACAGGGGTGACTACTGCCTCATGATGGGAGCAGAGTGCAGAGCTAACAGGGTGACTACTGCCTCATGATGGGAGCAGAGTGCAGAGCTAACAGGGTGACTACTGCCTCATGATGGGAGCAGAGTGCAGAGCTAACAGGGTGACTACTGCCTCATGATGGGAGCAGAGTGCAGAGCTAACAGGGACTACTGCCTCATGATGGGAGCAGAGTGCAGAGCTAACAGGGACTACTGCCTCATGATGGGAGCAGAGTGCAGAGCTAACAGGGACTACTGCCTCATGATGACGGAGCGATCTGATCTGAACAGTGTTGATTTCGTCAACTAATACCATGACGAAAAATGTTCGTCGACTACCTTTTTTCACTGACGAAAACTAAATGGAAACTAAATGAAAACTAGGCTATGGTGACTAAATCTAAGACTAAATATATTGACAATTTCATCAACAAATAAAAACTAGACTAAAATGTTAGGAAGGGACTAGTGGACAAGAGATCCAGTATAAGTAAAAGACACAAGTCATTTTACACAGTTGCATGCTGAGAATAGCAGATCTACAAGCTCACAGCGCAATGTATAAAATCAGCCATTACGACGGCATCAAGGCCTGCCAAAATACATTTTAGTCGACTAAATCATCTGTAGATTTAGTCGACTAAAATCTTATGATATTAAGTCGACTAAAACTAGAATTAACAATAAAACATTCCAGGTGACTAAAATGTGACTAAACCTAAGTGGAAACTATTCAAAAGACTATAACTAAAAAAATAAAAAAATAAATCCTGTCAAAATCAACGCTGGATCTGAACGCTCCCGTTGTTGGAGGACACCCGATGGGTTTCCTGTCCCCCAGTCGGTCACAGCCAAAACGCTAATCAGAGTCAGAGGCAAGTTTTATCCTCCAAGCTCAATAAATGTACAGGAATTTGTACACTTTGTGACAGTGGTTTGTTTTGCAGGCACATGGCTCTATACTCGAGGGTGTCGTGCAGGGTTTGGTACATTAGACAACTTGTAACACATTTTGGTATTTTCAGTACATTTTGAATTCCAGACTTTTACTTAAAACAGAGTATAATAATTTCTACATTGATATGATATTGATACTTTTACGTAAGTACAAATAAAATAGAAATATGAGTATACTTTTCCCCACCACTGCTCTGGTGGAGCGCCATCGCACTGGGCCAACATTCTGTCAACGGCTCCCCAACTTACGAGGCATGTCGCCTGGCCGTGCTCAGCATCACCTTAGATCCCATTGGATCAGGGGGCGCAGGAGGGAAGGGGGGGGTTGGGGGTGGGGGGGGGGGGGGTGTTGTCTTCGTTGCAGGAAGTAGTGCCATAGTCAAGATTGCATTTTCTGAGAATTGTTAGTATAGGAGTCTGTTTAAAATGGTGTGTGTGTGTGTGTGTGTGTGTGCGTGCATGGGTGCGTGCGTGCGTGCGTGCGTGCGTGCGTGCGTGCGTGCGTGCACACAGTACGCGTGCATGTTTCAAGTGAGCGCCACCACTTATTAATGCCAGACATTTGTGGCAGTTTCTGTCTCCCGCTGTGTCCGCAAAGCACACAATTGTGTCCACGCTGTATGGAAACTTGACTCTATATGGGCCATAATTGAACACAAGGCACAATAAACGTTTCCCTCATGCGAATAAAGACAAACAATCTCTTTAAGCCCCCCCTTGCTATCTGTCAGGCTTTAACAGGCGGGCAACGTGAGCAGAGCGGGCCCCAAGCGGGCCCTGTAATCAGTGTTAGAAGACCGTGTAGTAGATAAGGTGTGCATAATTGTTGTCTCAGTATATTTAGATAAGTCGTGGTGAATGGGGGTACCAGCATGCCCGCAGGCCTCAATGATACTGCAAGGCCGCCGGGCGAACGACACTGAAAGCCTGCACAGTTTAGGAGACTTTGTAGTCTGTCAATGACGTGATTGTTCAAAGTCGTTCGCTGCTTGCCAAAACATGTAGTACACGTGATATGGCAACACAGGACATTCATTTTCTGGTCTCCACGGCGACTATCACCTGTTGGTAGTTCTGTCTAAACTTTAGGATTAACAGGCCTCTGGTGCCTAAGAGGGCTGTTAATGAAGAAAAACTCCTGACCAAGTTGTGCGTCCATGCGTGCGTGGCTGCGTGCATGCATGCGTGCGTGTGTCCATTAGCTGAATAATGGATTTGGACATACACGGTTTCCACCTGACACCACAGACGATACTGCATGTACATTATAGTGCACTGAATTTAAGAGTAGCCTACAGTTGATGTTCTGCAGTAGGAATAATCCCTAGCCAAGACTTTGCAGAAGCAGGAGCCAGATGCAATGGTTGATTCAGTTGTGTAAATCCGACATCGCTGCCTACTGTTTCTGTGACTGTTGGGTCACATTTCTGCCGAACGAGGCCTGTTTTGTGTCAGTTACAGTAGGCCATGCCGTGTCATTCTATTCTGTGTACTAATGTTCTCCCACTGTAGCTGTAGCTGCCAAGGGTAGACTGTCATTAGACCGACAACCTACCTCACACCCTAACCTAACCACAAGCACGGAGCAACGCATGCCCAATGCATGTTCAGGACTCATCATGGACTCAATCATGGACTCCATCTTCAAGTAAATGTATACTTCGTTACTGTGTCCACTACTGAAGACCAGACATATAAACTATTAAACTCCCACTATGACTAAAGCATGGTTTAGACTCTGTCGCACGTGAGGCGGTGTCGCGCACTGGAATTAGCCATCCTACAAGGTCACAACGCATCACATCCGCAACGCATAGTGAGCTTGTAGGTCTGCTATTTTCAGCACCCGACACCGCCATGCGACAGCAAATAAATTAGGCTTCACAAGGATGGTGACATTGGTGAGGCACGCCATAGATATATATAAACTCTAGATGGCTCAAGGCGGAGTTTCTGACGTCGTTCACCCGGCAGCCATCTTACTTCGGGGCTACAGTACAGTATGTTCAATGGCAGCTCAAACAGAAACAGTCATAACTCGCTCAAATCTTGACGGATTTACAAACGGGTTGGTTTATTACAAACGTTGTCAATGTGGCTATGATTCAGGACGCTTATCTGCTTATTTTTGTTTATATCTATGAACGTCGTATAAAAGCATATAAGTATGCGGACGTCTCTGACGTTTATAACAAACCAAACCGTTTGAAAATCGGTTGAAAATTGAGCAAGTTATGGTCATTTAAGAGTACATGCCCCATAGACACAATGTTATGTGGCCCGAGGTAAGATGGCCGCCACGTAACGACGTCGCTCTCCATTGGCCAACAGCGCGGGTGAGCTATCTAGAGTTTATATATATATCTATGAGGCACGCGTCCACTTGGCTATTGAAACAACAGAGGTATAAGGACTTTATGGCGAGCCGCAATATAGTTCACCCTAAAGCATGGCTGTACTGCACTTCTGCATAACTCCATTATTACTGCTAAGCCTAAAATCATGGGAGCTGTTAACAGGGAGAGAAAATTGGATGTCGAGGCAAGAAGTTTCATATCTTGAAATGAAAAGCAGTTGCTAGTTTCTCACAAAAAAAACAAAAAAAACAAAAAACAATAATGGTTAACGTAAATGGGAGGAAATTGAAAAAGCGTCCGTTTAATCTCCCTTTGGTGGCTTTTGGCAGAAGAAGAGAAATTAATCTTGTGTCGTGGCTGGGGGGTGCACTAACGTTTTGGCAGAAAATCCACAAATAGGCCCGTATTCTCATAGAAAATGTATTAGATTATCAAATTGCTGGTCTGTGCAAAAATGCTGAGGCACATAAAAAAGTCATTCCTTTACAATTACAGCTTATGATCGGTTTTATTGCCGCAAGTTTCACACAGTTTTAATTAAGTTCAATGAGGATGGAATCACTACATGACTGACATTTGACTGCAAATGCCAATAATATATAAATGGTCATATTTCATATAATCCGTCCATGGCCAAGGAGAATGAAAGAACATTGAGTATAATTAATTTTATGGCAGTAACACACTGTTTGACTTTTCTTGCAGTGCTGTTGGGCAATAATGCTCAGTTACGTCAGCACTGCTGGATCAATTGGATATAGGAACATTTTGTTGCCAGGACAAGGATTTTGTTACTTTGCTTATTTTATTCATTTTATTCTTCATCGTGTCGAAGTATTGTTGGTGACCTGCATGTGGGAGTATCAAAGCATGGCTAGCCAGTTTTGTACAGCACTGAAGCACGACGCTGCGTTTTGAGCATGTCGATCTGCTAGTTTTGCTATATTTGAATTAAAATCTTGAAAAGTAACGGTTTTAGAGGTTTCCACCCGACAGAGACGAATGTCTTGTGGGTCCCAGTGAGCCGCCACACTAGACAATAGCCTATGTAAAGAAGACAATGACATAGTTTGTTTGTTTGCATCGTCATGAGCCTTCATGTCAGCTGGTAGATGTTTGGACTCCCACCCAGCCGTTCAGGGTTCAGATTGGGCCCCAGTGAGCCGCGCATGTCCGACGGGAGGATTTGCACTGGATTATGTGCACATCCTGACGGCTGACGCCATTGTTTAAAACCGGTTACGTGTGACTCCCCAAACTCCCCTATTCTTAAAAAAACTTCGACATGCAGTGAGACTAAGCAATCAAACCTTAAAAATCCCCAATGTTCACAAAAGCGACGGGTCCATGTTATGGTGCCTTGTGGTACACCCGGCTGATGTCATCTGGCGGTCTTTGGCTCCTTGCATCATGACCGTAATGCTCCCATGTTCTTCCACGGCTGCATGTGGGTCTGGATGTGGGTGCGTGTGTGTATTCCCGTGGCTTGTGGTACTGGGGGGTACCTATAAACATTCCAGCTGTGCTGTACTGTAACTGCCAGTGGTGGATAAAGTACTCAAATGTTTTACTTAAGTAAAAGTATCAATACAGCATACAAGTAAAAGTCTGGAATTCAAAATTTACTTGACTAAAAGTACTGACATGAAAATGTACTTAAAGTAGCCTACAAAAGGTAAAAGTACTCGTTATGCAGAATGTTCCGTTTCAAGTCTTTTGAAAATAGCCGATCTACAAGCTCATAATGTGTCACATCGCGACACATTGTGAGCTTGTAGATCTGCTATTTTCATATGGTCGAAGGGCTGGCGTGATAAATGTGTCTTCTCATAAAGATAAATCTACAAAGTAACTAGTAACTAAAGTTTTCAATATTTGCCTTTGAGATGTAGTGGAGTAGAAGTAAAAGTACTGAAAATTGGAAATACTCCAGTCAAGTAAAAGTGGCTCCAAAAAGTGCAGTATTTACGAAAATGTACTTAGTTACTTTTCACCACTGGTTAACTGCTGCTGTCCATAATAAGGCATCTGTCTCTGTTTGCATGTGAGCGCATAGCAATATTGCTTCTTCAAGTAAAGGAGGACGGTCTGTTCCTCGCTTGCCTACGACACCCTGGCGAATGCTCCAATTAAGTAGAGCTGTTAGCCCAATATAAATATATATATATAACCAGCATTCAGAACCAATGTCGTCATCTGGCTCATGTGGGTTAGTCGAATTATCGAGAAGCAGGTCTTATTTTTGAGCGGTGCAGCCACTCCTATGAACAGCTATGTGTCCGTCCGTCCATCCATCCATCCATCCATCCATCCGTCTGTCCGTCTGTCCGTTTGAGCATGGAATGTGCTCATATGATTGGACATCATGTTGTTGACATCATCAGGCATCATCATTGTGTTGAAAGGCACTGCTCAGTTCACACGAGTTCGAATAATAATAGACCGTATTTACTGTATTATACCGTAAGTGCATTATAATTTGTTACAGTGGTGGCGTGAACGAATAGCTACGATGCTTGTAGATCTGGTATAGTAATCGAGGCAAAGGTTTGTGATTGTCCTGTATATCATATCCCAGCCCTAGCTCTGGGCAACCTAGACTCTTCTCCCTTCTAGTCCCCCCCTCCCCCAATACTGTAGATCAGGGGTGCCCACACTTTTTGACTTGAGAGCTACTTTCAAAATGACCAGCTCGGCAAGATCTACCCACCAAATCAATTATTATACCATTGCTGAGGGGGCTTCGGAATAGTAGAGTTTGTGTTACATTCTGTACAGTATAAGACAAATGCACATGGAATGGGAAATAGAGGGGAAGAAATGTTTTTTTTTTTTTTTTATCGTTTTTTTTCTTCAATATATTTAAATGAAATACTCTTTAGGGGCATGTCATGTGATCTACCTGCACAGCCTTTGTGATCTACTGGTAGATCACAATCTACCTTTTGGGCACCCCTGCTGTAGATGCTAGGTTTGATGTATTCGTGCTACTGTATAATGTTGTAGTAAATTGCATTTCCCATTATACTGTAATTAATGTGAATTTACTGTGCCAGTAAACTTTTGATGCCCTTTGTTACCCATGACCTGGTGAAATACATCTTCAAAAAGTTTATTTTATTTATTTTGGCATCACCTTGGGTGGCACGTTGTATGCGCTCCCAAGATTAGGACCACATTTACCATGAACCCATTGCTCTGCTGTCTTTGCTGTGATTTAAACACGCCGCCACTTTTGTTATATTTTCCGCGGTTTCTTCGTCCTTTGTTGACTGTTGACAGTCGGTGACGTTTTGGGGAAACACCCCATGATGGCAGTGGCCCATGATACCAAAGATACAGTAAGTCTGAAGTATTTTACAGCCTGTGAGACGGCATTGGTAATACATACTTTACTTACTTTTGCTGGATAATCTTAAGTCTGCAGTTTGCCCTACGGCAGCAACAATGTGGTAGTTATGATGCGCAAAAGAAAACATGAGTTAAGTGAGAGACCCGAATGAGTTGCTGAGTGAGGGGACATTGTGTGTGGACACGTGCACGCTGCTTGAATCAAAACTACCCAACAGTGTTATGTTACAGCACCCTGAAGTAGCTTATAGTGTGCATGCACGCTGCTGTTTCAATTCAGCTTTATACCGTATAAATAGAGCACCTGACGTAATTTACACCCCCCCTTTTACAATTCACATAGACTTTTCACAGATCGCGTAGAGGTGCTCCGATCGATCGGCCACCGATCAGAGGATTATCACTCCAAATGACTCGGACTCGGTGATCAGCAATTTACCTGATCTGGAAAAAAACTATCTTTTATACCACTAGACCTGCATGTGCCCGTCGATCACAATCGGTGATCGGGATCGGTCCCAAAAAACCTGATCGGAGCACCTTGTGTCAAATAAGAACTGGGTTCCAAAAATAAACAAATGATCCCGCCGGTTACACTCATAATATGGATATGAAGAAACAGCTGACAGTGAGAAAATGCTAATGTTACCACTGCCAAATTAGTGAAATTTTTGCCCAAAAACAGACTGTATCAAATGTGAGCGACTGAGCCACCTCCCCGACAATATCGCAGAGGAGACAGTTGGGCGAAAATGCTTATAGGCAACCCAGGGGATGAACGAGTGACGTCAACACGGACATGCTCCAGTTAACGCACTGTACTTTACACAGGCAAATGAATTACTTTTATTGTACATGTATGTGTGAAGTCGGAATTCATCACACACACACACACACACACACACACACACACACACACACACACACACACACACACACACACACACACACACACACACACACACACACACACACACACACACACACACACACACACACACACACACACACACACACACACACACACACTACAATGAAAACAAATGTCTGAGGGCAAAAAGAAAAACCTAAATGGTACACTTATACCGTCTCTCATGCAAAGTAGCCATGTGAATCAAAAATGGAATTGGCATGACTGCTGCCTTCTTACGAGAAAGTCAACAAACTTTGGGAGCTCTGTTTTAAATCTTGGGGCCTGGCAGAGAGCTCAGTCTCCTCCTCCTCCACCCATACTGCATGTTCGTTGATCCCTCCATAAAAGTTCTGTCGTGGCACTTTATTTTCTCAGCGTTCCAAAAGGGCCCGCTCTAAACGGACGCTAGCTGGCACAGTGCACTTACTCTCGTATAGCCATAGTACGTTTACTCAAGTACTGTACTTTAGTACACTTTTAAGATACTTTTACATTTCTCAAGTATATATATTTTTTTATACTACTGTATGTATGCCCCTCTACTCCACTACACATGAATCAAATGTTGTACGTATTTACTAACTTACATACGTTTTACTTACCTACATTTATTTGACAGCTTTAGTAGTGGCAGATGTAGATTATCAGTAATTAATACAAGTCATCTTCCAAAAAACAGCAGATCTACAAGCTGACAGTCAACGATGCAAGCTTGTAGATCCTCTATTTTTTAATATCCTAAGTATAAAATATAGGGCTTTGTTGGTTCATGTTGAACCAATGCTGACTCCTTTCTCAGTTGAACATTGGTCATTTCCGCACCACCACGGGACCCTGCCTGGGACAACACAGGCAGCTTTCACCCTGCCTTGCCAGCGGTCTCTCTCTTCATTAAGGAGTGTGCGTGTGCCTGGGAACCGGGAAAACACACAGCTGTTCTGTTCCCACTCCCAACCCATCCTCCAGTCCCTGCGGAACCCCACCCACCCACTCACACCAATCTTTCAGGGACTTGTGGGGGCTTGCATCTGCTAGCCGTCACCATAAATGTGTTACACTGTACTGTCTGTGACTTTATACGCTACTGTACGTCTTATTCAGAGTGAGTCACATTTGCATGTTGCAATTATTCCAGTTGTGTTACAGTGTGTGTAGCTATGCATGCCTACTTACCATCCAGAGTGAGTTACAAAGTGTGTCCGGCTTACGGAGGGCGAGGGAGGAGGGAAGCAGCATCCTACAGGATGGGGTGGAGCCTGTCAGCAGGAGAATGGGCGGAGTAGGATGAAAAGCTCCACGTCCTCTCGGTGGGGGCTCCTCACTGGCAGGCAAGGAACTGGAAAGGAACAAAAAGTACATTTACTTAAGTATAATTTTGAGGTATTTGTCTTTTCCAGAGTATTTCCAATTTCCAATACTTTTACTTCTAATCCACTACATCTCGGATCAGAATATTGTACTTTTACTCCATACATTAATTTGAAAACTTTAGTTACTAATTATTTACTTTTGATTTTGATTATTATTACAAAACATACTGTACAGTAAACAGGCCTATATGCATTTCGGTCATTTAAAAATAGCAGATCTACAAGCTCACAAATTGGGAGAGTTACAGAAGAGTTGGAAGTCTCAACGCACACAAGTTGGATCCCCATACGTGTACGATACTGCTGCAATGCTGGAACAATTATTTTTGATTGAATTAATACTTTATTAGTCAGAAATATAAACGCGTTACAGTAAGAAAAGTATAACAACAGACCGGCAGTGCACGGCTTCTTCCTCCGGCAGATTCGCCATTGTAAACAATAGGGACTCAATTTCCCATAACCCTTTGCACGCCGGAGCGATGGACCTTTTCGAAATGCGTCTCATATCCCATTCTGTCCGGTGGATTGCCCGTATGACTTAAAACTGATTTAAAAACGTGGATTAAACAATGAAAACACAACTCGGGCAACTCGCAAAGTTGAAAGTGTTCTACAATTAATTAACTCTGACAACTCGTGAATAGAAGTCAAAGTGTTTGATGACATAGTTCAATGTTGAAAATGAGTGATATTCACCTTTAAGGGCACTCAGGCTGTTGCTGTGTCAGAAGAAGAGGGTAGAACAGGGTTCCCCAATTCATTTTCCTCAAGGGACATAAAATTGGGGTTTTATTTTTTTTCCCATTAATTAAGCTTAGAATAGATGACATCTATTGTAGAACAATAGATGTCAACCAGTGGCCCTTGAGGGGGTTCCTGGTGGTCTCTCACTATTTTGGGGGGGGAAATTCTTCCAGGGGCCACAAGGGGGCGCTTTGCGGGCCGCAAATGGTCCGTGGGCCGCCTATTGGGGAACCCTGGGGTAGAGCGACCCCCTCCCGCCCTCCTCCCCCGCTGTCAGTCAAGTGTGGTGTAGTGCAGTGGTGAGCCACACCCATGCAAGATGATTTACGGCACTCAGCGTCTCTCCCTGGTCAACGGAAGACCCTCTGTGGGCCCTGGTGGTGCATGGGCTGCTGAACCAAACGGGGGCCCGTCGCGTCCCCGCTTTGGGTTTTGGTTTCCAGCAGACTGCCACGCTATAGTTGCGCCACACCTAAACATGAGTGGGTCTCAATGAGACCAGTGTGTGGGACTTCGGGGACCGAGGGTTCAAGTCAAAGCAATATAAAAGGTGAAGCTCACGCAAGCTGATCCGAGAGCCACTCCCGGGTCACACGTCTGTCCGTCTGTCAATTTGTGCCCCTTTTTTGTTTTGTTTTCCAAATTCTTTGTGCACGCCTTCATGCTTCAGCTTTCAAGGACCATGGCTCACATTAGCGGTTAACCCCCCCACCTCCCCATCCACCCTCTCTCTCTCTCTCTCTTGGCCCCTATAGGCTGAAACACCTTGCGGCCAGTGCGGCATTCCTTCCCGCTATACAGTACCTCCTTCCCTTCTTCCATCCCCTGGTCCTTTGAGCAGTTCTCTGTAATCCATCCACCGCTGTCAGGGCCTTTTACAAATGACCCCCGCTATAAGCCCATACTTGAAACAACAACATCAGCAACGATCTCCCGGGCTGAATCTGAAGAGGAACTTAAAGGAGACACTGATTAAGGCGAGCCATGTGTGAGAAGCATTTCAATTACGACGTTGCCTTCAGGGGTCAGCTCGAGAAAAAAAAAGAGAAAAGAAAAGAAGAGAAAACGCTGTTGAACTGTTGAAAAGTACAATACAATATCAATACTACTGTACTACTACTACTAATAATAATAATAATAATTGTATAATAATAGTGCAAATAGCAGAATGTATAAGCTGACACGTTGTGAGCTTGTAGATCAGCTATTTCACAAATTGCAAGTGGTTAATTCAAAATAAACTTAGAAATGTAGTGGTAAAGTAAAGTACTCAAAAAAGAGGGGGGGGGGAGCACTTTAACTACAGTATGATTAAAATGTACTTCAGTCCAACATTGCCCTTTTCAAGCCTCACTGATCAGCAAGTGAAAGCAAAGGGTTGACGAAGATGTAAACGCTCTCTCTCTCTCTCTGGTGCATATTCCTGCATATTCCTAAGCACTAAATGTACGGTCTGGCCGCGTGTCCGGAGGGTAACATCTTACATCTAATTGCAACAGCTGGAGATGGTACAATCCCTATTAGTTGTCCCCTACCCCCGGCATTGGGAAGCGGCGTTTCAAGGAGGCCGAGTTTCATCTTGTAATTCCTGGAACCGCTTGATGTTCTGTTGGCCCCAGGGCTGGTAATACTGTAGTGAACGCAGTGTACACGCACGCACCCACAGGCACGCATTAAGGTTGTCTCTGTTAGTCTCTACTACTTTACTGGCAAAGAAAACAGTTTGATTCCTCTTAGTGTTGTGGTCAGGCTTGCTTTTATGATGTCATTTCAACGACACACTTCACTTTCCCCTTCCTCCTCTGAAAACAAAACAAAACAAAACAATTGTCATTGTACGCCCGAGCCACCTACGTAATGGTATGTTTTGTTTCTTCTTCTTCAAACGTCATATTGAAAACACATGTATAATAACATGTCAGGTCAGTGGTTCCCAAACGTTTAGGTCCAGATCCAAACGAGAAATGCGATGTCTCCCCGGGACACAAACTATAGCGATCTACAAGCTTGATTGACCTGCTATTTTCACTACTTTGTGGAGTAGGAAACGGTAGACAGGTGACCTTAGGTGCATCGAGATAGATTACTTATATTTCCACGTGAGATGTACTACATTACACTCGGCGGACTTACCTCATGCTTCCTTCTATGCATGAGGAGTCCAAGCTGCTTCTTTTCACCTGACAGGGGGGAATTTCCCCGGCCGGACGTAGCGCGTGGAAGGAGCACGTTATTCTGACCAGTTCCTTTCCCCTCCATCGGTTCACTAACAAAACCTTTCCCCAACACATGCCCAAAATAGGGATTGATTATTAATCCATTTTTTTATTAAAAAAATGATAGATATGAAAAGAAAATGATTGAATCAATTAGTTCGATGAACTAATACTGTACTCCTAAGCTCTGTTTGAGACAGACAGACAGACAGACAGACAGACAGACATGGATGGATTGAAGTTCGCTTTTGAAAAACCTAGCTGAGGCGTTGGCAGATGAAAGATGACTATATTACCCGTGACTTCACTCCAGGAAATCTTGTAGGCCTACAGTAACAGTTTTCATTTTGCGGACGAAATATGTTAATTGTGTGTTTGATTGTCGAGTAATTCCAAACATACCACCCACTTAATGGAATATATGTTTTGTGCTGCTGCATGCTTTGTTGATTACGCCTAATGGACCTGTCTGGGATCCCGACGCTGGGTCTGGCTGTCTATGTTGGGATAAACAAGGGCTTGCTCAACTCCGCTTCAAAGGAAAGCCAAATAATTTATGTCAACTCACATGCGGGGGGCCTTTTCACCAAACACGTGTTTGTGTCTGTTTTGCGTATGTGTGCCATAAGCAGCCTGATTTATATTGGTGTTGTACAAGGGTACAACTACGCGATGTACAAGCTCACGGCGGTGTCACGCTGTGAAACCTTGTGTGCCAATACAGTACTTGTCGATATGCTTTGTTTGTCCAAGGAGGTCAAATGAAGCAATTTATATAATCATGCATGCCACATCATGCACCAGAAGATTAAGTAACATGTTTACTTAACTGTTTGGATGCCATGCCCAAGATAACGAGATTAATCTACCTTTGCACAGGTAGCCATGCCCGAGATAACGGCTACTCAAGCCCTAGCTCCGCAGAGCCGGGGGCTTGAGTATAGTTTCACTTTCAGCTAAAACAACAAGACCTCTTCTTCTCTGCTCATGTTGCAGATTTAGTTGGCAGTCACCACTCGCCACCTACCGCCTCTACCGCCCCGTGACTCGCCACCTACCACCTCTAACGCCCCCTGACTTACCACACGCCACCTACTGCCTCTACCGCCCCCCTGACTCGCCAGCTACCGCCTCTAACGCCCCCTGACTCGCCACACGCCACCTACCGCCTCTACCGCCCCCTGACGTTCAAATCAGTAAGGTGAGACATTACAGGTGTATACGGTAAAAAACAACAACTAATAGGTATCACAATGAAACTTATCCAGTTGATTACTTACATTAAAACACAATCAGTGCCGGAAGTCCTTCAAAATAGGAGCTCTGGGGTGCCGGAAAGACATGGCCGCTTTTACTCAGAAACCCATGACCCGGAAACAATCCACTAAAAAAAGTTTACTTTACATAGCTAGCTTACATTGCGATCGTTTTAGTTTATACGATATATGATCCAAAAAGCGTTCATATTTTGCGGGAGAGACGGATGAGGAGCAGAAATGAAGCGCCAGTATATCGATCCGTTCAACACCACGGAGAGCGCCCTGGATTAGGAGAGACGAGTCATCCTTTCCGCCAGCGCTAACAGCTAAGTCAATGGTAAGCATACGGTGTAGCATAAGTGTAGCATACGGTAGCCGAAAGGCGAACTGACAAATAAAAAAATTCAGAATATTCTTATCTCGCCCCGTATCATTGAGGATGCGCTAGGACGTCCTCACACGTCGGATGTACACGTCGATTGGGACCCCTAGGACGTGTGGCGACGTCCTATGTACGGAAACGGTTAAGACTCTACACGCAAGACACGCTATAGATGGCCATGAACCCTGGCCATACCTGTTTTTCATCATTTTTTGGTCAAAGTTGATCTCATGCTAAAGCGACAGCACTCGCCCAGCAATCTGCCGTCACCCAAGCGGATGCGTGCATACGCCAATCTGCCCCAGCAGTGCAACCTCCACACTCTCACGGAGGAGACTGCCGAGAAGCAGCGCCGCCATCTGGCCAGGGAACGCCAGCAGTGCAAGAGCAGCGCAATGGCTCCGCCACCAGAGTCTCACGGAGGATATATATACAGTATATATATATATATATATATATATATATAGTATATGCTGGTTCTCTGTTGAATGGCCTTATATTCCCCAGAACATCATTGCAAGGCATACTGTAAGTGAACCAGTTGTCATAATCTGTCCATATTCTATATACATTTGTATTAGGCCCTTTCATGTGTCTTGAATTGGTAAATTGCTCTCATTTAAATCTTGACTTTGACTAATGAAGGGGAATTTGAAGTGTTCTCGAACATAGGCCTACTGTATGTGTACAGGTGCAGTTATGCCGAAGAGGGGAGTTTCCTATAGTATGTTTATATTTGTAATATTGTTGTGCTATGCAGTAAAACAGTCTTATCTTTATTTTCTGTATCACAAGGACATGGTCTGTCAACAATTTACAGTGCTAACAGTAAAAGCCTATTATTATGTGAATACTCTCCAATCTCTTGCAATCAATCTCCCTCAGTAATGTGTAACTTTGTACAGTTGAAATTCGTATAGGCCTATGCCATACAGAATAAGTGCCAAACACGGCCCCCTCACAGAAGGACAATATCGGTCAGGGGATCTTAAGAACCCCTGACCAATATCAGTCACCAGAACCAAGAACGGGTGTTTTCGACAAATCTATCATGGATCAAATGGAGTTTGAAAAGTGTGAGTTTGTATAGGGAAGGGAGTATAATGAATAACAAATATCTAAATCAAGCAACTTAGAAAACTTTTCCCCCTCTAAACCTGACAATTTCATCTCTGTCGGGTGGAAACGTCATATGTCCAAAACTGTTACTTTTCAGGCGGCAGCAAAAGTAGCAGATCTGAAAGCTCAAGCGTTTCAAGCCCGCGGATCTGCTACTTTGCTTTTGAGTGACACTGTAGTATGATCAAGTATGGCATTAATGTTTGGAGGAATAAAAAACACAAAACGTTACAATAATTATGGAGATAACAGGTTTCTGGCAGCGAAGATTTGCAACCTGACTCAGCTGGTGCTGCGTGGCCTGCGGCAGTGGTGGAAAGCAAGTGCTGCTTTGTAGCCTACAATGTTGAGGTATTTGTACTTTACTTGCGTATTTCCCATTTCCAATACTTTTATTAGTACTCCACTACATCTCAGATCCAAATATTGTACTTTTACACTACTACATTTATTTGAAAAGTTGAGTTACTGGTTACTTTGTAGATTTTGATTATTATTACAAAATATACATTATATTTCAGCCCCATTTGAAAATAGCCGATCTACAATCTCACAAATATGTACCACGATGCTTGTAGATCTGTTATTTTCAAAAGATTTTTATACATTTGAAAACTTGAAATGAGTCATAATGAGTACTTTTACATTTGGTAGGCCTACTTTAAGTACATTTTGATGCCAATACCTTTGTGCTTTTTTTACTCAAGTAAATTTAGAATTCTGGACTTTTACTTGCAATGTATTTCTAGAATGCAGTATTGATACTTTTTCTAAGTACAACATTTGAATGCTTTTTCCACCACTGGCTTGCGGCTTCCAGCAGGTTGACAGAGTGATTACTGTATGACACGCTATCCTCTTGCTCTGACACCGGCCCCCGGGACAGAGGAGATGTTAGAGGCATGCAAGGAAGCCATATCACTTAACCTCAGTAAACTGCACTGCAGGGGCGTGGCAGTTAATTTAACTAATCCCTTTAACCCATTGGTACTCGAACTTTTACATTTCAAGGACTCCACCTTAACTCTGGCAGTATAATGGAACCAAATGGAGTACCTACAGTACCCACATCCTCTGTGAATGTAATCCATACTTACCGATGACGTCCAGCAACGAGGTCCAGCGATGATCCTCCTCCTTACCTTGGAAATTAACTTCATGTTGAACGCTCACCTTTGACTGCATTCCCCTGCAAGAAAGAAAGAGAGAAAAGTAAATTTCTGTCAATAAATACCTTTGTGAATAATGGGCAGCTTGACTCTCGCTCCTGAGTTGTGTATCAGTCGCCACAATAATAATATATAATATGATCAGTGGTGTCATGGTCGTAGAACGCAGTACCATGCCGTGGTACAAAAAATATATATGACGCGCAGGTATACGGAACGGTGCCCACGCATGCATGCCAGAGCACGTCCCCCTAGATTCAAAAGAAGACGCACCTATAACCTCGGGTCACCAGACTTTCCAAGACACACCAAGTACCCTGCAGTGGTCTAGGTTTACTGGCGGTGGGCGACAACAACAGGCTTAACTGTTTAGTGTTTACTGTTACCTGAGCGTTACTCATACACGGTAAGCAACACAGCAGTATGGCTCCAGTACACTAGGCTACTGCGTCTGTGCTGTTCTCAAGGACTATTAAAAGAGGACAGGAAGCGAAGACCGTACGGTGGACTCCATGTTGCTCCCTGGAAGGAAAGAAACATGCGCAATTGAGATCAAGGAAGCTGAACGCGGAAGTGTTGGCTGCATATAGTCCATTGCGCATGTTTCTTTCCTTCCAGGGAGCAACATGGAGTCCATCGTACGGTCTTCGCTTCCTAACCTCTTTTAATTAACCTTGGTTGTTCTGCACGCAACAAGAATGCCTTCTCCTCCATCAAAGAGCTTCGTCCAAAGCCAACTTTTTAGTTTCAGCGCAGTAAAGAAGTTTGTCTATTATTTTAAGTCTACTTTTGTGTTTGTGTGTCTAAAACTCATACACTAAACAATATACTGTAGGCTTAGGCTATATCAGCTGTTCTGTCCGCAGTGCATGCACACATGTAGGCACACATGCATACGAGTGAGTGCATGTGCGTGTGTGACGTTCACCATCACCATTACACCACTGAATATGATATAATATAAAACAACTGTGCTTCTCATGCGATGGGATGGATAGAATAATGTGTGCAATCTGCGTTTCCGTACACATACTTCTGTGTGTGTGTGTGTGTGTGTGTGTGTGTGTGTGTGTGTGTGTGTGTGTGTGTGTGTGTGTGTGTGTGTGTGTGTGTGTGTGTGTGTGTGCACCGCCTCCACGATGGAGCGCGGCGCGGCATCATCGCTGATTGCGAGCTAATCTCTTGCCTGACAGCTGCTGTCGCCTCTCGGCCATCATGACAGCTGCAGCTCAGGGGAAAACGGCCCTCATCATGGCGCTGCATGCGGCATCAGACAGAATGAGTCTCGGCACAGCATGCACTCAGCATCAGTGGTGGGAAATGTAGGCTATTCAAATGTTTTACTCAAGTAGAAGTATCAATGTAGATGCACTACAATATCCGGAATTCTAAATGTACTTGAGTAAAAGTAGGCCTATTGGCATCAAAATGTACTTAAATTACAATTACTGTACTTCTGTACAAATTATACAGAAGGTCCCATTTTCAAGGATTCAAATCTATAAAAAATATTTTGGAAAGAGCAGATCTACAAGCTCACGGCTATTTTCAAATGGCCGGAATATAATTATATAGGACTGAAGGGGTTAGTGTATGTTTTGTAAAATCTACAAAGTAACTGTAATGTTTTCAAATGGAGTTTTTTCAAAAGAGTTGACTTTTTTTTCACCCCTGCTCCGTTTTGTAGAAAAAGAATGAAAAGGCATACTTACTTGCAACCCATAAAAATGGGCCCATGACACAAAAATGCGTCCCGAGACCCACTGTTTGAGAAACACTAGCGCTAGACTGTGTGAATGTGAATCTAGGATGTTGCTGCTAGGATCATGTGGCCTTGCAAACCATCGCTGGGTAAACAGTTGTTAAAAAAAGGTCCTGACAATAGGCTGGAAAGTCCTTGGGCAGCCTACACATGGTTGACGGTGTTTGTTGGTGCCGAAACAGTGGTGGAAGTACATGTAGGCTACTTAAGTACTGCACTTAAGTAAAATGTTGAGGTATTGTACTTTACTTGAGTATTTCCAATTTCCAATACTTTGACTTCTACTCCACTACATCTCAGATCCAAATATTGTACTTTTACTCCGCTACATTTATTTGACAACTTTATAGTTACTAGTAACTTTATACAACTAATAAGTGCGTGCACGGAGGAGGATCCCCCTCTGTGCCAAACTGAGCTCATGCTTCCTTCAATGCATGAGGAGTTAGCAGGCAGCTTCTTATCACCTGACAGGGGGGAGTTTCCCCGATAGGACACGTGGAAGGAATACGTTATTCCAACCAGTTCCTTAATTCCCCATCATCAGGTGCCCGGCTGACCAGGGCGAGGCAGTATGTTTTTTGTGAGGGTACCTACCCTAGTGGACATGGGTAGAACATACAAACTCCACACAGAAAGACCCTTTCAGCCAACCAAAACAATTACTATCAATGTTAGTATAATCATTTTTAGCACCACTTTGAACAGCTTCCGAATGCTTCCCAACTACCACACACATACAACAAACGCAGTAGAGAGAGAGCACATGTGTCTGCACGAGGAGCATAATTTTCATAATATTTTGATAGCCCGTTGAATCGTCTTCTCTCTTCACCCAAATGATGATTTCCCTCAACAAGAGTTAAAGACTTATGCACAGTGCCTACTTCCAAAACAGTAATTTAGTGAAAGTGGCTACAATGTGGTGTGTTTTACTTCATGTCCTTGGAAATCATGAATTAACTTTACTTTCATACTATAAATCGTCACTGTCGGGTTCTGAAGTATATAAAAAAGGGTTCTGAAATACACAATAATGTATAGGTAATCTAGGTCTTGTGCGAATACATTTTGAAGGTCAGTCAGAGATGTTCCTGATTTTGCCCAGAGATAGCAGCCATAGCATCTGACCAGCCCCAACAGTTAGTCCGACATACCAATAGTCCGACATACCCATAGTGCGACATACATGCAGGCCGGTTTAAGCCCAATTAACCACACCGGTAGGGACTCCTTGGGACAAAACCGTTGTAAGGTTAACCACACCAATCCAACTTATTGCAACTCAATGAATTGCATTGGTGTGGTTGACCTTAAAAACCGTCTCGTCCCATCTCGACGCTTTGGTGTGGTTTGGGCTTAAGACTCACCCGTGGATCTGACATATGTGGCCGGTTAACCCAAGGTTTGGGGTAGGTTGTCGGACTGTTAGGACGTCGGACCAAGGATATGCACCAAATAGCCTTTCGGCCTCTCTAGGAGTGACACACACAACTAACATTCAAGTTGTCCCATTATATACTATAGTATACATGCAGAGAGAGGCGTGGTCAGTGGTCTCCTTGGAACCCCTCCAGACGTTCTGTCTCTGAATGAGACAAAAGGAATTATAATTAACTCAACCTACAATAAGCCATTTGGTTCTATGCCTAAAGGTCTTTCTCCAGGCATCTCTGTCACAGCGTCTCTAAATCTGAGGCCATGGTTCTCAGCAGGAAACCGGTTGATTGTGCAGTCCAGGTAGGGAATGAGGCATTACCCCAGGTGAAGGAGTTTAAGTATCTTGGGGTGTTGTTCACGAGTGAGGGGAGGACGGAGAAGGAGATCAGGCGAAGAATCGGAGGCGGGGGCGGTATTGCAGTCGCTGTACCGCACTGTTGTGACAAAAAGAGAGTTGAGCCAGAAGGCAAAGCTCTCAGTCTTCCGAGCAATCTTCGTTCCTACTCTCTGGTCATGAAGTGTGGGACTGTGGGTCATGACCGAAAGAATAAGGTTGCGAATACAAGCGTTCTTCAACGTGTGGCTGGCATCTCCCTTAATGATAGGGTGAGAAGTTCAGTCACCCGAGAGAGACTCGGAGTAGAGTCGCTGCTTCTTCGCCTGGAAAGAAGCCAGCTTAGGTGGTTCGGGCATCTGGTTAGGATGCCTCTCGGCCGAGGGAGGTCCTCGAGGCACGTCCCACTGGGAGGAGACCCCGGGGCAGTATTTTGGAGGAAATACATCGACTCACTGGCCTTGGAATGTCTCGGGATCCCCCAGGAGGAAGTCACTAATGTTGCTCCTGAGAGGGAAGTCTACTCTGGAGCACTCTGATGGAGTTGTTGCCCCCGCGACCCGACTAGCGGTTGAAGATGGATGGATCTCTATCACAACCATAGAGTTCAGTAGATCAATAGCCATGCAGTCATGCGGCACCCACCACAGGGTGTCTAGCTGGAGAACCCATGGGTGTCAAAGATTCCCAGACAGTTCACTAACCTCTCACTAACAGACAGTACAGAATTCAAATTCAAATGCATCAAAAGTAGCAGATCTAAACAAGCTAGATCTGCTACTTTTAATACTTTTGTGTGACACTGTAGTATGATCAAGTGGGCCGTTAATGTATAAAACAACACAAAAAGGTAGGAGGTAGGAGGTTTCTGCCAGACAGCAACAAAATCCTCCCTTGTTATATGAACATGTGTGACTGTGCGTGCGTGCGTGCGTGCGTGTGACTGTATGTGTGTGTGGCGGAGGGGGGAGGTTTGGTGTAGGCTACAGTACAAAGTTCCCATCTGATAGAGTTGATGCTCTAGGTTTTTCAAGTCAGCAAAAAGCAGCTGCTATAAAAAGCTCCGGCTCAGTGACCCATGGTGGAGCCAGGACCCTGGCAGTCTGCCCAGTGCACATAGAACATGGGGGTGGGCGAGGGGAGGAGGGGGTACTTGTCCTGAGGAGGAAAGCACAACACAAGAAGGTATGTTGTGCTTGACTGCCATGCCAGTGGAACAGAGGAGCTGCTTTCTAAAAATACCTGCCTCCCACTGCCCTGCTGCTGCACACTCCCCAACACGCAAGAGCCTTTTGCCCTCAAAAAAAGAAAAGGCCCGACGGCGGCTCGGTGGCAATTACTTGAAAATTGCTCTTATTTTCTCTTAAGCCTTCATAATTTCCAGTCAACTTGTAATTCATCAGTTCACGTGTGTCAGCATCAAGCAGGGGCCAGTGAACGCCCTGCCCCGGTGCTATTTTAGAAAGGCAGAGCTATTCCAGGTATAGGCCTCCAAACTGTGCTTACTCCACCGTGCCAAACGTTTACCAAAAGTCTCTGCTGCCCCGACCGACACCTGTGACCATGTCACGCCAAGCGAGCCATTAGCGAAAACCAAACACAGACATTTCATGTGTACTCGGGGCCACCCAAATCCATCAATAACACAGGCCTGAGTCGTAAAACCATTACAAGGCGATTAAACTTCACTCACGGGCAAATGAGGTTGTGTATTTTCTTTCCTACTTAATCTATAAGAGAGACGGGTTGAGATGTTTGCATACAGTACTGTGTGTGCGTGTGCGTGCGTGCGTGCGTGCGTGCCGTCTGTCTTCAGAACATACTGTATACTTGCAGGCACAGATGGACCACCAAATACGGAGGCCGTTAACGGATAACATGTCAAGTATGCAACAGTATTATTATTAATAGCATTATTACCATATTTCAGTATTACTCTGCCCTTTCACAGCAGCCATCAAAATGGATGCCTGTGGGCAGAACTCTGACCCAGTACCAGGTGGCTTGCATTTTGGAGGTGAGTCTATATTTAGGTCTGGCTAAACACAAGCCAGGTGTTGGCTTGCTCTCAGGTGTCATGCGCAAAATACCGACATGGCGAAGACATAGCTCTGCCATTGCCAGCTAGGCACAGGATCAAAGCCCATTGAAGTCAGTGAAGACATACGTTTCTATGCGGGCAAGGTTTTGGAAAGTTTATAGGCAGGTTTTTTGTGAAATCTCTTGGTTTGGAGTGAGGTCGGGGGTTTTCAATATTGCACTACTTTAATAGAAGTTGCATGCTAGATAGCGTACTGAACAGGGCAGGAGAAAGAGTATGTTTAGGGTAGTTGAATGAGATTCGAAACGTCATTTGAAATCACAATCGGTGCCCGTTGCTTAAATAAAAGGTATGACTGTAAAAAGGACCTCTTAAAGGAGGGCTGTGGGCAGTCTAGAAACCGTCTTCCAGTGACAGCTAATAGAAACTGCAGGCTTTCTAGTCCTGAAAAGTTACAATGCGAAAATGGAAGCCATCGTTCTCACGATAATGAAAATCTAAATATTTTTGTAAAACAAATCTTGTTTAAAAAAAATCTGCCTAATGATGATGTCACTGGAAGACGGTTTCTAAACTGCCCACAGCCGTCCTATGAGACACAGACTGAGTAGAAAAAAATCGTGGCATTTTTTCATGATTATTAGTGAGGACCTATATTATATGAAGATAGGTTGAAAAGTGGTGAAGTGGTCCTTTAAGCATTTGTCTTTATGCAATATGTTCCTGTAATTAGGCTACCTGACATGTCCATACGTGCTTCCTTAAGATACCTTTTAGTTTCTTAGCCTAAGCTGTGGGGATCTAACCACAACCACAAAGGTAAAATCCTTAGTGTTACTTTAATGATCCATTGTTAGGAACCAAATGGACCCTTATGAGTATATGTAAGTCGGAGGGTGTACAAATGGAACTAAATGGACCCATAACTTGTACACTCTCAGTAGAAACTAAAGAAATAAAAAGTTTTTTACTGTGTACAGTACATTAAAAAAAAAGTAGCGGCTATGTTTTTATCCGAGGAAATAAGGGCAATGCCTTGCGGACCACAGATGCCATCCAGTTTGGGCCGTGCACGGGCAGAGATTTTTCACAGCTTTCTGTGGGCTGCCAACCCGCAGGGCCCTGCCTACTTCCATTCCTCGCTCCATCACTTCAAATCCTGTCCTTTGAGTCTGGGTTTAAAAACACGTATTGGTCAGTAGTCTGGGTTTTTGGTTCCACCACAATCAAACAAAATCCCTCGCCCACTGGTGATTTGCCCCAGAAGTCGACAAGAGGCAAAGAAACGAAAGACAAAATGAGACAAAATGAAAATAAAATATATATTTTTTTAAGTGTGTTCACTTCAGGACACTTTTTTTTCTAAGACATCGAGTGTTCCATTCCTCGAGAACCAAATCTCGGGAGCTGGGATTGTGTTACACAGGGCAGCATTCTCTTCATTGTTTTCTTTCGCAAACCGCATGTCTGATCCCTGTCCAGATGGTGGAAAGTCCATTCCATGTTTTCAAAGATTTTCTTTCTTTCTTTCTTTCTTTCTTTCTTGCTTTCTTTCTCAGATATCTATTTCCAAAGCTTGGGAATGTCCCCATACTGACAACAAATTTAGAATGGGAGTGAGTGAGATTTGGAAAGCTGAACGTAAGAATGTAAAACGCTGGCTTGTGTGTTTGAATTTGGCAGTGTCATAGTATTGCTTTGCACCTGGAAGGTCTAAAGACAGGATGAAAAGTAGTCCTGGAATTATGATGGACTTGGACAAGACGCCACCACAGTCACATTTCAACTGAAACCACTTGATGCACATGCAGATTGTGTTTGAGTCTAAACAATGCTGAAAGCAATGCGATTAGGCCTTCAACTATAAATTAATTTATTAGAGATTAATCCATTTTGACCTGAGATCAGATTCTAAAAATGTCTTCTACATCCTGACAGTTTTCTGAAAAAGCTATGTTTCTATGTCAGTCGTTCAATTTTTCAAAAATAGCAGACCTACAAGCTCGTAGCGTGCCACTCGGTGGTGCGCTATGAGCTTGTAGATCTGCTATTTTTCAATAGCTAAAGCATAACATAATGCTAACACCAAAAGGGGTTCCCACCCAAAATGGGTTAATATATTGATTACTTTTTTCAATTAATCAAATAATCAAATTGTTAATACATAGCAATAGCAATGAATCAATTGATGTTATACTTCATCATAGTTAAATTAGAAGATCTATAAGGTTGTGAGCTTGTAGATTGGCTATTTTAACTTTTCTTCTTTTTTCCGTCTATAATGCTAAATAAGGCTTGATTATGAATCGAGCATTTTATTAAATTATCGCTTTATGGATTATTTGTTATAACCGATCAAATTGAGTAGTTCGACTGCTGCACCTATTGATGTGATTCTGTGGGAAAACAACACTGTTAAGCCACTTAAGCCAAATTGAAAACAATAGAAAAAAGGCACACAAAACCAGCAAATTCTTCTTGACTAGGGGCA
The DNA here is from genome assembly GCF_951216825.1 of Electrona antarctica. Classification (NCBI taxonomy): domain Eukaryota; kingdom Metazoa; phylum Chordata; class Actinopteri; order Myctophiformes; family Myctophidae; genus Electrona; species Electrona antarctica. The sequence goes on along the minus strand of NC_136794.1, from coordinate 37,386,632 downwards.
TCTGGAGAATTTCAAACATACACATACACATTGGTTCAGTGACCCGTGGTCCACAAACCACACAGCACCTCATTTGTCACAGCTAGGCCCCAAGAATGGAGGCCTCGGTTCCACAGCATCGACACAGATGGCCTATAGCTGCCAATCTTCCATGTGGCATCTGTGAGGGAATGTGATGAATGCTGTCGGCCAAATTCTGACAGTGCTGCGCGCAGTGCTGGACAGACTGCTCCACCCAAAGTACTCGAGTCAAAGAATACATGGTACTCCTGGTCAAATATTACTCAAAGACAATTGAAAGTTGCTCAGTCAAATTTGTACTTGAGTACAAAGCTGCACTTCTATGTAACTTTCCTCTGAATCCATTTGAAACCGGTTTCCTGCGCAAGTGCTGACATTTATTTTATTTTTTACCGTTGAGCTAATAGAGCTGGCCTGCTTGCTCAGGGGATAAATTGAATCTTGACCATCAGGTCAAAAGGGCGAGGTCGCTTCTCACCCTCAGTGTGTCTTACTGGTATTCATAAAATAAGTTACATAGTGCCGCTTTAAAGTAATGCAGTACTCCAATACTTTAAAGCTTTTAAAAAGCTTAAAAATACTATACTAAGTGTTCAACAGTACTCGCTACTCAAGTAAAGTTTCAAACTTTCAAAAACATGTACTTTGTCCAGCACTGATGATTTGTACCCAGACAGACCACTCCACCCTGGCTAATGCTCAGGATTAGGGCTCTGATGTTTGCACTTAAATGTTTTAAACGACTGAGCCTCTGGCAGCTGAAACGTAACCTCAATACACCACATGGCAAAACGTGTGAAACACTTCAATAAAATGAAATGAAAGAGACATAAAACATGTCAAAAAGTAAGTAGATGTGAGCTTGTAGATGCTTTTTTTGAATCATTTTGATGAAAAATAAATCTCTCCTGTGGGTCCCTGGTACATATTATAATAATACAAATAATAATAATAATAATAATAATAATAATAATAATAGCCTTTTTCCTCATGTGTGTGGTGTGCAAGTCCCATTTGAGATCCTCTTGGATGTGTACTCCGAGAAACCTGAACTCCATGACCCTTTCTACTGCAGCGCCATCGATGAGGATGGGCAAATGATCTCTCCGAGCAGCTCCTTGTCTTGTCGGTCTTGTCGGAGAGGGTTCAGCAAACATCCCTGGGGTGCTCCAGTGTTGAGGGTCAGGGGGTCAGATGTGATGCTGCCCATTCTCACAACCTGATGTCGGCTTGACAGGAAGTATTGTATCCATTCATACACAAAGCTCTAGATCTCCGAGCTTTGTGTCAAGTTTCACTGGGACAGTGGCGTTGAATGCTGAGCTGTAGTCCACAAACAGCATACGTACATATTTGTCCTTCAACTGCTTGTTGTCCATGTGCGAGAGGACGGTGTGGAGAGCCATGGCAATAGTGTCATTGGTGGATCTGTTTTTAAGGTATGCAAATTGCCACGGGTCCAGCGAGGCAGGCAGTGTTGAGCAGATGTATTCCTCACCAGCCTCTCAAAGCATTTGCTGACTATTGGTGTGAGAGCGACAGGTCTCCAGTCATTCAGGTATGTCACTTTGGCCTTTTTGGGGATGGGCACAATGGTTGACATCTTGAAACCTGCGGGGACCACAGCCTGGGAGTGGGAAGATTTCAGCAAAAACATCCGCCAGCTCGTCTGCACATGCTATGAGGTATCCCATCGGGTCCTTCTGCCTTCTGGATGTTGACCCGTCCCGTGTGAAGGTTTTGCATACATCGTGCCTTAGGGTGAAGGGGCTGGTCTCCAGCTCTGTTGGTGCTGCTGCTGATTGCCCTGCTCCGCTGTCGATCCACAGCGGAGTCTTTTTTTGGGATAACATCTATACACGTGCTGATAAAACCAGTGACTGAGACTGAGTATTCGTTGATGTAATTTCCAGTAGCGTCCTTAAACATCCCCCAGTCTGGTAAAAACAGGATTGTAGCATAGCATCTGTGTCCTCAGCCAATTTCCGGACCTCCTCCTCAACAACAGGCTCCCTTTTAAGCCTTTGCCTGTAGGCCGGCAGCAGCTGGATGGAATCGTGGTCAGAGCTTCCGAGCGGTGGACGGCGAATTGCTTTGTATCCATCCTTGAAGGGTGTGTATTGCAGTGGTCAAGAATATTGTCACCGTGGGTGCTGCAGGTGACGTGCTGGTGGAATTTAGGAAGGACCCCTTTTAGATAATTCCGGTTGAAGTCACTTTAACATATGGTGGCACCATCTGTGTGGTGATTTTCTTGTGCACTGATACACTGATGCAATTGTTTCATAGCTGTGTCCTTGTTAGCTCCTACATAAGCAGCTACGAAGTGGCACGCCAAGAGGCAGCAAGAAACCGCCTAGAGCAGGCTTATCTTCCTGGTTTTTAAACAGCTGGGGGATGGAAATGACGCTTGCGCGCCCTCAACTTGTAGTGTCGCCAAAGCATTTCTGTTTTTTTGCCGACGCTACAAGTTGAAGCCACGCGAGAGCGTCATTTCCATCCACATAACCCAGAAGAGACGGCTACTCTAGACATTAAATGACGCGAAGATGTGCCTTCGCCCATATACTCACACTTGTATAGTGAGTGTGTGAGTACTTCCATGGATTTCAGTTAAATATCATTGCTATCGGATTTGCTATCCATCTTTTTATGTTTTGGGGAACCCGGGTCAATTATAGGGGTTTAAGAAATTAAGTGTGTGTGTGGGGGTTTTCTTTTTTGAACCATTGAAAAGGATTAACAAGCGAGTGAGTAAATATGAAATAAATATTTTCATATCCTGAAACATGCAAAGTTATCAGCCCGACAGCCACGATATGTGCATTCAGACGTCTGTGAAAAAGGAAAGTGTGTGTGTGTGTGTGTGTGTGTGTGTGTGTGTGTGTGTGTGTGTGTGTGTGTGTGTGTGTGTGTGTGTGTGTGTGTGTGTGTGCTCGTGTGCGCGCGTGCGTGCGTGCGTATCATGCGAGTGTTCAGCCAGGCTGCTTTGACACCTTTTTCACTCTATCACTTTGTTTTCGTTGCTTACTTTCTCTGCAGAAGGCGAGCGGAGTCGAGACGTTTAAGGTCGAATGGATCTGCTGCCCAGACGAGGTTGGGATGAACGGCAAATGAAAAGCAGGTGCAGGCCTATCCAGCTGAGTCATGCACATAAAGCCTCTTAATTGCAAACTTCAAATTACGGATTCTGTGGTTCTCCGGGATTTCTGAAAGTCCATTCCGCAAATGCTTAAAAAACGGGCTCTTTGGGAAAGAATTCTGACAGACAGGCTTTCTGTGAATACTAGCTGTAGGCTGTTTTTCTACTACACACCCTCAACTTGTCACTATACTTAATATAATGTATTTTTTAAATTGTTAAATTGTGATATTATCAAACATGTCAGACAGACATGACAGACATTCCCAAAGTCTGACCCCTAAAATATATTCCAACTGGCCATAGGGGAGATTACAAAAGCAGGGGTACAGTATGGATTCCACCCCAACCAAGCATTTATATTAGTAAGGCTTATTATTGTAAGACCTTACAATAACGTCCTATCCAGATTCAGCAGCTGCGTTCTTATCGCAAGTATTGGGCTGTTTTCAATTGGACTTTTTGAAATTGAGTTTTGCAAGAAAGAGAACGGCGCTTCTGTCTTTTCAGGGCATTTCCAACAACAACGAAAGCATTTCTTACAGTTACACACACACACACACACACACACACACACACACACACACACACACACACACACACACACACACACACTTTCCTTTTTCACAGAAGTCTGAATGCACATATCGTGGCTGTCGGGCTGATAACTTTGCATGTTTCAGGATATGAAAATATTTATTTCATATTTAAGCAACGTGGGAGCAGAATAAACTCGGGTTCTCCAACAATAACTTTTACTTTGGTCTCTCACGTAAGCAGAACACTACAGTCCAACACATGTCAACAACAACGGAACAGAATGACGTACAGGACGTTCCCTCTCTTCTTCTACTCCTCCCTCTCTTTCCTCTCCCCTCTAACTTTACACCACAGAGTCCCTAGCGGGAACTCTAATGATAACCGCCGCTGGACGCTGGTTATAACAATATTGTCATGGCTGAGTTTCACCCGTACAATGCCGAGTCATAAAACAAGATTGCTTCATGGGCAGAACTTCTCTATCCGTAGGCCATGTATCCACTATCCCCAAGCGAGAACGTGTGAAGCTTAAGACTATAGTTTCGTATACAAACTGTGACACACAACAGCTAAACACAACATTAAAGCTGCTATAAGGAATAATGTCAACATTTTAATGACCTTTTATTTTTATTTATTTTTTGGTATTCAGACAGCCAGCAATGGGTAGAACGCTCCCAAAACAATGTAGTCTCTGCGACACATCTAGATGCCGCAATCTGCATTCAAAGATGTTCCTAGAAGCTTTGTCATTGGTCGAAAAAAACCCGGTCGCAATGACTAACCAATCACGAAGCAGACAGGCAAATCGACCAATGACAAAGCTTCTAGGAAAATCTTTGAATGCCGATTGCGGCCCCTATGTGTCACAGAGACTTAATCTTTTTTGGGAGTGTTCTACCCATTGCTGGCTGTCTGAATACCCCCAACAAATTAAAATAAAAGGTAATTAAAAATGTGACATATTATTAATTATAGCAGCTTTAATACACATGCAATGTGGCTAGATTGGAGCAGTGATTCAGTACAATAAGTGTATCAACGTTTTCTATGATGCTACAGTATGCATTCCCTGCAAATTGGGACTGAATGCTACAGTAAATGTATGCACAGTGATGTGTAGAGAAAGGGTTCCCAAACTTTTCAGGCCACTAACTAATAACCTCCAAAATAATCATATTTGAACTGTGTAAGCACGGCAAGCACCTGGAATTGCAGGCATTGCATGAGTTTGACTCGGTTCCACAGATAAATACAATACAAATATAGCCAATATACTGTACAAGCTCTCAACCTAAACTGGTTTCATGTTTAATACAACAATTTTACGTAAATGTGCATATTTTTGCATGGCTGAGGGAAGTAGGGGTGCTGGGGGGGCTGTAGCACCCCCTCCCCCCAGGCACAGCCCCCCCTCGAACAGGAGAGAAAGGAGAAAAAAAAGAGATTTAAATATGCTGTATCACAGTATTGGCACCTTATCCTGGTTAATTGCCTGTGTCAGTTCGTTCATATATAACTTGCGTGTGGAGAGGGAAAGTAAAGGCCACGTTTGCGTGTGAAAATGCGCGTGCATGATGCGCGTGCACGCGCATTTTTGCGGCGCGCGCTGCACCCCCAGGTACACGTTCAGCCCCTGCTAGTGTAAAGTACTTCCCGCGGGCCTGTATTTTTGTATTATTAAGTAAAACATCTGAGTGCCACCACTGCACAGAAGCTTGCGCTTGAGCTTATCTGCTACATTAGCTACTTTTGAATTTTAAAAGTAACTGTTTTGGACATAATGGCCAACCTCATATTATGATGTTTCCACCCGACAGAGCCGATAAGGTGCATGATTAAAAAAAAGGGGGAAAAAGCAATGGGCAGGTGTTAGGTGCATATATAGCAGAGTGGCTCAGAGCCTCTGCCTGATGGCCTCAAAAGTCTAATATCTCCCCTGGTCCAGAGGGATATCCCTTTGATCTAGTGGTTAAGATGTTGGACTTTCACGTGGGAGGCCGGAGTTCGAATCCCGGGCGTTACACATAGGCAGAAATGCTTCTTGTGCAGTAGAAACATCTAGCATGTACTGTAAAAGAGCAGCAGGTACAGTAAATCTAAAATAAATGCAACCTGAATTTGACTTCTGCAATCTGCAGATCGTCATCTTGATTATTTCTGACTCAATACTGTCCATTTGGCACAGTAAATCAAAACTAATGTGAATGTGGACTGCAGATTCACATCCAATGCAAAATTTGGCAGTGGGAACAAAAAACAAGTTAATTAGATTTAGACCCTAAATTACATAACATTCCTTGTTAGCCCATAATTAGACACGACAACATCAATAAGTTGAAGTACACAGTAAAATATTCAGTGTCTATTCATCCATTTGCATGAACCAAACTGTGAGAGTGTACAAATGGAACCAAATGGACCCTTATGGGTCTTTACCTCTGAGAGTGTACTAATGGAACCAAATGGACCCTTATGGGTCTTTACATCTGCGTACAAATGGAAACAAATTGACCATTATACTGTAGGTCTTTAACTCTGAGAGTGTACTAATGGAACCAAATGGAGCCTTATGGGTCCTTACCTCTGAAAGTGTACAAACGGAACCAAATGGACCCATATAGGGTTTTAACTCTATATGAGTGTACAACTACAAATGGAATCAAATATGGGTTCATAACTCGGAGAGTGTAGGCTACACATGGAACCAAAACGGATCCTCGTGGGGCACTTTAGGTTCCATTATTGTACAGTACACTATCTCAGTTCAAATTAACAGTAAGGATGTTCACGTGTACACCGACTGCAACATGCCCAAGCGGCGCTGTAGTTTACTACTCAGGTTCATTGAGTTCAAACAGATGCCCATGGTAAAAAAAGGTTCGAAAAAGTTCAAGGGTCACAATTCCGGGAAAGCGAGTCCATATGAATAATTCATGCTCTTTGTAATGTTTTGCAGTTGGGAATTTTGGACCAATAAAACGTCCCACAAAGAAAGCTATGCTAAGGAAATGAGCTGCGGAGCAGAAAGTGGCCTTTGGTCGGCGGTGAAAAATGGAAAAAAGAAATGTGTGAAGTATAATCAAGAATGACACGCCTCCGTACCCGGCCGTCTTTAGTTTGTTTTTGTTTTTTTCTCCCGCCTTTTTATGTAGTTTGTGTTCCGCATGAGTTGAATTTGTAATTAAATATGCCAATAAAGGACAGTGTCAAAGCAATATAAAGCCATAGGCTTCTTGACATGCAAGTCCAAAGCGAAAGAGCTCTTCGGGACATTGACATGACATCTTAATGTTGTTGTTTTTTTGTGGACTGTATTTAATCAAGAAAACCCCTGCACAGCCCAGTTGTCACCACTGCATGTCTTGGAGCTGAGAGAAGTGCTTATTTGGATGGAGCTTGAGTCACTTGTGCTGACATGTGGTTAAAAGTTCAGCCACGTACATCGAGCCTGGGATTAGCGTTAAGTATTCCATTCTCATGAGTAGTGTGTCCGGTGGCAAGGTGCTCTGGCCAAAGAGCTTATAGAGCACAGCTTCACCTGCACCAGATATCAGGAGATATTAGTACTCACATTTTTTACTTAAGTAAAAGTATCAATACTGTAATATAGAAATACTCTGTTACAAGTAAATGTCCGGAATTCAAAATGTACTTGAATAAAAGTACAAAAGTAATGGCATCAGCATGTTCTCAACATGCTGATGTTAGTGCTCATTATGCACAGCAGAATATCCCATTTCAAGTGTTAAAAAAAAAGATTCCTCTGATCAGCAACTTGACAGGTAAATGACGTCTCGTCAGTCACTCTAAACGGGGCCGCCGCCGGCAGCAGCCGTGAATATTTCATCCACTTGGGCGAGCCTGGGACTCCGTTGGCCTGGTTAAAGTCACAGGACACTCTGCTCTGCTCTCTGCAGCCGTCGGGGCTCTTGGTTGGCAGCGGCCCACCGCAGACAGCTTTGGCTAGGGGCACGGAACGGAGAGCCCGGTCCAAAGGGCCTGTCTGCCATGTTTACTGTACTGCACAAGCCCCGGCACGCCACCAGTGGTGGAAAGTATGTACGTATGTATGTACAGTATGTCGTATTAAGTACATTTACTTAAGTAGGCTACTGTACATGAGTATAACTTTTGAAGTATTTGTACTTGACTTGAGTATTTTCAATTTCCAATACTTTACTTGTACCATAATCCTCTACATCTTAAAGGCACATATTGTACTTTTACTCCACTACATTTATTTTGCTAGTTTAGTTACTTTATAGGTTTTAATTATTATTATTACAAAACATACATTAACCACATTTTGTCCATTTGAAAATAGCCGATCTACAAGCTTGTAGATCTGCTATTTTCAAAATATTGTGTATACATTTGAAAACTTGAAATGAGATACTCTACAACAATACTTTCTACTTTTGGTAGCCTACTTTAAGTACATTTTGATGACAATACTTTTGTACTTTTACATTTTGAATTCTGGACTTTTACTTGTAACAGAGTATTTCTACATTGCAGCATTGATACTTTTACTTAACTAAAACATTTGAGTACTTTTTCCACCATGGCACGCCACAACATGGGTGGCCTCCGCTGCACAGTCGCCTTCAGTCTCGCTCAAAAACGCGGCAGTATTATGGAAATGCCACACCCCTAGCTGGCTGGCTCTGGCTTCCACCTGGCAATAATGAGTCCAGGTCCTCCTATACACACACACTAAAACACTGGAGTCATACTGTGTATACTATACTGTATGTATATATACTGTGTACTGTAAATAAGTACTGTGGAACAGTCATGCTGAACCTTTTTTTACGTTCCGAGGGCCCCTCCAGATTTATATGCATTAGGCCACATTGGTTCTCCCAACGTTGTCATTTTTCAAGGACCCCCATAACTCTGAGAGTCGGGGCCGGATTAACCCCTTGTGGTGCCAGGGGACTGCGACCGTGCCGTCCGGGATAGAATTGTGTCAGTGTCTGTGTGCGACGTGTGCGCGTGCGTGCGTGTGTGTGTGTGTGGGGGGGGACTTTCACTTCAGTGAGCCCTCACTTAGGGGTGCTGTTTCAGCAGCCCCCCCTGACCCCCCCAGGCGGTGGACGCCTGGACGGTATTTCAGTTGTCCGGTCTTTTGCCAGGCGTTTGGTGCCCCCGAGCTTGGTGCTCTCTAGGCCACACCCCTGCCAGAGTTTTTCAGTGAGTGTGTTTACGCACGTGCATGCTTGGAATAACTTCATCATGACCTTCTTGACGCATACAGTATACAGTACTTGTTTTGATTTTTAAGCATTTTGTTTTGTCTTGAATTCTGGGGGGGATTGCAGAATGAATCATCGGCGTGGCTAATTTACGATTAGGTAACGGATAAAGAAAGCCTTGACCTTGACCTCGAAAGCCGTCTGGTGACTTCAGTCAGTGCGGCGTCACTGGAGACACTGTCTCACCAGCCTCTTACGCAAAAGGTCAGACACCTAAGAAGACTCAATTATTGTCTATTCCTCCATTAAATACGCTTGTCCTTCTATGGCCTTTAACCACATGAATCATCGCGTCCTCATTCTGGGGTCAACTGAATTCAGAAAAAAACAACAAAAAACAAACAAAAAAAAGCATATAACCAACATATCACCATGTATAGGCTATTTATTTCCAGGTAAAGATATTTGGTGTTTATTCAATGCTTGAATATTCTAATTATTTTACTGTTATATGATTATTATTCCTATTATAAGGAGCCTTTCCAGAAAGAATATTTAAAAATAAATGAAAACAGTAAATGAAAAACCATGCCCCCCCTCCCCTCATACATATTAGAAGGACAATATCAACCACCAGAAAAAAGACGGATGTTTTCAATGAATCTATCGTGGTTAAAATGGAGTTTGAAGTTACAATGAGTTTGGAAGGGGGGCAAATTAATATGAAATATCTAAATACTGAATCGAGCAACTTAAAAACTGTCTGGGGTGTTCACATAAGCCTGGGTAGATGATAAAAAAATGACCCAAAAGTGTTTTTGAAAGTTAAATATCGCTTTAAGTAAAAGTATCAATACTGCAATATAGAAATACTAGAATTCAAAATGTACTTGAGTAAAAGTACAAAAGCACTGGCATCAAAATGTACTTAAAGTACCAAAAGTACTCATTATGCGGAATGTCCCATTTCAAGTTTTCTAATATATAACAATCTTCTGAAAATAGCAGATCTCCAGTACAAGCTCCAGCAATTTTCAAATGGCCAAAATGTATATAGGGGCTGAAGTGGTTTTGTAATATTAATCAAAATCTACAAAGTAACAACTAGTAACTTAAGGTATATTCAGTGATTTGACTTCATTCAAATATCACTTGTTTTTTCTTTTTTTCTGGATAATCCTCCCTACTATAGAGTGTGCTGACCATATAAGGAGTTCCTCCCTGTACCCAGTGAGCCCCTGGGGTAAAAAAAACCCTAGTTTCAGTTTTGGTGGCGGGTGGCAAAGCCTTCATCCAATCAGGATGAGAGGGGCCTTCCTCCAATCATGATCGAGTGGGGGCGGGCCTTGGTGCACATGCTGTTGGCCTGTTGCACTTTTGTTACCGGGGCGGACTGGGTGGTTTTCTAAATCACCCAAATCACTGAATGCTCCTTTAAGTTTTCAAATAATTGTAGTGGAGCAAAACATTTGCCTCTGGGAAGTACACACATAACAAAAATTGTATACTCAAGTACAGAACACAAGTAAATGGTCTTAGTTACTTAGTCCACCACTGCTTAGTACAGAGCCCTGCGGGACCTCGGTCAACTACGTACATGTGAATTAAGTGGTCAACAAGGCACCGTGTCCCACGGACGTGTGTTCTGTTCCCCATCGCCATGCATTTTGCATGGGACGGCCGTGGCCAGCGCCGTGGTGCATTATGAATGAGACACGCTAGCCGACCATGACTCATGGCAGGGCATCTGTGCAGCCTCCAGTCGGCCGGATAGGAGCAGTGGCAGGTGCTCCACGCAGGCTGGGGTCAACTCAGGGCACTGCAGGTTCACACACACTTTTTCCAGGTCAAGGACCCCCTTTAGATCTGCTATTTCCACCATTGTTTTTACATGTTTTTACATGTTTTTCCTATAGAGATTTACAAAAATATTTAAGTCAATAATAGTTTAAAGGTATATTCAGTGATTTAACTTAATTCAAATATCACTTATTTTTTCTTATCTTTTGGATAATCCTCCCTACTATAAAGTGTGCTGACCATATAAGGAGTTCCTCCCTGTCCCCAGTGAGCCCCTGGGGTCAAAAAACCCTAGTTTCGGTTTGGGCTTTAGGTGGCAAAGCCTTCATCCAATCAGGATGAGAGGGGCCTTCCTCCAATCATGATCGAGTGGGGCAGGCCTTGGTGCACGTGCTGTTGGTCTGTTGTACTTCCCCCACTGTAGAGCGTGTGCATGTGCACATCTTGTTACCGGGTGGACCGGGTTTTTTTCCAAATCACCCAAATCACTGAAGCTTATAGAATCAAGACATCCAGGATCCTGGTGAATCATTCATGACCATAAAACCTTTGATTCTGTGAAACGCTAAACAAAGGGTCTTTAATCCTGCCGGTTGCAATAGAGGGTATTGCGGGTGACAACATCATCCTACCCGGAAGTTATGCAGGAACGCCTACTGAGTGGCAAAAAACTACTTTTCTGGCCTTGATAGCCCATGCATCCAAACAGAAAAGTCCTATCTGATTGCATTAAACGACGTTACACGACATTAAATTCACTTTGCCACTCGATTTCCCATTCACTTCATGCATGAAGTGTCTAGTCTATAGTTCTTTCTTCCAGGAAATAAAACGTCTGGGTTTCCGAGGCTAAGTCTATAGTGACCATCAGTGGCAATTGGCTCCAGAGGAAAAATTTAAAAATAATAAATCCATGAATCTGTGTTGATTATTATGTTATTAAATTACAGTAAAATAGCTACAAATGCAAATTTGAACAAAATGATCGTTTTTACAGGGTATTATTATATTGCCCAATAAACATGTACTGCCCCTATCTATCAACAAATTGTATATTCCAAGAGCGAGGTTCAACCAGGGACGTGGTGGGCCCATAATTCAGCCCGGGAAGTGGAGTTGCGGAGGCCCTCTAGGCACGCGGCCAAATACAAAAAAAAAACGGCTGGCCCAGACCGGCCTGGACTGGACCGGCCGTTCGGGAGTTATTTCCCAATGGCCAGCACGTCCCTGGGTTCAACATCAGCATTCCACTTTCTCTTCTGCCCCCTGACATCAGATAACAGCCACCCCTTCCTGACCACATAACGCCACATTCAACAGTTGTGATGAATCAGATCTCGCCCTGTTTAACGACGTCTGCATAGTTGTCTGCAGAGGCGTCTGTGATGATCTCTCTTCCACAGCAGATTTCTCTTACGCTGATCTCTGCAGGCTGTCAGTATCTAGGCCTGCCACAATTAACTCTTAGCCTGCCGCCATTAATTAATCCCTCGATTGCGTATTGCCATGGTTTAATCACGCGTGACACTTACTTTGAAGAGCCAAATATCCGTATCGCATTTTACTATGAAACCATTCCGTGTGTGTTGACGAAGCTGGTGCTCGTTCTCTCGGTCGGTGGTGGAAAAAGTGGACCGCGAGTATCACAGCGCCTGCTACAGGCCGTTGAAAACGCTTGTCTGGGACAAAGCGTCCTCTGCAATGTCGCTTCTGTGAGATAAAGCCGTCTGAAAACAGAGCCGGCAATGTTAGTGGATGCGCGCGCATTTTCAAAATGGCCGCGCCCATTGTGTCAGAAGCATAACAAAGCTAACGGACGGTAGATTTCGATACGATCGTATTAAAACATGCATTAATGAATACATCGCTGTTAAAACGGCTTTTCCGTTTGTGGCAGGCTACAAGATTCTACGTGTTAATATTCCTATGTTCCTGGCGGGTAAACGATTAATACATAATCGCCCAATCGCAATTATTTTGGATAATTGCAATTATTTTTGATAATCGCAATTATTCGTCATAATCATTTCCATGTTGACAATGTTGCATATATTTTCAAACATTTAAAAAATAAATAGTGGACATCTAGAAGTGCATCGCGATGCAACACGTGAGCTTGTAGATCAGCTATTTCCACTAAAAGTTGAAAGTTTCCATTAAAAGTAAAGTTATTAAATGTTCTTTGTATAGGTTATTATGGCATACAGTATCTGCCCTGTGCATCTTCAAAGCCTATAAAAGCCAAACAGAAATTACATTTTTTTTATTACCTTACGTCACGTGTTCAACGGCAAGAATACAATTCAATCGTTAAATCACAATTATTTGTGTGATAATTTAATCGTCAAGGGACATGTCATAATCACGACAGCCCTATACCCGTCAGACATTGATCCTGAGACGACGCAGGCTCCCTCATTTACAGATAAATGGATAATTAATGAATGCCAGAGTGGTCACCCACACCCGCAATAAGCAATGTGAAATATAGTGCCGACAGGAATCCTCCCCGAGGATGAGCTGCGCCAGTAAATTGGAACATGAGCTCATGCAACCCACCACTGATTGCCAGGGGTGCATCATGTACTGCAGTGGTTCCCAAACATTTTCATGTCAAGGACCCCCAAATTGACACTAATTAGCCTGCGGACCCCCATTTGAAAAGATATCCCAGGGAGCCCCATAAGAGAAGATTTTTTTTTACAGCTCTAGCAGTGATTCTCCACCCGTTTAATTTCAAGGACCCCATGTTTGACATGTCCTACAGACCCCCATTTACTGGAATTTCTATCTCTGGGACCCCCCGATTTCTATTGAAAAATCAATGTTAATTTAACTCTCAGAGTTACAGACCCATAAGGGTCCATTTGGTTCCAAACTATCATTTAGCTGGGGACCCCCTGGAACTCCTTCAAGGACCCCACTTTGGGAACCACTGATGTACTGCACTTAAGTAACAGTTGTGAGGTACTTTTCCTTTACTTGAGTAATTTCCATTTCTTGATACCTTTAGTTACCATTTGTGAATATGTGCATATCGCTGCTGGGCCGAAACCTCTAATCTCCATATGTTTCCGTTTTGTATTTTTTTCTTAAATGAATACCATGCTTGATCATACTACAGCGTCACACAAAATCAGTTTTATTTTATTTGAATCCTGAAAAGTTGTTTTGGACGAGGTCCCCCGACAGAGACGATGTAGGCTAGTAGTATAGCAGAAAAAAGACGGTAGCAGAGCAGAGACAAAATGTGACAAACGTAAAGGACGTAAAACGATAATGGAACTAGCTGCCACGTCGTTGCGGTCTTCTCGGGAGGCTTGAACAGGACACATTGTGAGCTTGTAGATCTGCTATTTTCAAATGGCCAAAATGTATATAGGGCTGAAGTGGTTAACACAATATTTTCCACACACGCAAAATCTCGGGATTCATGCTCACAACCGCCTTTGCTAGCACGAGAAATCTCGGGTTTAGTTAATGTGATTTAATCCAGAATTAATAGTATTTTATTTACTGTCTGTTAGCTGTTTTTACCATCCGTCACTATAGCCTTCGGTAGCTCCCATGGTGTGACATCATCAAATATCAAAAATCTCCACGTGCGCGCACATGCACGCAATCTGAAGCATTTATAGGGCTCAGATTGAGCTAATGGTGTTGTCGATGTTTAGAGCTTAAAAATATGTTAATACGACCTCGCCAGTAGAAAACCATTGTTTAAGTAAGGGAGTGTAAGGGAGTGTAACCACCTCGGCTTCGCCTCGGTGGTTAAACTCCCTGTCGGTGAATTATCTCCCGACAATGACCACCTAGCCAGATATTATCCCGCTTATTACATGGCTAACTAACATAAATGAATACATTGACCCAAAACACAACAAAAAAAGTATTCCATAAGTTCGCGCTGGCTGCGTCTGCCCAGCTGCAGGGCTGCAGCACTGTCGGAAAACAAGGAAGTGAGTTGATCAAATAGAATCCATTTTCGGGTCCTGCTTCGTCTATTTCTCGCTCAAATGTATTCAAAAACATTTTTAAGAGCAATGTTTAGCTGTAAATTACATTGTGTGTCACTAGTGTGTGTGTTTACATGGCTGTTATGTTGGAAACGGCAGTAAATCAAGCGGGGCGCAGCCGCGCAGCTGGTGGTGCTCAGAGGGTTTGATTAGGCAGCGGTCATTATACAGCGGAGCGGTCATTATCATGAGATAACTCACCGCTGAATTAAGCGATTGACCAATCAGAATCAAGCATTCAACCAAGCCATGTAATAAACTGAGAGAAGACTTCACCGAGTGAAGCTATGACTAATCACACAACTACGGTTCAACGAAGGTCACAGCTGTCCAAGTTTTGTAGTTTAGAGCTGGAATCTGGCACCACCACCGAGTTTAGCCACCAGATGGTGGCATGTAATCAGTTAACGAATACTTTGCAATAGTAATCAACATCTACAAAGTAACTATAGTAACCAAAGTTTTCAAATAAATGTAGTTGAGTAAAAGTACAATATTTCCTCTGAGATGTAGTGGAGAAGTAACCCAGCAAGCCAAATGACGTCATGATGACATTATGTTGACGTCCTTCGGTGACGTTCAGGACTATAGGCCATGCAGATCACAGCCCATATGGGGATTATCTGAACTTCATTTCCAGGACGTCTTCACCAGTTGAAATAATTTAGCGTACCTTGGGTCAGATCTGATTAGTTATGACATAACTCAGATCGAGGCCAGATCAGACTTTCTCTGATTCATCCAGGGACGTCCGTCTAAGTGGGCAGAATTTATGATGGTTGAAATCAGGTGATATTCTGGGCCAGGTCTGACTAGCTTTGGTTTGACTTGATCTGGCTCCAATAGAGACGTCATTAATTTGTCCAGGTCCTGACCGTGCTTGCTGGGAAAAGTACTGAAATTTGGAAATATACTCCTGTAATATAAAAGTACCTAAAATTGTACTTCACTACAGTACTTGAGTAAATGTACTTAGTTACTTTCCACCACTGGTTTTCTAGATATGTGGATGGGAACCAAACTGACTGAGGATCATTACAGCCTACAAACGGATTGCCCAGATCGAGGTAGTTTGTACCACGCATGCGCACACACGCACACGCATTTCATGACATTAATTTGCATTTACTTTTAATGTGTTATGACCTCAATTAAACCTAAAAAACCTTGACTTTGAACATTCAGTGTATTTGCTGTGGTCTGGGATTTTTTTGGGGGGGGTCAATTAAGCTCAGATAACCTAAAAGAAAATTAAGACAAATTTAAAAAACTTTTTTTTATGCCAGTTACGTGGCATTCCGTTTATTTCTCCACTTTGCACATTTGACTGGCACTGGCCTCACGATCCCTGCATATGTGTTGGGAGGGAAAGTGTTAATTTTGGTGGTTACTGTACAGTATGTTTTGTAAAAATAATCAAGTAACTGATAACTAAAGTGTTCAAATAATTGTAGAGTAAAAGTACAATAGTTGTTGTATTTACAACAACTATTGTAGACTGTAGACTACGTGACAACCAGGAATAGTCTAGTGACCACCGGAGAGACGGGTGTCAGCCGGAATGTAGACGGCACCCAGGAGCAGTATGGCCTGTGTCTTCCGTGAGGAGGAAGCCCAACAAACCCATGGTGAGGCCTTTAGGAGGGCCATCCACCAATCCGCAATCTGCAGCACCACCGTTGCCCAGGTGGAGCCTGCAGAACCATTGCTGCTCAAGAATCCACCACTCCAGAATGAAGTGTCTGGTGCTGGGAGTCTGGTGCAACGCACAGGTCCTGGACCTGGTGAGAGCAGGAGTGGACCTGGTGAGACGTACAGTAGGAGGGGCCCAGACAGCAGTCAACCCACAGAGCCCAGTCCCGGCAGAGTATACTTAACCTGACTCCGCCAGATGGGGCAGCAGAGAGTACACTGGGTTCCCCCCTCCTGCTCCCATCTGGGAACTCTCAGGCAGACTTGATTCCCGGCCACAAAACGGCCTGGCCAATCAGCGGCAGCTAGAGGCGGGATCAAGGCAGCACTGTGTATGCTACGGATTGTGTGGCCCTGGTTTTTCCCTAATGGGAGTGATCGAGGGGAGCTACTGGGACGTAAGTTGGGACCTCGGCTGGGTCACCTGAGTGAGGGGTATGATGTTGCGAGACCCGAAACCACTATGACCTCGGGATACATCACTGAGGATACGTCCCAGGTGCATCCATGCAATGTTTTTTTGTATTTTTTTCGTTCTAGTTGTACAATTATTGGAATTACTCAAATAATGCACAAATACCGCAAAAGTACTTACGTAAATGTACCTATAGTTACTTTACACCACTGAGGGGAAAAAAGGAAAACTTGGAAACGGCTCTGTTCGGCTTCAGCAGCGGTAGGGGGGGGGGGGGGGGGGGGGGGATGTTAACTAACGAGCTACTCCCGTCCCGAGCACAGTTTGTTTACACAGACGACACAGAGAATAGTCTCTCCCTCTCATTAGACCAAGTATGCAGCAGTCAGTGTTGCCAGGTTTTGCACTGGAAATAAATTTAAATTAGCCCAAAAGCAGTGACTATTAGGCCACATGAGCACTTTAAACTTAGAGTAAAAGTATACAGTACATGGCCTATAATATCGGCTATTTGAAAATAGCAGATCTACAAGCGCACATCAACATTTGTTGTGACAAATGGGGAATATTTTTGAAGCATTTGAACACAAATCTGGTACGGGGGTCCCTGGCACTTAGTGTTTTCAGATGGGGGTTCTGTAGACAAATACATTTTAAGTTCTAAAAGTGCCTTCTAGGCCCGGGTGGCTAGCGTAGCTGTCTGGGCACCTTGGCTCGTACTGCCAGTCTGGCAGTGTGCCGCCGGTTCGACTCCCGATCCCGACGGCCTTTACTGCGTGTCACCCCCTCATCTCTCTCCCCATTTGCTGTCAGCCTACTTTCATCTATCACTCTATCAATAAGAAAAGAAAAAAGGCGAAAGCCAACAAAATATCTTTAAAAACGCCTTCAAAATCCTAACCTTCAAATATTTATTAAAACATTACAAAAATGGTAAATAAATGGTAAATAGGGCATTTATATAGAAGGCGCTTTACATTACATGCACCCATTCATACACACAGCAATTTGGGGTTCAGTGTCTTGCCCAAGGACACTTCGACATGTAGACAGGAGGAGCCGGGATTCGAACCGCCGACCCACGGATCATTGGACGACCTGCTCTACCTCCTGAGCCACAGTTGTATCTTGCTATATACTGTACATACTGTAGCAACAACTACACCAAAAGGGGTTCCTGTCCTGAAAGGCATAATTACAAAAAGGGGTTCCCGCCTATACAACTACAGTTCAGAAACAAGCCCCAAAAGGAATCCGCAACTACCAATACTTACAAGCAACTTTACAGGAAAAACAAGACACTTATAATAAGCGGACATGGCAACCCTGGCAGTGTGTGTGTGTGTGTGTGTGTGTGTGTGTGTGTGTGTGTGTGTGTGTGTGTGTGTGGGGGGGGGGGGGGGGGGGGGTCTTGGCGTGCGAGTCATTCAAACTGTTGAGCGTGACAGCAACGCCAAGTTCAGTGTTGACTGCTCTGTAATCATGGCAGTGATGATGAAGCTGAAGTGTGGAATTTGCTAGGGATGTTATTGATATTAATGACGGCAGTGATGGAGGAATGAAGCGCCATGGGAGAGGCGACAGTAGGAATGGCAGGCAGAGGTGGAGGAGTAGGCGGTGTGCGTGCGTGCGTGCGTGCGTGCGTGCGTGCGTGCGTGCGTGCGTGCGCCAATCCAGATATCTAGAAAACTACGGGATGGATTCATGGATTGACAAGACGATATGGCCCTACTCGTTAAGTAACCAAGTACATTTACTGTACTGGGAATTTGTACTGCACTTGAGTATTTCCCATTTCCAATACTATTACTTCTACTCCACTACATCCCAGAGGCAAATATACTGTAGCACTTTTACTCCACTACATTTATTTAAAAAGTTTAGTTACTAGTTACTTTGATTATTTTTCAAAACATACATTAAACACTTCAGCCCTATAGACATTTGAAAATGGCCAATCTACAATCTCACAATGTGAGACGGATTGTGAGCTTGTGGATCTGCTATTCTCAAAAATATTTGTATACATTTGAAAACTTTGAAATGGGACATTCTGAATAGTGAGTATAGGCCTACATTAAGTACATTTTGATGACAATACTTTTGTACTTTTACATAAGTATGTTTTGAATTTTGGACTTTTACTTGTAACGGAGTAGTTTTAAATTCCAGTATTGATACTTTTACTCAAGTAAAACAATTTTGTACTTTTTCCACCACTGCCCCTACTGATGCTGTTGACCCCATGGCCTTCCCTCTTGTGCCACTCAACACGGAGACAGTCCTGATAAGTTCTAACTCTAGCACCAACCTTAGGCATTTTGTTAATGCCTAAGGTTGTTATATCATATGTCATTTTCAAAGCTTTTTCTGTTGTTTAAACTATGCATGCACTAGCCCTTCAGTGAATATACACTATACACAGCGTTCTATGGCAGTGGTGGTTGGTTCAAACCACTTTTGTCCGGTTGGGTGTAGCTAGTGGGTCTTTCAGCAGTCTTGTATTTTTTTTTACCTGCTCAGAATACCAGATGGGTGTGGTCTTGCCACATGGGATAATACTTAAAGGGGGAGGCAGAGAGTTTAGAAACTCTCTGGAAAATGTGTTCAATGTCAATGTCACGCACTTTCCCCTGAGTGATAGATACCCTTGACTGTATTTTCCCGTGTTATGGTCTGCGTGTTTACGGAATGCATAGTTTTCCAAAGTATGTGCAGAATTCCAGACGCTCATTCATGGCAAACACTTGACCTTCAAACCGTAGGAATGGTCTACCTGTGCGAGGGCAGCGCGGATGGAAACACTGACTCGCTGCAGAGCCGTTGCTCTTTCAAACTCATTATAGAAAGAACAAATAATCCAATTCATCTTTCATTCAACCGGCAAATGTGTAAGCAGGGCACAGCAGAGGGGTGGTGAATGAGGAATGGGAATGGACTTGTCTAGCAGTCTGAAGCGATCGAGACCATTACCAACAGTTTAGCACTGTTCACAAAACTTCACACCTCATCTAATAGATAACCATTGAGGCCTAGTTCATCACAAGTAAGCTGTATGAATCCTCAGTGGTGGAAAAAGTAGTCAAATGTTTTACTTAAATAAAATGATCAATATTGCAATGTAGAAATACTTACACGTAAAAAAAAGGCTGGAATTCAACATTTACAAAGTACAAATGCATTGGTATAAAAATGTGCTTTGCTTACACAAGTTTTCAAATGTATGAATCGATCAGATCGGCTATTTTCAAATGGACAAAATGTATATAGGGCTGAAGTGGTTAATGCATGTTTTGTAATAATAATCACAATCTACAAAGTAACTAGTAACTAAAGTTAAACAAAAAAATATGTAGTGGAGTAAAAGTACAATATTTGCCTCTGAGATGTAGTGGAGTAGAAGTAGGCCTAAAAGTACTGAAAAATCTAAATTGTACTTATGTACTTGAGTAAATGTACTTAGTTACTTTACACCACTGCAAATCCTCCCTTTTGAGTCTTGGCAAGACAAATTAATCATTCACAAGTTATTCTGTATAATGTACTAGGGCCTAGTACATACATTACACATAATAACTAGGCTATATGTAACAAAAAATAAATCTTCATCACAGGCCATACTTGTCTGATTGTTCTGTGACTTCTAGAGCCTAGCCTGTGCCCCTTTTGTTGTGATTTATTATGTAATTGTGAGTTATGATGGGGGATTAGACGTGCTTTCGGTTACATA
Organism: Electrona antarctica; assembly: GCF_951216825.1. NCBI lineage: Eukaryota > Metazoa > Chordata > Actinopteri > Myctophiformes > Myctophidae > Electrona > Electrona antarctica. The sequence goes on along the minus strand of NC_136794.1, from coordinate 37,366,075 downwards.
CCTCCCCGAACACACCCAATCTCCAGTTAGACAAATCCAACTTGTGTTTGATTTATATACTGGGTTGCGTGCCGGTGTACCGTGCTGAGAAATGGCTGATGCGTCGCCACACCGTACACGCCGCAAGTTTGCAGCATACAGTAATGTGACATTCTGCTTATGTAGGCTTAGTTCACCATCCCCAAAAAATAAATGTTCCACAAACCATCATTTAGTTTTATGGTGACAGAGTTAACTAAGGCACATTTCTGACGCGGAAGAATTGAAAGGATATCAAACAGAATGTCCATCTCGTTGGTGCCGCAGTCCGGTCTCAAAACCGCTTCGCTTCGAGGAGACATGCGACTCACAAACTCAGCACTCTCTCTCTCCCGCTCTCTCGGCACGCTCTGTTGTCGTTACAACGTGATTTACTACCTGAGATCGCGTAACTTGACAACTGCCGTATATCACTCCGGAAAGCAAAGAGAGAGCGAGAAAAAAACAGACATGATCCTCGAACCCAGCTGAACAGCACACTCCTCATCCACCTGCCATTGGAGGACATTCAAAGCTTAGCGGCGCGGGCCGAGCCGCCTCGACAATGCCTTGATTGAGAGCCAGTCGTATTCATATTTCTCTGGCTAAGGGCTCGTGTTTGCGTGCCTGTTGATGATGCACGCATCCTCAGTAAACACACAGAGGGAACAAACTTGCTAAAACCATAACAGGATGCGGGTGAACTGAGCGGGAATGTGACGTTTTTATACAGCCACCATCTATCATTTTTATAGTATCGTTAATAAAGTGTCTGGAAAGAGCTTTTAAGAGAGAGCATCTAGACAAGGATTTCGCCCAGAGACAGCTCAATTTTGAAGGGCGTGGGGGTGGCGTATTCCAGTTCACTGTGTCATGAGAGGGGAGTCTCTGAAACAGTGCATAATGGGGCTTGATAGCTCAAATATGTCATCCACCTCATCAACACAAGGTTGACAAAAGATGATATGGACACGTGAGCTCCGGTGCAGCTTTGGGACGCTCAGAAATAATCGGCGATGGGTAAATGGTACATTTATATAGCGCCTTTATCCAAGGCGCTTTACATAGATTGTGCATTACATTCACCCACACGCATTCATACACCAATTGCGGCGGAAGCCATGCAAGGTACCAACCAGCACATCGGGAGCAATTTGGGGTTCAGTGTCTTGCCCAAGGACACTTCGACATATAGACAGGAGGAGCCGGGATTCGAACCGCCGACCCATGGATCATTGGACGACCTGCTCTACCTCCTGAGCCAGTCGCCCCTCAATGGGCCTAATAATGTTTCGAATCGCCAGTGTCGATACCCAGCGGAAGCTATTCTCCTGATCTCACACCAGCTTCTGGTGACGTAAAAAAAAAGACCCCAAAGCTGGTCTTACTGTGCAGAAAACTGCAACACGAAACTCAACGCAGACCCCGCTCCCAACGCGGCCCTCTTTTCATGCCACTTAAATCAAAACTTGCTTTTGATCTAGTCCAGGCCAGGGGGACCATGTGGGGCTGCATGGGAGCAGACATCTCAAAGACACCCGTAAAGCGCTCGGCTATCTGTGATCCTTGTCACGTGGATAAAAACCACCCTCCGCGCTGGGACGAGGCTGCTTTTGATGTCACAGTTCCAAAAGGAGAACCGTTGCACAGCTGAGGGATAATATGCTTTCAGTCATCCCTGCCCCCCCCCCCCCCCCCCCGCACCACAAATGCTTTGTCTGTACAGGGTTTTTTCACATTGACACACATGGAGGAGGATAATAACTCGAAACATTTTGGCAAGCCGGGGGTGGAAAAACCGAACTTGGCCCCTTTAAAGTTCTTCACAGGATACGCAGGATATCAACTGTGAGTGTAAAGGAGGTGTGTCGCTTGTAAAAACAGCCAAATGTTCTCCTAGCCACCACATCTGGAAGGTTCACGAAGGCCAAAACCTGATCTGATCCCTATAGCCGGACCAACTGAAAAAAGTTCAGAGGGCTGACGTGTCAACCGATGTCCCTGCTTCTGCCGTTTCCGAACCGCGCTGAGCCAGTGACCACGTGTGAAGTATTCTCGTATTAAACCCAGGCTTCATCCTTGAAGACTGACGCATGCTTCATTGTGCGCTGGTGTCGCATGCCGGAAAACGAACAATCTACGACGCTCAAGACGCGTTGTTATGCAAGCTGGTATAGTAGATCAACGGTCCCCAACCTTTTCTGGCCACGACACCACAAAATAATCAAATTTGAACTGGAGACCCCTCCCCACTCTCTCCCCCCCCCCACCAAACACACACCCTGCCAAGCATTTGCCTACAATTTGATTGTGAAAATAGCCAAATACACAACGTTATGAGCTTGTATAGCTCAGCTATTGTCCACAATGTTTGCCTCTTTCTTATGTAATATCTGTCACATACTTCAGCGTATGATCTAAAGGTAATAAAACAATCTCGGCAGCGTAGAATATTTGATTAAAATGCGGGTAACGCGTAGTATGCCCTCAGAGTGTTTTAAAAAGGTCTTAAAAAGCCACACTATAGAAATGTGCAGATACCCTGTACCCTGGCATGCAAGCAAGTATATAAATGGGGCATTACAGAGGCAAATGGCCATTGTTGCACGTATACTGCATCGTTTGAAAATGCTGTTCTGTTCTTTGTCCCTGAACCTTACTTGACCGAATGCTCTGAAGCAAGCCTTCAGCCTCCAGTGTCATGGATCCCGTTTCTGATTAGAATGTTTCTGTGCCTCCCCCCCGGCATGAAAAACGCTGATTTTGTGACCGATGTCTGGGAAAATAGTGTTTATACCATATTATTGTATATTTATATCTAGTTGCGGCCACAGTTATCTTGTGGTCTGTCAAGATTGGAACGTGATTGATTGGTTGTTGACGCAAGGGATCAAGAGACACCCGATCACTAACTTCAGATGGTTTTGTGATTGAATGACGCGCAAACTCAGCATAACAGACAATGATGATGGGCTGATTTGGGCCAAATCAGGTTTGATGACCCAATGACCGCACCGAACTGTGTGTATGTACGACTGCATAATTTCTTTATTCCTCATTTGGTTCGAGCTGAAATCCATTGGTTCGAGCTTACATCTACTGATTATTGTTTTCATTGTATTGTTTTCATTTTGTTTGTTTTCATTTTGTCGAAAGTTCTGAAATTTTGTTTTGTTTTTTTCTCTGTTTTGTTTTGTTTTGTCTGTACCTAAGTTACTCTTAAAAAAGGGTAGGCACTATGCAATAGGCATACTAAGCTTCGGCTTTAGCCTACACCTTTTTGGTGCATGTCATCTCTGTTTAAACTTTAAACATAACTGAAGTATTTAATCCATGTAATTGTAAACCAGTGAAATAAACTATTCATGTGTGTGCGTGCGTGCGTGCGTGCGTGCGTGCGTGCGTGCGTGCGTGCGTTTAGTCTTGGCTTCATCAGGTGCAGGAATTTCGGTTAGCAAAGCAGTGCCATGTAAAAATACGGAAGGAAACATTTACAAAAAACATTTACTTGACCCTAAAACCAATCAAATGAAAAAATAAAAGTCAGAGTCCCTGATGAATTTCAAGCCTTTGTTAGCATTTTCTTTCTTTTTGTTTCCCACCAATGGAACCAGATATGGCAGTTGTTTGAGCTAATTGGCATGACTCCATTGGCTCCTCAGCATGTGAATTGTATGCTGCGGTAAAAACATGTTAAAGCAGGTAAAACTTATTCTCTGGATTGACAGAATACTTGGTAATCCAAAACACTTTTCCTACTTTTTTTCATGTGCAGTATTGTCTTCTAACCACATGGAACATTTTGAGGGGAAATGATGGACACCTCACTTTTGAATAGATGTCATTTAATTGTCATTTCCTTGGGTTTCACACCAGACAAGTCTTTCCAAGTTTGGCAGCAAACTCTAACACTACTTTATTCACTCACAACGTGCCACAGTGATACTATTTTTAGTGGAACACATTTTGAACAGTTAAAAGGATTAAAGGGATTTTTCACTTAAAAAAACTTTATCGTCCAGTCAGACTTACGTGAACACCCCGGACAGTTTTTATGTTGCCTGATTCAGTATTTATATAGTATTTGGAATTAATTGTAGGCGCCCCGCGCACTTCCTGTACAAGTAACTTCAACCTCCATTTTAACCATGATAGATTTTGTATAGGAAGGAAGGGGGCGGGGTAGCTAAATGAAAATCAAATATATAAATACTGAATCAAGTGGTTGTGGGAGAATACTACTCAAGTACTTCCGTTTTCCTCGCTCGCAGCTCGATCGCGGACAACCATTTAATGGGACCCTATGGGGTGTGCGCGCACGCGTCCTGGTGCTGGGGGTGCCGTTTCATATCCATATAAAGCGATATAAAACATATACGTCAATCGCAGACAACAGATGGCTATTGAAACACGTATATATACGTCAATAGCAGACAATGTGTTAAGTGAAATATCCATTGAAGTGGTCAACCTTACCATTCAATAAGCATGCATTGTTTCCATGGCTTTTCCCTATAGGACAATGCCAAGAGACCTTAATTGGACCATTTCCAAATGTCAAGGACTTTAGTTTGACATTTAAGTGGGCCATCAACATATAGGCTACTGCTGCTCAAAATCGATATTGTCTGTCGGGTGGACCGTGGAAACCTAACTTGTCCAAAACGCTTACTTTACAGGATTCAAATTCAAAAACAGCAAAAGCAGCAGATCTACAACGTCGAAACGCGTCGCAAATCGAGCTTGTGTATCTGCTGCTTTTGATGCTGCTGTGTGGAGCTGTAGTATGATCAAGTAGGGTGTTCATTTAGGAAAAGACACAAAACATTTGAATATGGAGATGAGAGGTTTCTGCCCGACAGCAACCATATCCTCCTTCACTCCCCACCCCCACCCCACCCCTCTCTCTCTCTCTCTCTCTCGTCGTTCCCATTTGCTTTATAATCACAGACTGGGTGTTTTGACTGGCCAAATCCCTAGTATTTCTCCCGAGGTTAGTGCACAGTCAATCATATGAGGGCTCGGGCCAATCTTAAAAAAAAAAAAAAAAAAGAACCACCAAGATTATATTACCTCCACCAACAGGCAGTTCCATTGATCCTGTCTAGCCCTTTGTGGGCTTTGCCAAAGTGTGCACTACGGTCCACGTAGTCTCCACTTCCCATGCCCTCGCTCCCTCCCTTCCTCCCTCCCTCCCCATGCTTTGTGCCACACCCTTTTCATTGACATATTTAGGTTGGTAATTAAGCTGGAGATGAAAGCGCTTTCACTGGTCGGGGCAGCGCGAGACGGTCCGGAGCCAAAGCCCCGCCACCGTTTTGCACGACAGTCATGTCAAGCATGCTGCAGTATACAGAGTACTGTTAACCCCACAGATTACAGTACTCCAGTCAAAGTATTGTATAGAGCAGTGCATGGTTTTCAAACAGTGGACCAGGGTGGTGGTCCTTGAGGGGGATTCCAGGTGTTACCCATCAGCTAAATGATGGACAATTGGTAACCAAATGGACCCTACAGATCTTTAACTCTTGAGAGCGTAACATGAAACGCTCCAAAACACCAAATCCATGGGTTTCATTTTACGTTTTTCATATTTAAGTTAAATTATTATTGTTAAACATCGACTACATAACATAATTTACGTCTATACAATTAGAGAAGGTAGAAGAATTATTTTGAACAACGTTTGCCTGTGGTACTACAAACAGCAATACAGCATGGAATTGTGGAAAAGTTTGGTGTTTGAGAGGCTACATTTCATCAAATGGTGGTCTGTGGCTCAAATGCAGAATGAATAATGGACCTTGATATGAAACGTGTTGAAAAGCACTGGTATGAACTCTTTTGTGCCAAGGATCCCCAAATTGATATGTATTTGGCCACGCACCCCCCATCTGAAAACGTTTTGTGCCATGAGGGACCCCCAGAAGAGAAGATGCATGCACAAACAATAATGACACTCGAGTCATAACTGCCAGTTATGACTCGACAAGTGTTGCTGCTTGGCCGTACATTTTGAAGCCAATACTTTTGTACTAAGTAAATGTTGAATTCCGGACTTGTACTTGTCCCACCACTGCAAATACTCAAGTAAAGTACATGGCAAGTAAATGTACTTAGTTACATGTCCACCACTGGCCCTGGCAGCGGGAGGAGGCAAAGCTCGCAGAGGAAATGTAAAATAAAAAGTGGAAAGCGTTCCCAAAGGCAAGACAGACGTTTGAGACTGAGAGATGAAGGTGAACTCAGGCTTTTCTTCCATGCTGGGAACGTGTAATCATTTGAAAGGCGATCGGGTTGAAGGCAGCAGAGATTCACTACGGGGGCCACACCTTATCAAAACACAGTTATACCTCTTTGAGACACGGGTGTCTAAAACACACTTCTGTTCACAGGAAAAGAGAAAAACAGTAGTGGACGTGAGTTTTGAAGAAAGCTGCATTATAGGCCAGTGGTTGTCAAACATTTTCATGTCATGAGGACCACCAAATTGATATGCATTTGGCCACCGAGCGTAGGATACCTCGGACGTCTTATGGTGTTTTATTTTGAATAATGTAGGCCCTGACTCTAAGCTACATCTGGCTAGCTCTGGAATGCTAGCGCGATGTGCACGAGCCATGACCCGAAAATCTAAATGGCCACGCTCATTGACTCCTTGTCGCGGCTTATGGCTTATGTTGCGAATGACTTAGATATGCGATCCGATAGATTTAACGTCAGTGGCTTTAACTTTCGGTTCACAGACCTGCAGGGTAATTTTTGCCTCAAGCAAATCCGCTTAGAATGGAAGGCACCACAGAGGCTACAACTAGATTAGGTATAGTATTCAACTAGATTAGGCCGGGGGCCACAACTGTAGAATGATTGTGTGTGGGGGGCCACACAGCGTGCGTGCACACGGAACATTTTTTTGGGTTCTCGAAAAGCATTTTGTGCTCAAACGCGAAGATTTATGTATAGCCTAATACATTTGTGCACAGTAATGAGCAGGATAATATGTCTATACAGGTATACCGTATGCTACCTTAGAATAGATGTAGACCTGACAGTGCATAAATATAAACATAAAAATAAAAATACAGTTGAATACCCCTGGGCTACAATAATGAATTCATGAATAGCTTACAGACGTGTTAAAAGAGGTCCAGGTGTTATTTTGTGCAAAAGCCCATTTTGGCTATGCATTGAATTGCATTGCATTGAATGGGGCTATGGGGTGTTGTGCTACTTCGCTTATTTCCATCGCTCAAAAATCATTTTCTTTTGTATATATCCTCTCTTCATAATATAAATAGTATCCCAAGCGGCACACTTTACTACTTATTTCGATGAAAATAAGCGAATTAGCACAAAAACCCAACCCCCATTGAGGGCTTTTATTAGGGAAAATAGCGAATAATGCACTTTTGCACAAAATAACACCTGGACCTCTTTGTTGGGGACGTAACAACTACAAATAAAGGTAAGAAAGCCTTCTAGCATGGAATTCTCCTTTAACGCAGACATGGCAACACGCCAGGATACAGGGTTTTGCTGCAAAGAAGTGTGCAAAGATCTGGCACGTCTCTGGGCTGCGAGGATAGACGTGGAATGTCTGAGACACGGTCTGCGCTACTCGTGCGTGTCTTTTTAAAAAGCAACTGCAGGTAATTGTTTATCTGGGCGTTGGCCGGTTCGGCACTGAGTCAGGACCGTATACATCCATAATATGCTGTCAAAACCTAAGCTTGTTTTTCGTCTCACGGTTTCCTCTGGACATGTACTTTTAAACAGTTTTATATATTGCCCTTTTCTTGTTTTCGTTTCATCTCACCAGTAGTTAAATTCCAGCACCATTAATGTCAAGAGTTTGGTATGTAGTGTTATTCATAGCCCTCATTCTCACTGAGGTTGATTTCCTTTCAAGTCAAATTAAAATAATTATAATAATAATAAAGTGCTCTGGTTAATAGTGATCTGCCGAATCGATCAAAGCAAGTAATTGATTGATTGGAATACTTTATTATCTCAGGGTTCTATCCCGGGTAAGGACCCAAAAATGCAGAATTTTTAAATAGTTCAACTAGCCGATCAACACACTGTGAGCTCGTAGATCGGCTATTTGAACTATTTTAAAAGGTTTTTCCAAATAGTAAAAAAATAAAGAATTGGTCCATTACTAATGGTCATTATCCAATCAAAACTGGGACAGCACCTGCGTCATTTTAGAATGTAATGTTGGCTATTCAAAAATAGCAGATATACAAGCTAGACAACGTACCTCTGCTATTTCTGAAAAATCTTGAAAATGTCTATTCATTCTGTGTCTCAAAGGAGGGCTGCCGCGTGCACGCACACACACACGGTGAATCACTCAGTAGCCACGTTACCGTGTGTGTGTGTGTGTGTGTGTGTGTGTGTGTGTGTGTGTGTGTGTGTGTGTGTGTGTGTGTGTGTGTGTGTGTGTGTGTGTGTGTGTGTGTGTGTGTGTGTGTGATGTGTCCTCCTCTCACCCAGGAACTGTGATGTCATATATACAGTATATATGTTTTCATTACAGGTATGTCATGACCTGTGATGTAATGACATACTTTTTATTCGTGTTTTTTTCTATTCTTTTGTTCATTAAGGTCCGAAGAATGAGAGGTCTGCTCTGCCGGAATCATCGCAAAAAAAGGTTTAAATACCACACCATAGACAACCAAGATAACATTTCTTGGCCTAAAAACGGCCAAGTAGTGTTTTTCGTGCAAAACTAATGCTTGGAATGGATTCAGAATCATGTCACATGCTACTTAAAGTGAAATTTGGAAAATGTTGCCTTATATTGGTTGTCTATGGTGTGGTATACAAAAATGTCCATAACTTTTTCTCGCGATGTTTGCGGCAGAGCAGACTGCCAGACATTCTGTGGACCGTAATGACCAAGTGAATAGAAAAAAAAACGTATGTCTAATGTCATAAAAAGTATGTCATGACATCATAGATTAATCTCTATTCCTTGAGCTTTTGGGCCTGCATGGCTCCCGGCTATACAGAGTGAGTGTGGGGATTCTCAGTGCATTTCGCAGAAGAAGGCCACATCAGCTGCACTTATGGGAATAGGGAGCGACGTAAGCAACTTGCTCGGTCGCAGCCGCCGATGTCACTCCTTTAACCCAAATATAGAACATTTGCGAGAAAAGGGATGCGGGAGGGGAAAAGACCCACCACACACGACTGAGCGTGACTGCTCCAAATATTATTGGGAAAGCGGCCTGTGCCGCGGGCAAGGAATAGATAAGCAATAAAAACCACAGTTGCATCGGGAATGGAAATCGGCACGGAGCCGCTCAAACATTCTGCCTGGACGGTGTAATTTATGACTTTTCCTCCTCACTGGGATCTGGACTTGGCATCAGTGTCCCCTCTCACTCATCCAGCACGCAAAAAAGGCACAAACAATCCTCTAATAGGAATACTCTGTGTAGAATCAACTTGGTAGAATCAAATCGGGTTTCCACTTGTTGGAGCCGAGAGAGAGAGAGAGAGAGAGAGCGAGAGAGAGAGGGAGGGGTTGACCATATATGTGACCAGATTTGACTGAGAGCCTGCCATCGCGCAAATTCCAGCTTTTCACCAGAGGAGAAAAACTTTTTTTTTCTTTTTTTCCCCAAAATGAGTTAATAGCACAGGCAGACTCTTTACATACTATAGAGCATGTCTGAAATAAGTGTCAGGGCTGAAATCGACATGTAAATATGAAATACATGCTTAAACATGTAGCTAGGTGTAATGTTAGAGACCACAGAAGTGAACCTTTCAAGCCTGTTTTCTCAACTCGCTTTTTTTTGCAAGACATTACTCTATAAGCCATATCTCCAAAACTGGTGTGTCAAACTGAGCAACCAATGTGTCAATTTGAAGCTATGATTCCCTGCTTTCATATGACATGAAAAAACGAAAATTCAAAAAAATCCAATGGCAGTCCCTCAGTCAAATGTAGTCACATATGGTTGCGTCCGTCTGTCACACCTCATATGGTTGCCAATCCATCATGCCTTGTGACATCTCGTGACATCATGGAGACCTTAGATCTCCACATATGGATCTGACCACGTGACATCATGGAGACCCTTAATGCCTTCATATATGGTCACGCCTCGTGACACGTCACGCCACCATATATGGACATCTCCATATATGAAGATCACAACACTGACCTCATCTTACCTTGGGTAATCAGGAGAAGACTGGATCATCACCTAGATCTGGATATATGGAGCCGGCCTCTTCGTTGAGCTCACCTTATCAAACCCTGTACACTCAAGACACGCTCCATATATGGCCAGTACAGAATTCATTCCATATGTTGATCTGACCCCCCATGCCAAAGCGCCAGCGCTCGCCCAGCAGTATCCCGTCTGCTGTCACCCAGGCTCCTTGAGAGAGAGAGAGAGAGAGAGAGAGAGAGAGAGAGAGAGAGATCTGATGATATTTATGTTTGATCTTTGCCTAGTTAGGTTTTTATTTTGAAGCACGTTCAATCTGCCCGATTTGTGCTACATTTGACTTGAGCCGTGAGACAGAGTCATATAGCCAGCCTCTCTCTCCCCCCTCTCCCCCCTCCCCCCCCCCTGGGATCCTCAGACAGGAAGTGATTTGGCCCCCGCTGCCATGTATTGGGTCCAGAATTGCAGGAGACAGTCTGCTGAATTTTGTCCCAGAATCCCAAGGCCACATTGCCCAGATACTTGGCCACATCTATGATTGCTCCTGAGATTTTGTTTGGATTCGGTAGAATGCATTGTGCTATTCTCCACTGTGGCCTTGCAGGTCTACAGGAATGAGTTGTCTTTGGGTTCCAGTGCCCTTCCCCTCCATGCCTTTGTATTGTGTCTGCATAATCCAAATCGTACACTCCCAACATCGTCTCCCATTTTCATTTTGTGTAGCCCATCTGACTATACTTTTTTTCCCCCCCTCTCATGGAAACCAGCGCAGCTTTGTGAAATCCTCCTTAATCTGTTTGTCGGTGTGCGCCTGGCCCTTAATGTACTCCTAAAGTACTTTAATGAAACTAAAGACCTTAATGACCTTGCAGACTTTCTTGGGGGAAAACTATGCAGCCGTACGGCTTGGAATAATATTCCGATATGGCTCATGTCTTCGGTTTTAATTAGGACGTGACCAGCATGATATATGCTGCTGATCGTCCAGATAGAACGCTTTGACTGTCTCGCTGCAGAAAGAAGCCGTTTCCACTCACATCACATCTTGGTATAATAAATCTTGATTTAATTCACACACACTCAGCAGCTGGTTGAGGTCCGGGTTCGAGGCCAGTATTTCTTCTTTAGTATATATATTTTTGCTGTAGGCCTATAAAGGAAGACTGTCCTCTCTCTCTGTGGGAGAGCTTTGTCTCTTAAGCAATGGCACTCAAACCTTTTAACTTCAAGGACCCACAGTTTGATGTGCATTATACCACGGACGGACTAGAGCTCTTCACAAGTCCAAAATGATGGACCCAAACCCTCATGGACCCGTGAATTTTGTTCAAAGACCTGATTAGTTGAGATTACAAAAAAACAGATGAACCCGTGCAATTGGTTCATAGATCCGGGTGGACCTGAGATTATTTTTCAAAAGACGGACGTGATCTGATTAGTTCCGAGATATTACAGACTGTCTGGACCTACCGTGCTCCAAGTCTGTGTGCTCTCATAACCAGTGCTTAATTTCAGCCGGAGCTTGGCGGAGCTCAGCTCCGGTACCTGTCACTTGAGCTCCCCCACCTGTAGAGGCAGCTCCGGTAGCTGTAGAGGGCGCTCCGCCACCCCAAATGCACATTACAATATACAATACGTCTCTATTATTATTTTAGTTTCATTTTCAAGTCAACTAGGCTTCTTCCTCGTCATAGTTACTTCTATTTCATTGCAAGACTGCAAGTACAAACAAAAAAACACTCTTATTTTGAAATGTGTGCCCGTTTTGAGAGGAAATAGGTGGCTATGGAACCCCGGCGGCGTGAGGCTTGACGCCTCACTGTTGACGGTGTCGGATGCGTAAATAAAAACAACTCGTCTCGACTTTTGCAATTTGCATCTGTTGTCGTTCGTTGCATATGGAATATGGAGCTTTCATACTTTTATGGAGCAATAGATTAACTGCTACTTGGAGTTTAGCCTTGGGGACAGCATGCGTTTTGGTAAGTTCTTATGAACAGAACTGACTGCATTGCCAAATCTCGCAAAGACACCCGGCTTTACAACATGGCTCGATCATAATTGAATATCATAACGCTTGCTTTGGTGGGCCTGAAATAAAAAAAGACTAGTACAGAATTAAGTAGTAGTAGCATTATTGAGTTGTCATCGGAGGAGGAGGTGGTGGAGGAGGAGGTGGTCGGAGGAGGCGGAGATGGAACTTGGATAAGGACAACAACGCGCATGCAGGTATTTAGCATTGCGTACTGTTCTGATGATGGGCCACCCTAACTTAATACTGTATTTTATACAGTATCTAATATAACGTTGAGCCGCTGTGCCAACTGAACTGCACATGCCTACTGTAGTTGTGTGCGTGCATGCGCACGTGCACGGCACTGCACGCACCCGAGCTCCGGCACCTAAGAATTTAGAAATTAAGCACTGCTCATAACACATTATAGAGCAGTGTATAATGATTTATAAGGTCAACTAAGTATGCATTGTAATCTGATTAGAACACAGTTATCATTGCCGTTATTGGCAGTCATAAGTACTCATAATGCAATGATTATAAAGCCTTTGATAATGACCTAGAAAGTCAAGTATTAAGCCTTTTAGAACAACTATCAAGGATTATACTTCATAACTGCTGCCAGATATGTCCGTAGTTTCCAGTAATTATGAAGTATAGTATAACACTTGACCTTATAAGTCAATATATTTTTGTAATGATTAGTGTTATAAAGCATTATGCATTCACTATAATTATAACGTTATTTACTATCTATAAAACCGTTGCATGCCAATCCCATATATTTATGTTCTATGGTCTTTATAGTATAGTATAAATAACCTATTTTATATTTACCACATAGTAGCGTTCCACATCGCTAGGCAAAGCTCGGCTAGTTTTTACTCACCAAGATGGCCGCTCCATAGACCTGTAATGACGGCGATCTTTAGCTGCATTTTTCTCTGATATGAGGCTCAGAAGAGGTGATATGATTGAGGTGAGGGACGATGTTAGGAGCTCAATAAAAAAGAATTTGCACGAGGCTCCAGTTAGCATATTAGCGTTTCTGAGGCTAGAGAAGGGGACGGACGGTGGAACGAAAATGGCCGATTACTACTTCCGGTTCTGATTCCTAACTGCCTTTTTCGTGCATTTTGCTGGTACTGGTGACCACAGCGACTGGAGTAAATTGTGGCTTGAAAACTTTAAGAAGATCATAATGCTTTATATCTCTCTATGCTATAACTATTACAGACATGGGATGTTACAAAGGATTTTAACTGTGGGGTTACCTCACGCAGTACATCTAAACGTGTTTCTCTCTTCTATGCGTGCGCGTGTGCATGCAAAGCATCATGGAAATGCAATTTTTATTTTTATTTTGCCACATGCGCAATAAAGTGGTGTTTTATCTGTGCAGACATACTGCGTGGCTTGTGTCAGCTGCGATCGTTTTGCCAGTAAAGGCCGATAACATGCAATAAAAAGAGACACAGCAGAGGCATTCATATTGCGTAGAATTCCTGGGCTAGGCCTTTAAAAGTGTGTTATTTATTTAGTATTGTGATGTCTCCAAGGAAATGAAAGCAGGGAGATTGATCCAAGATGAACACTCTGCCACTCGTCCTATCATGCCACGCAGTGGTGGAAAAAGTACTAAAATGTTTTACTCAAGTAAAAGTATCAATAACGTAATATAGAAATACTCTGTTACGAGTAAAAGTCCTGAATTCTAAATGTAATCGAGTAAAACGTATTGTCATCAAAATGTACTTAAAGTACTAAAAGTAAAAGTAGTCATTATGCAGAATGTGTCATTTCAAGTCGTCATATTTTGAAAATAGCATATTCACAAGCTCACAATGCATTGCATCACGACACATTGTCAAAGTCAAAGTCGTACGTCACACACGTGACCCATCTCTTGAAGCGGTGAGCCACAGGCGTGCCGCGCTCGGGAATCATTTGAATAGTTGATTTGACCCCCCAATCCAACCCATTGATGCTGAGTGCATTGGGTCCCATTTTTACAGTCTTTGCTATGACCCGGCTGGGGATCGAACCCCGACCACCCAGTTTCAGGGCTGCCACTATAACCACAAGGCCACTGTCCACCTGTCCGGTACATTGCGAGCTTGTAGATCTGCTATTTTCAAATGGCCGAGTAGTAACTAGTGACTAGTGACTAATTTTTTCAAATGAATGTAGTGGAGTAAAAGTAGCATTTTTGCCTCTGAGATGTAGTGGAGTAGAAGTAAAAGTAGCCTATTGAAAATTGGAAATACTCAAATAAAGTACAAATAACTCAAAATTGTACTTACGTACAGGTCTATATGTACATATAGTTACTTTTCACCACTGTAAATTGGTGCTTTTCAATCCTTTTCAGGTCAAGGAACCCACATTGATGTGTATGTATTTTGACCATGGCCCGAAAAGGTTTAGTGCCAGGGACCCACATAAAAGAAGATTTATGTTAAAAACATTATAATAATCTAAATATTCTTTATAAATTGTGACGCTTTGTGAGCTTGCCTTGTAGATCTGCTATTTTTGAATGATTGGAGTGGTTTGAATGGGTTAATAGGGCATCAAAATCAGTGCAACCACTTTTACCATATAGTATATCAAAAATAGGTGATCTACAACCTTGCAACTTGTGAGCTTGTAGATAGGCTATATGTTAGGGATTCATTTGAGAGAATTTGAAGACAGTCAAAGACTGGCACAAAATCTATTGAGATGGGGGTCCTTGACATGAAAATGTCTGAGACCCACTGCATTCAGGGTCAAATTAGCCAGTGGGCCGGTGGGGCCGGGACTTAGGGGCCCTTTGCTCTCAGGGGCCCTTCAGGGAAACTGGACCGTGCAGTACTGGGTTTCAGGCCCTGACATGCGCTCCTGCAGAGGGCCCTTCATTGGCTGTTGATTGTGTAAAATTTAGGTCAAAAAGATAATAAAAATAATTTAAAAAAGATGAAAATGCCCCGTACGCCCTGTGCTATACAGAGCCCTAAAAATCGGCCCAAGGGCCCTCGTGGGAGTTAATCCGTCCCTGACTGCATTGGACACAAAGGTATAGGGGTAATTCTGCTACGGACACGGGGATCAGACCATACTATAGTTGTTATACTCACAATAAGAGAGAAGCTGCTCTGTCTTTGTCAACTCTCTCACTTTCTCACTGTCTGTCTGCCTGTCTGTCGTCTTCAGTCTCTCTCTCCCCCGTCTCCTCATTAATCTTTACGGTCCGACATCCCATCACGGGACACTCCCTCTAGCCACACGACGCCAATCATCCCCTCGCATAACGAAAAACGTAAAATCTCCAGAATATTTAATTTGCCTGTGGGGCTTTGAAGTCGACTGGCTCGGCCCTCTCGATACTTAAATCCATAGGTGGGGGCCAGGCCCCGATCGGAGGCAGCCCAAAGGCCGTTAAAACCCGTACTAACAACACAGGAAAGGATCTCTGACGGAACTCTGCGAAGATGAGGACCTTTTTCCATCCTGTCCAAGAGATAAGGCAGCGTAACGGGAATGGATGCAGGGCAGCCGCAGTAGTGGAAAAAGTACTCAAATGTTGTACTTAAGTAAAAGTATCAATACTGCAATATAGAAATACCTCCAAAAAGTCCGAAATTCCTAGTACCTGATAGGGGAGTCAATCCGGTATAGAGAGGATTGGGATACGGATTGGGCTGTCAAACAAGTCTATGAAGCCATCTATGAAATCTATTAAAAAAATGTTTAGCGGGGGTCCTGAACTTTGTAGGGGGGTCCCTGCGTCAAAAACCCCTGGCCTAGAATATATATATATCTCTCTGTGAATTTTGTGTACAAATCTGTTTACATGCAATTTGTGACATAAATGTTCATCAGCCTCAGACAATGGCACTGCAACCAGTGGTGGAAAAGGTACTGTAGCGTTGGTTGATGGATGTTTTCTCTGGGACAGGAGGTCTGTCAGATCAAACAGCATGCTCAAAACGAGCACAAACAGTCCTGGTGACAGAACATGTTCTTAACCAATTTTGACCTGGGAAGGATTCTATGAATGTCTTCTAAATCCTGAAAGCAGTGGTTCTCTGGACCATTATTTCAAACAATCCTAAAGTACAAACACAACCGCCCACAACAGGCTGCAGGGATACAGGATAGGTGGGTACAATAGGGACATCTGGGCACCTTGATGTAAACACATGATTAAATGCATTAAACACATGATTAAATGCATGAAACACTACATGATTCATGCATTTAATGAATGAATCATTGGCCTACTGTAGGCCTACAGTCAGTAGTGCCCATACTGAATATGAAGAACAACTCCAAGCATACAATATAATGACATAATGACAAAAAAAAAAGACTATGTAATTGTTCAATCTTATCAGCTCATCGATATGCAGCAGTTCTGGAAGTTAATGTACCTGTCTAAGACACGATCTATATACTGTTCTGTGTAGGCTATACAGTATATGTGGCCCGCTGTCCTGCATATACACATTTGAAGCAAAGGCTTATTGGCAGAGAGGGCCAATGTTCCAGCTGGTTCCAATTTCTTTATGGCCTATGAAAGACGTCTGGGAAAACACAACTAGCTGATCAATAGGCCCTATTAGGGAAGGCACACACCCATAGACTTCCACTGAGTCCATACACTTGTGGTAAGGTCTGCCAAGGGTGTGGTGGCTTTATAGTCTTTGCATCTACTTCTACTCCCTGTATTTACTCTCCCTCTCTCTGTCAATTCCATCAGAAAAGATGTCACGCACGCTCCATTAGGGACATTATAGACGCCACATGGCATTATGCTAAAGGCATTGCAGAATGTCAGGCGGACCTCTTTCCCAGAGCCTAACTCTAACCTGATGGGCATGGTTATACAGTATGCCTAAACCTAACCCTAACCTTGACCTCACAAAAACTATGCCAAACCTAACCTTAACCCTAGCTTCACAGAATAATAACCTCAAAACCACGCCCATTGGGTAGTAGAAAGCTCCGGGAAAGAGTGAGTCCCAATGTCAGGCACCATCATTAGCTTTTATTTTATTTTATTTTTTATGAAGAGCACCTGAGTCGAGCGCGAGCGATGTCAGAATTCTGACCCTAGACCTCCGATTACCTGTACATGTACAGGTAATCGGAGGTCTAGGGTCATGCATACATGCATACTATGCATACAGTATGTTCTGACTGGTAGTTTGTCAGGAAATGCAACATTTTCCAATAATTTAGAAAATAACTGCCAGGTATTAGTTAGTTATTTATTCGGCCGTTGCCATGGCCTTTCAGTGCATACTCTTATTTTGAAGGCAAAAAATTCCTGGAACGTGAACTGGTAACAACAGCTATGTAAAGTTTTGAGCGATAATATTTGAATTCACCTAAACGGACGTTTCACTTCCGGTTTGTTTCCTGTTAAATGTCGCATAGCAACCCAGAGTTATTCATACGGTGGTGAAGAGCGTGATCTAACTTAATGAATAAAAACCCTTAAACGACAGAATATTCCGTCAATGGTGATGAATGTTAATACAAATACAATTAAATATACAAGACTCTGAACCCTTGTTTGCTCCTGATGTGCTGGTTGGTGGCGCCTTGCATGGTTTCCACCGCCATCAGTGTATGAATGTGTGTATGAATGGGTGAATGTAATGCACAATCTATGTAAAGCGCTTTGGATAAAGGCGCTATATAAATGCACCATTTACCATTTTATTTGGAAAGTTGAATCATGAGCTGCATGCATAATTATTGATACGTCGTAAAACAAATAAAATAATGGCTGATACATGGGCCAGACCAATGTGGGTCTGGCTCTCTACACCTGAGCAGTCACCAGAGGTGGTAAAAGTACTCTAGGCCCACTGGCATCCAATATAAACGATTCCGCTAGAAATCTGGGTGTCCTCTGACAACCGCATGAACCTGGAATCCCATGTTAAGAAGGTCACCCAGTCCTGTTTCTTTCACTTCGTAACATCTCAAAAATCAAACCAGTACTCACTCCCCAAGACCTAGAAAAAAATCATCCATGCTTTCATCTCCTCCCGCCTCGACTATTGTAATGGACTCTACACCACCCTCAGCACCTCCTCAATCCATAAACTTCAACCAGTACAGAATACAGCTGCCAGGATTCTCACAAACACAAACCGCAGATCTCACATTACTCCCGTGCTTGCTGCACTCCATTGGTTGCCCGTCAAATCTAGGATCAATTTCAAAATTGTCTTAATAACATATAAGGCATTACACAGGCTGGCTCCACTTTACATCTCCGAACTACTGCATGCAAAGCCAAACATATAAAGATCTCTCAGGTCCTCTGATAAAGGCCTTCTGTCTATTCCAACAACTAGACTCAAAACTAAGGGGGACCGTGCATTTGCAGTGTTTGCCCCCACTTTGTGGAATGCCCTGCCTTTTGAGCTAAAAAATGCAGAGTCTGTCGACGGTTTTAAGAACTTGTTAAAAACGTATTTATTTCGTCAGCACTTTATTTTATGATGTATTTTTACTTGACATATTTGCATTTCAATGTTTTGCCTTCTATTGTTTTTTCTGTGTTTTAACATGATTGTTTTACCTTGTTGACCACTGTACAGCACTTTGTAACATTGTTTCGAAAGGTGCTCTATAAATAAAATGTACTTACTTACTTACTACTCAAAGGTTTTTACTGAAGTAAAAGTATCAAAACTGCAATATAGAAATACTCTGTTACAAGTAGAAGTAAGGAATTCAACATTTACTTAAGTAAAAGTACAAAAGTATTGACTTCAAAATGTACCTAAAAGTACCAAAAGTACTAATTGTGCAAAATGTCCCATTTCAAGTTTTCAAATGCATTAGAAATCTTTTGAAAATAGCATAGCTACAAGCTCACATTGCGAGCTTTCTGCATTGCGAGCTTTCAGCAGAAGGAGTGGTCAATGTTTGTTTTGTAATAATGTAGCCCATCTGATCCCCATGAGAGTCTCCAAGTTCATTTTATTCTATTATTTTGAGTTTTAAAACCAATGTACAGCACTTGAATGAAAACCTTATAGGCCTACCACTTAACGTGAAAAGTTTACCTTCAAAGTAACAGACCACTGCACACCAGGATATACAATTTAAATTGTTTCTAATTTAGAAAATGTTGTTTAGAGAAAGGTATTAAGGGGATAAAGTAAAATAACAAATTGTTGTTTTTATCCAAAAATGACAATAAAGTGCAAAAACAAAATACAATCTAGTGCAAATAGAACAAATTAGTTACTTTTTAAATAACCAAATATAGAAAATACCCAGTGGTGGACAAAGTACTCAATTGTTTAAGTAAGTAAGTAAAAGTACCAATACTGCAATTTAGAACTACTTTGTTACAAGTGAAACTATGGAATTGAAAATGTACTTGAGTAAAAGTACAAAAGTGTCAGCATCAAAATGTACTTAAAGTACTAAAAGTAAAAGTACTCATATTGCAGAATGTCTCAAACTGTGTACAATGTAGATCGGCTATTTTCAAATGGCCGAAATGTATAGGGTTGAAGTGGTTCATGTACTGTATGTTTTCTAATCAAAATTAAAATCGCCAAAGTAACTAAAGTTTAGAAGTAAAGTAGAAGTAGAAGTAAAAGTAGAAGTAGAAGTAAAAGTACTGGAAATTGGAAATACTCAAGTAAAGTACAAATACTTCAAAATTGTACTTAAGTACAGTACTTAAGTAAAAGTACTTAGTTACTTTCCACCACTGAAAATACCTTCAATGTTTCACAAATACAAATAACCTTAAAGTGCACTGTAATTACTTACCTAAGAAGCTAAGCTGGTATCTAAGGAAAACAAAACAAAAACCCACCTGCGTTGCAGGCCTGTTCATTGTCGTCCAGAAGATGACGTATTCACTCAAGGAATAGAGCTACTCAAAGTTCAGGAGATGTTCTTTTGCTTTTATCGAACCAACCATGAGTCTGCAGTATCCAAACTTAGCTCCAAAGTCTTTTAGTAGGGTTGAATATGTCTCTGAATCCAAACTCCACAGTTCAGTCCTGTACTCCACAGTCTTCTCAACACTGATGAGATGACTATAAGAATGTCCAAACAAAACCGTTTGTCACATTTCTTTTTTTGATATCACTTTTTCATTCATTCAATTTCAATATCTCAAGTCCAGTACTGTTTACTGTCTCTATACTTCCCATCACATGACCTTCTTCTGACATTTCTTCTTCTTTGTGGGGTTTTATGGCGGTTGGCATCCAAATAGTTGCATTACCGCCCTCTTCTGTTTCCATTACTTTACATCAGCTTCCACCCACTTTACTTTGACTACAACAAATACAAGAAAGAAAGAAAGAAAGAAAGAAAGAAAGAAAGAAAGAAAGAAAGAAAGTACTAAGGTCTTCTGACACTCTGATTCGCTCTTCTTCTTCTTTTTTAATAGGATTTCCGGAAGTGTTGACACTATTGTGTATTACGTACTGCCCTCTTCAGTTCAGGATGAATTTCCACATTGGAGCTCTATAACAATAATAATGATTGTACTTAAGTACAGTACTTAAGTAAATGTACTTAGTAGGGGTGTGCATGGATATTCGGTTACACAAATATTGCCATGGTTGATTTGCGGAGCGCCTGTAACACTGTTTAGCACACTGCTGCGGTCACCTGTACAAGCTAGCTCTGACTGGCAAATTATGTTTGGCCTTATAGATTGAAATGTTCTCAGTTTTGGCTATTAGTTAATTTCAATTTAAATAAATAGAATTCAACAAATTAAATTCAATAAATAAATTTTCGACTACTCAAATAAACGGTTTAAAAAATGTTGTGTACACGCACGCGTACGTAACCCCTAGGAACATCCTGAATCGGAGGCCGTGACTCTCCCTGCCAACTGTGCGCCCACACTATTTTCAAATCATTTTCCAATAAGTTATTTCAAGAACCTAATAGGCTTACTTTGGTAAACATTAAGAGGGGTAATGAGTGTGGCAAACTGCAAGGCTATGGTGGTGAGCTATTTGTTTTTCCAGGGTGTGGATTTGGGCCAGATAAAATGTTAGATCCATGGGCAGAAGCTGAAGCGTTTGTATTGTGTTACAAAATGTTATTCTTCATTTATGTGGAGAGGGGGGGGAGGCGGGGGGGATTTAATATCTCTTAAAATGACAGTCGTTCTCAAACTTGTAGAGTACATTTCAAGGACCCTCATAACTCTGAGTTACAGACATGGATGGCATGGCAGGGTCTATTTAAAGGCCCCATTTAGACTGCAGTCACATCTAGTCAAATCTGATTCAAATCTGATTTCATTTCTCAAGTCTGATCTTTTGGCCCGACCGTTCACACTGAATTTGCAATAAGTGACCAGATCTGATCTGCGTGTTCAGACTGGCAGCCAAATCCAGCCTGAGTCAGATCTGTGCCACATCCAGATTGGAATCGGAATCTAGACGTCTAGAAGTCTAAACGCAAAGTCACATACTGTACAGTACAAGTCACATGGAATCTAATTTGATCAGGTTGTTGCATTCAGAGACAGATCTCCTCAAATCAGATTTGAATCAGATTTGAAACCACCTCTGAATGTGTCTCAAGTCACACAAAAATCTGCATGTTACTTTAGACAAATCTGATTTCAATCTGGATGTGGCACAGATGACAGATCTGATTCAGGCTAGATTCGGGCTAGATTTGGCTGCCAGAGTAATGGGGCCTATAACCCCTTTAAGGAATGAGAAGGGTCCCCACTTTGGTGGATGAGTAAACCTTTATGGAGCCCGTGGAGGATCCACAAAGGTCCCTAAAGGGGATCCACATCACAACTTACAGAATCAAGCCGTACTAAGGCATTAAATAAGTAATCAAGAATATACAATTGCAAACATACATGCAATCAGATGTAGTTGCATCACAGAAATACACCGATGACGTTGCAGAGTCAATAGTATAAACCAGTGGTTCTCAAAGTGGGGTCCGGGGAGCCCCACTTACTGTATATAGTATATACCCCCATCTGAAAATGTTTTATGCCTGCAGGGACCCCCAGAAGAGAAGATTTGTGTTAAAAATGTCTAATGTATGCACAATTTTCCAATACTTTTTTTTTGAATATATATATTCAAAGATTGCATATAGACAAGCTTGCCATGCGGCACGGACTGACATGCTGTAGGCCTACATGAGACCAATGACCCGTTTTTTGCGAGCTGAACAAGCCAAACAAGCCTTCAATCTGTAGAAGATACCCAGAGTGAATTTAAGCTTTTTGCACAAGGAATCAATATGAAACTTGAAATTAAGGTGTTTATCCAATAAGAGTATAGGAATGATGTTTGTTCCATATTGCTGTGAAAAAGGCAGGGTTTAAAATCAATGGGGCTACCTCTGGTGTAGTAGTAGTGCCTATGAGTATCACTAACCTTTGAAAAGTAGTCACAGAAACATTTGGGTGCTGTTATTTCTAAACTTGTGAACTAGACATATTTTAAATTGGGATACTCTCTCCTCCACTTTACGCCACCCCAGACTGGTGAAGTGTATGATGAGTTCTAGGATGCAACTTAGGGATCACTCTAACCAATTTATTTAGGAGGTCTGAAGTTTCTTCTTAAGGCTCATAGAAATACCAGTATACCAAGATGTACAGACATTGTACAAGAGCCACAGCCAGGGTGTTTGTATCTAAAAGGCTCGATATTCTAGCTAGAAATGTTGTTCTTTGACTTACCTTTGACACTAATGGCAATGGAAGGTCTGGTCCGTTACAAAGCTTGTTAAAAACATATTTCACTGAAGTACTTCCCAGACAAAATGTAAACTATCCCACAAAACAAGAAGGGAGGAAAAAACAGGACTTTGCTAATTCCCCTTTGGTTCACGACTTATGTTTTGGAAAGTTTAGCATGTGCAAACAAATTGGATTTATGACTAAGGCGAATGCTTCAGAACGATTCACAATCAGATGTTGGCTGATGCTCGTGGTTTTCTACACGGTAATACTTTCAGAGTGTGAAGTCAGAGTGGTTTAAGGACACTTGACAACACGTTTTCCTTCTTTTTCGTGCCGATGACTTAATGCGGTTACTAAGAAAGCTGACAGTGTTAGAACGTAAGTGCATTAATAGTCAAAGCAAAGCAAATGTTCCTCAGTTCCTTCTCCCAAAGTGATAGATTATAAGGAGTATCCGTCAACTTGATCTATTGGATATTGCAAAATGTGTTTTTGCGACTGTTAGGGGACAAACGATACAAGGAATGCCAAAACCAAAAGATGTAGTAGTCATTCCAAATAAGTCAACTGTCACACGCTTCCTAATGTTCATGTGTAATGTTTCTTTTTCCCCCAAGGAAACACACATGTGCTGTGTTGTTCTTTGCCCTCTAGATCGGTGGTTCTCGGGGGGCGGGGGTGGGCTTAACATAGCATCACAATCACTTTATCCATTTTTATGTTGGCTATTCAAAAATAGCAGATCTACAAGCTCCCAGCCATGCTGCGAGCTTTTACATTTTAAAGATGAATCTTCTCTTCTCACACCTGGCACAAAACATTTTGAGATGGGGAGGACTGTGACCAAAGACATATCAATTTGGGGGTCCTTGACCTGAAAAGGTTTGCATTTGCAGGCTGAGGAGCGTATTATGCAATATACACAATGAGCTATATAAGTAATACAGAGAGGCACGTAATACAGAGAGGCGTGAAGTCATACTATCGTCTTCCAAATGAGGCGTTTCTGCTTTTTTGAGCATTCAGAGTCCAGACTCCACTCGCATGTATAGAAATGCAATTTCAAGGGGAGTGGTTACCATAAAGGCCACAAAATTCTTTGACGTTGCTTTTTTGACATCCGAAAAAGTGGATTGAGCAAATAATAAAATTGATTCATTGTCTTTTGATGAATGACTGTGAGCTTCAGTTCCTGAGGGATTCGCACGACCCTCTACCAAATTGTAGAATTTCGTGGAAAACGACAGCACAGAACTGCCAAAACTGCAAAAAATGGTGGAAATCCGTAGGGAAACAATACGCGGTCTACACCCTTCAGGCTTGATCCCTAATAATAATAATAATAATAATAGTTTATAATAATAAACATACTCTCTCGCCATGAACACAATGATATAGGGAGACTATTGGGGCTGCAACTATCTTGTTAACTATTATTCTATTGATTTCTTCTTTGATTCATCGAATAATCTTTATTTTTGTCGCTGTCGGGCAGGAACCTCTCCATATTTTATTATTATCAATATTATTATTATTATTTATTTATTTTTCATACATTTACGCCCTACTTGATCATCATACTACAGCGTAACACAAAAGCATCAAAAGTACCAGAGCTGCAAGCTCGAAACGCAGAGCTTGTTAGATCTGCTACTTTTTATTTTATTTGAATCCTCAAAGGTAACAGTTTTGGATATAAGAGGTTTCCACCTGACAGACACAATATTGTTTTTATCATTGACTAAATCAATACATCTGATAAACGACTTATTTCATAAGTTATTCAAAATATATAATGAAAAATGAACATTGTAATGTAAAATGGCATTTTGAAATGTTCCTCACAATCGATAACCTTTCATGACTCCACCACGGTCCTCCCCTTGTTAGCATACTGCCTGAACCGATCACACAACGGAAAGGCTGGAACGCAAGCATGCAAGATAAGCTGGACGCATCAATCACCTTGTGGTGACCACAGCGGTTGGATAACTTCTTCAAGTATTCAACCACCGGGTTCCTGGCTCCACTTCTCCAAGGCTGAAGGCCCCCAAGTATCATTTTCACATCGAGAGAGGAGGAGATGTGCATGTGTGCACTGTGTCTAGGCCTTTGAACTCGAGTTGAACTTCAACCACTCCATCATCATCATCATCATCATGATCATCATCTGATCGGACTGCATATATTATGAAGTACAATCACGGATGAATTCACACTGAACACAGAGGTTGCACAACCTAACATGCAGGCATATCGAAGAGACGATAATGCCTGATTTATACTTTGCGTCACACCTACAAACCCATGTCGTGTTGAAGAGCAATCTTTGTGTGTTTGCGGATCGGCTGTTTGCAACCGAGAGTAACCCGAGGGCTTTATTCCGTGCTCTGAACCGGGTGTGTGTCCATGCACCGTTTCTCTCTCACCTCTCCTTTGGTGTGTTTTCCCTGCGTGCTGCCCCGTTGCCATCGCAACGCCCAGCGAGCCCATGTGAAAGTCCACGTCTCTCATTACCAGCGTCTGTGTCTGTGCGAGTCAGCTCGTCTGGTCTGACGTTCAAGAAATGTAATCGTTACTGTGCTTTTGGAAGCGAGGAGTCGTGACACAGTCCACCGGCATCGTAACCGTTGACTTAACTTCGGTGGAATCAAAACAAGATGAAGAACTCGATCTTCCATCAACTCCTCAGTGTTGATGGAACTCTGAGTTTAAAAGGCTGCAGTGTGGAAGTTATTGTAATGAATAAATCTAATATTCATTAAGATTTAATGTACAAGCTGATGTGCGCACAACGTTGTTGTGACATGTTTTGAGCTCATGTAATACATGTGAGCTTGCCTTGTACAGTACATATATTTTCGGCAGGACTAGTACAATGTATTTTTTTTTTGGGGGGGGGGGGGGGGGGGGGGGCAGTCAACTAAGTACCACTTGAACCATTGTTATTGTGTGGAAGACTTCCGTCGATCGGCTACTGCTGTCAGCCAAAGCTTTCCACAACAACAATACATAAAAAGTATAGCGCCCTCCAGGGACTGCCCTCAACCATATGGGGTCTGTTTAACACTTCACGGTGTGTGTATATATGCATGGTTGTTTACCAATTTTTCTTTTTTTTTACCAGATCTCCAACAAGGGATTTATTTTTCTCCCAAAGGCCTGTAGAGTGGAGTTGTCTCTTGCAAGAGGTGGAGTTTTGCAGTGAGTGAGTGTGTGTGTGTGTGTGTGTGTGTGTGTGTGTGTGTGTGTGTGTGTGTGTGTGTGTGTGTGTGTGTGTGTGTGTGTGTGTGTGTGTGTGTGTGTGTGTGTGTGTGTGTGTGTTCCAGAGCCCTAGATGGATGTGAAGCATTGATGTTGGACGAATTGTAGAGCCCACATATGGATGAACAGCGGGAGACCGGGCCGCCCTTTTAAGGACTGCCCAAGGTTTTCTGGGTGCCTACCAGATCTTGCACACAGACGTTTGTGTACACACACACACACACACACACACACACACACACACACACACACACACACACACACATGCAGATGTGCACAGGCAGATGCGCAAATACAGACACACACATACAGTACGTGCATATTATGCAGACACACTCACTCACACACACACACACACACACACACACACACACACACACACACACACA
The DNA here is from genome assembly GCF_951216825.1 of Electrona antarctica. NCBI lineage: Eukaryota > Metazoa > Chordata > Actinopteri > Myctophiformes > Myctophidae > Electrona > Electrona antarctica. The sequence continues at coordinate 37,339,480 of NC_136794.1, read as the reverse complement.
CACACACACACACACACACACACACACACACACACACACACACACACACACACACACACACACACACTCTCTCTCTCCCCCACAGTCAGATACACACAGTGTTACCACGGCAACCTAGTGCCTAGAACATGAGGTCACATGTTTGATGGTAGCTAAGCTAAACGCCGTCCCCTCCCTATACAGCCAGCCCCCGACCATGACCAGGAGGCTGACCATGGAGTCAAGTCTTGCATGCATGCCCCGTGCGGCAAAAACAGGCCACCTAAAAGCCCACAATGGGTCGTGTCCGCAAAGTTTCACCGCACGCCACCGCCGTGAAACGAATTATGAAAACGGGCTTACAGATACAGATAATGAGTGCCGCCATGCTGATGATGATGATGTTTCTAATGGATGGAGCTGTGTGTGTGTGCGTGCGTGCGTGCGTGCGTGCGTGCGTGCGTGCGTGCGTGCGTGCATGCGCCTGTGCGTGTGTTCTATGTGTTCTGTGTGTTCGTACATGCGTGCGTGCGTGCGTGCGTGCGTGCGTGCGTGCGTGCGAGAACAGAGATTGGGACATCTTCATTTGTGCATGGATGGATGGACATACAGTCGGATGGACCGATGGATGTCCTCCAAACAAGCACCTGCATTATTACAAACAGCTGGGGAAGCAGTTGTTGTTTGTTATGGGGGGAGGGGCGTTTGGATGAAAGAGTTCGGGATGAGTCCCCAAAAGAGAGAGATTTTCTTTCTTGCTATAGACAGGGGTGGGGGTGTGTGGAGAAGTGGGTAATTGCACTAAAGTGTTGGTCACTGTTACGTATGTTTCTCATTTGGTGATGTTATCCTTGCCTTGTCCGCCTCTTTATTACTTCTGATATTATTGGACCGGGCCATTGTTTTCTCCTTTGTCTTCTGGTGTACAGAAATCACATTGCATCATCATGTCGGATTCCCCTTCTTGATTTCTTTGTTATTTTTTTGGGCTGTCGTCGCGCGCCTTAAAATGAGCTTGACGTCACGCGGCCGCTCGAAGGCCACGGGACCCCCTTTCGAGTTCCGCGATGCACGCACACGGCGGCCTCTCGGGCTTAATAATGCGCGTTTGCCTGCGAGTTAATAAATGATGGGGACGGTGGCTCAGGCGCTTGGCGGTGCGTCGTTCAGACGGGCCCAGGGTACCGTCTTTAAAAATGTCCCGCCTCGCAGCCGTCAGATTGCCTGTAATTGTACATGATTCATGTGAGCCTTTCACGAGTGTCAATGGCACTTAGGGTGAACTTTATTTGAAAGGGAGTAATGGTGTTCCTCATTCATTGCCTGGATGAATTTGAAATATAAAACAGCTGAACTCGGGCTCGCCTCGGGAAGTTAATTGTTTCTGCCATCCGCGCAGAGCAGACGACCCCCACCCCAAAACCCTCCAGCCCTCCAGCCAGTGGTGGAAAAGTATAGCCTACTATAATGCAATATAGAAATACTCTGTTACAAGTAAAAGTCTTGAATTCATAATGTACTTGATTAAAAGTACAAAAGTATGGACATGAAAAGTCAAAGTTCTCATCATGCAGAATGACCGATTTCAAGTTTTCAAATGTATATAAAGCTTGTAGATCGGCTATTTTCCAATGGTCTATAATGTTTTGTAGTATAATAATCACAATTTAAGTAATTAGTAACTAAATAATTGTAGTGGAGTAAAAGTACACTATTTGCCTCTGAGATGTAGTGAATTAGAGGTAAAAGTATTGGAAATTGGAAATACTCAGGTAAAGTACAAATACCTAAACATTACATAAGTACAGTACAGTAGCTACATAAGTAAATGTACTTAGTTACTTTATACTGCCTCTAGCCTTGCTCCAACTGTCTGGTGACCAATCCCAGGGCAGGGTGTTGTCCCGGTGACCTTTCACAGAACCCTCTTACTGGTGTGTACTCTACGGTAACACTGTTATTCCTACATTACAGTACATGGCGTGCTTTTACAATCGCACATTTTTTCATATAATAGCGCAGGGGACGCCGCCAGGGGGAGCCACGAGGGGAAACTGGCCTCGCAAACTTATAGCTGGGTATAGTCTCGGAATTTGGGGTCATACTGTATGCAAAGGAGAAGAGGAAAAAGATAAACGTATTCGTTCATTTCATATTCTATTCATAACACTAACAGTGTAATGCCAGTTTAACCATTTTCAACATGGTGTCATTATTCTTGGCATTGTCCAAAGGTTTTCAAAAACCTTTCATTTAATACCCCTTTTTCTCCCTCCCTGATGTAGTTGTTATACCATTATTGATTCCACGCCACACATTTCTGTGTTGTCACTGCTGTCGTATCCTACTGGCTCACCTACCAGTGAGGAGCCCCCACCGGGAGGAAGAGAGGAGTGGCCTCCACCAGCTGAGGTCCTACTCCTCCCACCAAAACACTCCCTGCTGACAGGTGCAACCCCAGACCGTATAGGATTACATTACGTGCAGTGACCAATATCTCCTATAGCCTGGCGGGGCCATACTCATATAGCGAGGATTCACTGAGTAAAGTATAGCATTATAATGCAGTAGCATAATGCGATAAGTTGTGTGCTTAGTATATGTTGTTTTTTGCTGCATAATATACATTTTCACATTTCACAATAGGGGAGCCGCAGCCAGATGCTAAGCGGGGGAAGGGACGGTTCTTGGCATGGACAAGTTTGGGAACCCCTGCTGTAAAAGTCCATAACCGTAGCATATATAGGGCTAACGTGTTTCTCAGCCACAGCTCTTTCATTTTATCGAGGCCGGCGGCGGTATCGCTCTCACCTCGGCCGGGGCTTTCATTTCCCAGTTTGATTGGGCTTCCTCTTCCCCACAGCTCTGTGGTCGTCAGGACATTCATCACTGTGGCCTCAGTGGCTCTGAAGCTTTGAACCCTTTTTTCTCCCTTTTGTCTGGGCCAACAGACCTCTGTGTGACATCTATGATATACGGCAGTGGTTCTCAAATGTTCTCAAATGAGCTGCTTGCCTATTTTCAAAATAGTTTTATACATTTGAAAACTTGAAATGGGACCTTCTGCACAATTCGTACTTGTAACTTTTGGTACTTCAAGTGCATCCAATCCAATCCACTTTATTTATAAAGCACATGACACAACAGAGTAGAAACAAAGTGGTGTACACAAAATAATATTAAATACCAAGGGTGAAAACAACAATGCAAATTAAATAAATGCCCTGTTGATGCAAAAATGACCTATGCCCCCGAGATTTCAGCTTTGATTTAGAGATCTTAAAGGAGAATTCCATGCTAGAAGACTTTCTTACCTTTCTTTGTAGTTATTACATCCCCACCAAAGAGGTCCAGGTGTTTTTTTGTGCAAAAACTCCTTATCGGCTATTTCCCCTACCATAAGCCCTCAATGAATTGCATTGAATTGAATGGGAATTGAATGGGGCTATGGTGTGTTGTGCTAATTCGCCTATTTCCATCGAAATAAGTAGTAAAGTGTGCCGCTTGGGATATTATTTACATTATGAAGAGAGGATATATACAAAAAAAATATTATTTTGAGCGATGGAAATAAGCGAACACCCCATAGCCCCATTCAATTCCCATTCAATTCAATGCAATTCATTTAGGGCTTATGGTAGGGGAAATAGCCAATAAGGAGGTTTTGCACAAAATAACACCTGGACCTCTTTGGTGGGGACGTAACAACTACAAATAAAGGTAAGAAAGCCTTCTAGAATGGAATTCTCCTTTAAGAAGTGACTGGTCAGTCGACCTCAGGGCCCTTGTCGATTCCTTGGGAGCTACAAGTTCCGATATGTAGACTGGTGGCAACCCATTTACAGAGTTAAAAACCAACATTACAATCTTAAACTGGATCCTGTAGCGCAGGGGTTCTCAACGTTTTTGGCTGGGGACCCCCGGAAAGGCTTTGGCCGTGTCTCGCGACCCCCGCCTCGCCCCCTCCCCACCCCAATACAAATTGACTGCTACAATAACCTTAATAATAGAGAAATACTAAAACCAGATATAATCATTAAGGAAAGTTTATGCATGCACTATGTGTACTATGGAAACTCTTCATTTCCATTTTCCAGCAGTTGCAAAAAATAAATAAAACATAAAAAAATTATTGGGGACCCCCAAAATAATTTGGTGACCCCCAAAAGTAAAACATTTGATTACTTTTTCTACCACTGCGAAGCACAGCACTGTATCATGTGTTCCCACACACTGGGTCAGGACCCATTTGTGGGTCGCAGACACATTTTTAAAGGTCCCTTTATTTTTTTGTTTCCTACATATATTTTAGTTTTTACTTATTATTTCAAAACATTAAAAAAAAAAAACATTCCCAAAAATGTGTTTTTCATCGATTAAAAACAAATTACTGTATTTTTCTTATTTCAGAAAGAAATCAGATAATTAGTTATAGCCGATCTATATAGTAGATCGGCTATTTTCACTAGTTTGGGACACGTTTTTGGGACACAATTCTCTCTCTTGGGTGACCATGCAGTCACGGGATAAAATGTTTGGGAACCACTGATCTGGAGCCTAAGTGGTTAATATTTCAGTTCTGGCTCTCATTATCGCGACTGAAAAGTTGCATCTCCGTAATGCCCAAATCTGTGTTGTCAAATCTACGTCCAGTTTTTCTGGGAGCATGAGTATGTTATGGATGTTGTGCCACTATGAAAAACAGCTGGGGGTAGAGGACAACCCCCCCCCCACACACACACACACACACACACACACACACACACACACACACACACACACACACACACACACACACACACACACACACACACACACACACACACACACACACACACACACACACACACACACACACACACACACACACACACAACCCCCACGCTGTGCAGTTTGATGATATCACCAAGATTATAGAGTTAGCTCTCTTCTTTCCAATAGCTGGAAGGGAGTGCCTGTACAGTACTAATGGTCATAAAGCTACAGTGAACTGTCCAAGGCCATCGAGATAATAATCTAATATTGCCTTTTAGAGCCGCTGCATTACTCAACATCTGTGGTTATAAAGCCGTAAGAGAGTTTCACGTTTTATTCCGTGACATAAATTACGCCCGTTAATATATCAATCTTTTCTACTTGGAGATTGCACGCCTGTGGTTCATAAATGGTATACACGAAACGTGAATATCGTAAGCCTTTGTTTGCCTTGTTTGGCTGCACCGGCTCAGTAGATAGATTTTTTGGGGGGAACATTTTGAAATTGTTTGTTTATTTATATTATTTTTTCCAAAATAACATAAAAACAAATTAACCTGTAGTATGGTTAAGGCATGTGAAGGGTTAAACCCCCTCCAAGCCAAGGTGCTGTGTGCGGCATAGGGGTTCGATGAAAGACCCTCGCTCTGCCTCCCCCACTTGCATCAACCCAATCACCACGTAAACACAGCTGCTGGCTACAGAGCCCCCCCCCCCCCCTGCAGACACAAGCTTTCTGTGTGAACTGACCTTTGACTCGCCACTGTACTTAAAAAAACACCCGGGGTCATTGTGAGAAAACGGATTTTAGTAGTTGGATGATTGGATCTAAAGTGGTGGTTCGCAAACCTTTTTATATTTATTTTAAATGTGTCCGACTATAATGTCGGGCAGAAACCTCTTGTCTCCATGTTTTAACTTTTTGTCTTTTTTCCCCCGTAAATGAAAGTCCTAGCTTGTAGATCCGCTACTTTTGCTCATTTTGAATCTAAATCCTGAAATGTAACAGTTCCCACCTGGCAGAAGATAAAAAAACGCAATAGATATGGACCATGCTGTGGCCTGTAGTACTGTCACTGTTTCTTCTTTACTTTAACAACATGAATGCTGCCTGTGACTGCAAATTGTTCCATCAGGGGGCAGACGTTAGTCTGACATACAAACAGTCCAACATATATGGCCGATTAATCCGTGGCTCCGACGTGCGTGGCCAGTTAAAACAAATGCGTGGCCGGTTAAGACTCACCGGTGGCTCCGACATGCGTGTCCAGTTAAAACAAATGCGTGGTCGGTTAAGACTCACCCGTGGCTTCCACATGCGGTTAGGGTTTGTGTTAGTACGATGTTGGACCACAGTAGTGTCGGACTGTTAGTAGGTCTGACCAAAGATATGCACCCCATCACAAGTGCGCATGGTGATAGGAACCAAATGGGCCCTATGGGTCTCTCTCTCTAGGTTGTCCTTAGACGAGCCCTCAATCGTTGCTTCTAGTTATCCCGGTTCTCCATACATCTGGCCAGCTTGTTGGTGCTTTGTGCTCCTGCGTCCCACATGTGTTAATGTTATACTGCACGCAACATTCTGGTGTAGCAATCTAGAGATCTCTGCAAGGTTGGCTTCAGGGTCCAGCATTCACTGCCGTATAGGAGAACAGACTCTACTGTTGCATAGATGAGTTTGATTTGACGGGTTGGAGTTCCATACACTGGCCATGCCATTCAGGGCCCTCCATGCAAGTGTCTTCCTCACTTTAAGATCTTGCTCCGTTGAGTTGACCCATGAGCCAGGTTAGTTTTCTTGGAATTCAGCTGAAGGCCAGCCTTGGTACACTACCTCCACTCTAGTCAGGAGCTCCTTGTTCCATGTGGTCGGAGAGCAGGCTGATAATCCAGGTCTGTCAAGACTTTTGCTCTCTAATTTTTATCCCACGATTTTGCAACCCATTTTTTTCACCCAGTGTCAATTATCTCTATGTCAATCCTGGGCGCTACACTTCCTCTGCCAACCTGGGGAGGGCAGCGGACTGACCTAATGCTTCCTTCTATGCATGAGTCCAAGCTGCTTCATTTCACCTGACAGGGGGGAGTTTCCGCGGCCGGACGTACCATGTGGAAGGAACACGTTATTCCAACCAGTTATTTTCCCTTCCATCAAGCGCCCCGGCTGGCCAGGGGGAGGTAGTTTAGAGACCAGGATTACTGCATGTTTTTTGTGAGGGTACCTACCCTATAGGCCGGGGACACAGGGAGAACATGCAAACCCAGAAAGGCCCTTTCACCAACCCCACCTTGGGTATGGGCACTGATGACGCGGAGGAGAGAACACGCCCCCATGAGCGCCCCCAGCGGGAATCAAACCCAGGACCTTCTAGCTGTGAGGTGTCAGCACTATACTAACTGTGCCACCGTGCCCTCAGAGTCCCCCACTCTGAGTTAAGAGTACCAGGCATTGCCATTGAGGCAGCATGCGTTATGCAAACATCCGCACCAATGGATGCTTGCACACTGTACTGTACTGTACTGTATTACTGTACTGAAATATTCAGATTGGCTCTGCCCCGTCTGCATGCCACCTAAATGAAGAGCCATCTGGCATTGAAGCATATATATTGCTGCTGAGTGAACAGACAGGGCCATTAGGCAGAGAGAGAGAGAGAGAGAGAGAGAGAGAGAGAGGGAGGGAGGACAGACGTGGGATGACGTTTTCCTTCAAAAAGTAGGATCATATGCTATTTTAAAGACAACCACCAAACCATGTTTTCCTTCCTTCCTTCCTTCCTTCCTTCCTTCCTTCCTTCCTTCCTTCCTTCCTCCGTAGCTCCAGACGACCCCTAATTAAAGTACCGAAAGTAAAAGTTGATTTCAAAATGTGTCGAAATATTGCGGTAAATGTATGAATTGTAGCCTAATTATTATCTACAAAGTAACTTGTAACTAATATATTTGTCCCTGAGATGTAGTGGAGTAAAAGTAGAAAGTATTGAAAAAATGATATCATCTCTGTCGACTGGAAAATATCGTCCAAAACTGTTCCCTTTCAGAATTCAAAAAAAAATTGTAGCAAAAGTAGCTTATTCAAATGTGTGGATCTGCTACTTCTGATGCTTTTGTGTGACGCTGCAGTATGCTCAAGTACGGGCGTTCATTAAGAAAAAGAAAAAAAAAGAAAAACACAAAACGCTAACATATGGAAATAAGAGGTTTCTGCCTGACAGCAATTATGCTCAAGTACTGTACAGTAAATGTACTTAGTTACTTGCCACTACGGGAATACACGGGAAAGAGGAGACGAAGGACGGGAATAGGAGCTGTGATGGTAATTGGTTTCCCGAGTGCTGCGTGTGCGCACTCGCGCGCGCGCATCTGTGTGTGTGTGCGTGCGTGTGTGTGTGTGTGTGTGTGTGTGTGTGTGTGTGTGTGTGTGTGTGTGTGTGTGTGTGTGTGTGTGTGTGTGTGTGTGCATGCGTGAGTGAGTGCGTGTTGTTTCCCACGAGGTCCCAGGTCATGAGACCTGAGGAAGGCTGCCACGCCAAGCGCAGGCAACGCCAGGGCACAGCATGCACCCGCATATCCAAACACAGCAAACACTGCACAGCATCCAACACAAATCCACCACCACACAATCCTAACTCCTACTATTCTCCAACCGTCTGCTGAGGATGAGACTCTCAGAGACAGGGAGACACGCACGCATGCACGCACAGTACGTTAATTATATTTTCAATGCAGGCCTTTTACTTGTAACAGAGTATTGCTATATAATATTGTGGTATTGTTAGTTGTTACTTTTACTTCATAGAAAAAATAATAAAAACTGCCTGAGAGATAGAGACAGAGACACACAGACACACAAGAGGAAGATGAAGCGATACAAAAATAAATACTACATTGATTATCCATTTGAAGTGTTTTGCTTTCATGTCCTATTGTGTGTTTAGGCTACCGTCTTATTTACTCTGTTGTTTCCTATTGTCTGTGAATCATGGTGATTTTGGCAAACTTTGAGTTTAGTCTGAAAACACAGATGTCTTACAGGAAATGAAACAAATGCGGTCGCTCCGTCCGTGTCCGTGTGCCCGCCACCTTCCCAGACCTTCAGCTTTACTTAGCGACTTCTTCAGGCTGTGCGGGGAGGGGGCGTGTCTGTGCTGCGTGGAGGAGGGCCACGTTCCATGGCGGCAAATAATGTGTGGTTCATCCCAGGACACAACTGTGAACCTCCCTTTGAAAAAGACATACAGTGCCGATCGAATCAACCCCTCTAGCCCTGGCGCTACCCCAAATCAAAAGGCCCCTGTGATTCGTGTTCACGTCACACAATCAAGAATGACACTTTTTGCGTCCGCGCGCCCAGTGAATGAACGCACCGCCAGCACTATCGCCACTGCTGCCATAGAGTTATAAGGCTGCTACTCACCAACGCTGTATCTGCTGAGTCTCCTCGCACCGAGTGCTTAAGACGCAGTGCAGTTTCTGGTATCAGTGCACGTGTAAACACCGTCCTGGGTGTGAAGAGCGAGAGATAGGGAGGCATCTGTCAGGGTGCGCTGCTGTCTCTGGGATGAGTGTTAGCTGGGGGGGGGAGGGGCTCTTTGGACCGTTACACAGACCTCTGCTCTCTCCCTGCTCTCTTCTCCAGCAGCTCCACCACTCCAGAAGTCAAAGTTTCCATTCAGACGTTCCCAAGAAGTTCAGCACTTGCTTGTCCAAGAGGGAGTCGGGAGGTGTGTGTGCGGTGTGTGTGTGTGTGTGCGGTGTGTGTGTGTGTGTGCGTGTGCGTGCGTGCATGCGTGTGTATTGTGTTCTTAATGGTTGTCTAAACAAAGAGGAAATGAGGAAATCGGACACGCTCGTTCCATTAAAATGTTCACATTCACCAAATGCTACTTCTAGGAAACTGTCCCCATGATTGGTTGTGTGGGGAAGGTTTTGGAGGCTCTGAGGTTTCCGCTAGTTGATCACTGATCACGGGATTCTTCGAAAACATCTTTGCGAGAAAATGGAAATGGTGGCTTCATGAGAAAACTTGATGGCGAGCCGAATCATTTCTCTCTCTCAAAACACAAGGGACAATCTAACGGCCCCTGGAGTAGAGCATGTTGTTCTTTTGTTTTGTTTTGTTTTCTAATCTAAGCCACAATCTAGGCCTTCATCCACATGCACACAGAAGTTCATCTTTCATCAGCGGGGGGGTTTGGCCTTGATATTGGCTCTGTGCAGCCCTGTGTCACTTTCGAACACAGTCAAACATTTTATTATTATTATTATTCCTTTTTTTTAAGCAAGAGACATGAACTTTAAACCAGAGCAGAGCTTTTGGCCGCCAAGTTCCATGTATGAGAGCGACCCGAGAGAGCCCCGGCTTCATTTACCCATCATCCCACCTGTCTATCAGTTACAGGCCTGCAGAGACCCATTATTGGGCTGCGGTCCTGGCCAGCTGAAAGGGAAGCAATAGCGCTGTAGAACCATTCAAAGTCCAACATGCATATCGTTATCACTGTCAGAGCAGAAAGCTCTTACCTCCAGTGGTGGAAAAGAACTAAGTATATTTACTTAAGTACAATGTTGAGGTATTTGTACTTTACTTGAGTATGTAAAATGTTCTGCACTTTTACTTCTACTCATTCTACATTTCAGAGACAAATATTGTAATTTTACTCCAATACAATTATTTTGTATTGGAGTAACTTTAGTTACTTGTTACTTTGTAGATTTTGATTATTATTATTACAAAACATGCAATAACCACTTCAGCCCTATACACATTTCGGCCATTTGAAAATAGCCGATCTACGAGCTCACAATGCGTCATTTTGGTCACACAAAAGCATCACAAGCTCGAAACACTGCATTTTGAGTTGGTAGATCTGCTACTTTTGCTGTTTTTTTTAAAATCCTCATAGGTAACAGTTTTGGAGGTTTCCACTCGGTCCGGGCCAGCTGAAAGGGGAAGCTCTGCGGAACCAGGTCCAGACATGGACTCTGACAGGATGACTTGGAGCTGAACTTTATTATGATTGATGCATATTCGTCCAAGGAGGAAGTTTTATCAAGGGCCTGCGAGAGGGAATCATGGTGTTTTGGGCCACGCGGTGGGTGTGACTTAGGCTAGGGGCCACCGTCCAAAATCATTAGAGAAAAATGGCCACACATTATATCATTTATTAAAAATCACACCCGTGTGAAGTGAGGGGCGCTCTTATCATCTTGCTATAGGTGATGTAATGATGATGTAAAACAAACATTAAATTCTCTTTATTGTCTCCACCAGGCCGAAGGCATAAGAGTATGTTTTGCACTCCGTCCGTCCGTCCGTGTGTCCGTCCGTCCGTGTGTGTGTGTGTCCGTCTGTGAACAGCTAATCTCCGGCACCGTTAACCCGGTCGATGTCAAATTTTGCACACACACACTCCCTGGATGCCAACGATGAACCTCTGCCCCAGAATTTCGGCCTGTTATAGCGCCACCAGGAGGCCGCTTTGTGCAAAACAAGTTTTTGGACAGTACACCTACAGATTTTGTCCAAACATCACGCAAATTGGTACACAGTCTCTCTAGAGCCATTCAACGAAACAGGTCTTTCAGATTTCTCAGACTCCATCCTGATTGGCTAAGATTGGCTTCCAAAGTTTGCAGGAGTGCTCAGTTTCAAACAAAATGCTGCAAATCATGGACACATCGTGTGATTTCCGTGAAATTGTGCACGCACATTCCCACTAGGCCGAGGAAGAAATGCCATGTGAACATTTTCAACTCAGCCTCATGGTGGCGCTATAACTCGCCGAAAAGTGTTTTTACCTCTAACTGCACGGATCTGTGGATAACTTTGTATGCCAACTCCCTAGAGTTCAAGGAAAAACCTTTGCCTGGATTTTTCACATCTCTCACATCTCGCTCTTTATAGCGCCACCAGGAGGCCGACATATGTAAAACACATTTTCTAATATTACTCCTTCAGATTTTATCCAAATTTCACGCAAATCGGTACACATGCTCTCCATAGTCATGTGATCAAGACGCGTTTGTTTGATTTATCATAATCCACCTTCATTGACTACGATTGGCTTCTAAACCTTTCAGGAGTAGCCTGCTTTGTACCCGTTTTGTACAAATTGCCACAATTACTCAACGCAGCGTCCGATTGTGGTGAAACTGTGCATGCATATTCCCACTAGGCTGAGGAAGAAATGCCACTTGACAGTTTTCAAATCAACCTCATGGTGGCGCTACAACAGGCACACACACACACACACACACACACACACACACACACACACACACGCACACACACACACACACACACACACACACACACACAAACTAAAAACAAACATTAAACCTGTATATATCAAACAAATAAAAAGGTCAAAAAGATATGACGGAAATGTCAAAGGACCTAAACCATGAATTTCAACTTTTCCACAGTTTTTTTGTTTTGTCTTCTATCCATATGAAATACCCAACTTTTAACAATCAGGCTTTCTCATCTTCTGGGGAATGTACATTGGTCTCAGAACGGGCCAACTGATTTGCTGCTACTTGTGATGTCACAGGCATCTCCCTATACAGGTATGTATAATCCCTCCCCCTCTTCAGTTCCAACTTTCCATTTAGTTTTTAGAGACTGTGCGTGTGTTCTGACAAATTGGAAAGAAGCAACACAAAAGCAGAGTAAAGTAATTAGGCCATCTGGCCCCTAAACAGAGAATACACTGTGGCAGAATCCCTGATAATTGTAATGAGTCAAAGATAGGTGGGGAGTAGATGAGGGTGGGGTAGATAAAATAATTTGCATGAAATGGCTAAATAGCGCCAACGTGCCAAATCTGATATTGCAGCTGAAAGACCTTTATAAGGCAAAGAGAAATGACTTGGACTGGGTATACCTGAGTGGTGATTTAGAATGCATGGTGTAGAATTGTAGATCCTTTAAAACAGAAATGAGGAGTATTGTATCATCCCCTGGGGAGGGGAAATTGCTTTTATGCATTCACCCAGCATGCTCAGATGGCTTTTTGATGAGCACACTCGGTGTGGTACTAGGCGTTAAGGGTCAAGTGTCCTTCTCAGGGACACCGAGAGTCAAACCTTATGAAAAGGAAGCTTTTGAAAGCATGTGGTTCGACGGTGTCTCGTGCCGGAAATAGCCCATCTACGAGCTCACAATGCATCACATCGCCAACGCCAAAGCTTATAGATTGGCTTTTTAAGGGTATAAATCACAGGGGCACCTCGTGGCGGGGACAGAATGGCATTCCGATGCACTGCCATTCCGACTACGCGGCTTCCGTGTGCGGTTAGTGTTAGTGACAGAGTTAGTAATGCAGTGAGTCGGAATGGCGAACCCCTCGCGACATGACCGCGACATGACCCGCGCACGACCTGTCAATTCCTAAGCCTCTCGCAATATGAACAGTACTAATTCAGGGCTAAGATTACCCAGGGTGAGGAAGATACCCATCGCAACACACAACAGACTGTGGTGAAACACAATAGATCATTTTATTTAAGCAGCTGACAGAAAATAGGGGCAATGAGGGCCCTGGATGACTGAGGCTTTTTTTCTGGAGCTGAGATTAGGCCTCCATGTCGACATCCATCTCACGGTTGTAAATTACTCTGGTTTCACATAATGGGGTTTTGTGTAATTGCTTATCTTGTTCGGCAGCGGAGGTGGGAGTGAATGTTGATGCCGGGTTGGCTCGAACATTAAGGAAGGCAGCCGTATATATCGTCACTGTCGGCCGGAAACCTTGTATGTCCAAAACCGTTGCTTTTCAGGAAATTTGGTGAAAAAAAGAACCTATGTTCCAACGTGAGCTCTCGTCAATGCTTTTTATTGGTTAAGTATTTATAAATAACTACAAACATGCACTTTTTCACAACGTTCTTGTGAGCTTGCAGATCGACATTTACTTTGTACTTTTTGGGACACTTGTTGCACGAAAAAGTAGCACATTAGGACAAACAAAACCTTGTATGTCCAAAACTGTTTCTTTTCAGGATTTTTTTCTTTGGGGGGCGGGGGCAGCTATTGAAGCTCTCGTTAATACTTTTTACTGGTTAAATATTTATAAAACCCCACAATCACACTTTCACTTTCAAACATTTTAAAAAATAGCCGATCCGAAATAGCCCACAGTACGCCTGCTTTTGCTACTTTTTAGTGACACTGTTGCACCAAAAGGTAGGACAAAAAACAAAACAAAAAAGTTGACATATGGAGACCGTCCAACGGCAGCATGTGTGTCTCGAGCTCCCAGCAGGCAGCATGTGGTTTGTGGTAACGCCGAAGAGGAAGAGAGAGAGAGAGAGAGAGAGAGAGAGAGAGAGAGATTATCTGTTTGTGCCAGGCCCCACATTTCTCAACGTAAACTTGGGGTTTCGGGTTACAAGACAAGGTGAGAAGGGGTTTCGTAATTCAATTCCCCTACTGGACGGACACAGAGACACAGAGACACACACACACACACACACACACACACACACACACACACACACACACACACACACACACACACACACACACACACACACACACACACACACACACACACACACACACACACACACACAGAGAGAGAGAGTTCACACCGCTGTACTCACTCACACATGAACCGGCCTTAATCAAGATTCTAATAAACAGAGCTGGTTTGTACCACGCAAAGTCAATCAGCTATATTGTTGTAAAGGTTCACGACCAGGCCAATGAAAAGACATTACTGTGGTTTCCAGTGGTGGAGGAAAGTACTCACATTGTGGACTAACTGTAAGTAAAGGTAGCAATACCACAGTGCAACTTGTTGTTACAAGTAAAAGCCCTGCTTTCATAATCTTATCGTATTTAAGTCAAAATGCAAATGTTTACTTAAAGTAGCAGAAGTAAAAGTTCCATTTCAGAATATTATCGGACAGAAATATCCATAATTATTTTACGTTTTATTTTTTATATATATTCAGGAAGGAGGTAGGTGACACAATGTCAACTAACCAGGAGAGAGTACAGTACAGTACTGTACAGTACAGTACAGGGACCCCCACACGGTAACTCTATAATTTCTCAACCGTTTCGGACACGGGGCGGTTCGCCGGAACCGGCCCGGCCCCCTGGGCGCATTCCTGGGGGTCTGGATGTTCCGGGGACCCCCACACGGTAACTCTGAAAATTCTCGCCCGTTTCGGACACGGGGCGGCTCGCCGGAACCGGGCCGGCACCCTGGGCGCGTTCCTGTGGGTCTGGAAGTTCCAGCTCCAATTTTGTCCGCTAATTTATTGGTGTCATCACTTCCAATTACACTTGTTTAATCTGTGTTCTCCTGTCTGAGTTCTCTATTCTGATCGAATAGCCTACCAATTCGATACCTTTTGTTTTGATTGGTATCCTGACCTGATAATCCATTTTCTGCCAAATGTAGAGCTGGAGACACATACAAACACTCTAGCAATGGGTACTAGAATATAGAAAATATCAGAATTTGTTGAATTTGTTGAATTTGTTGAATTAATTATTTTAACCAAAGAAAAGTAAATGGGTTAACTTTAACACATTAAAACTGGTAAAAAACAAAAAAAGCATGTCATTTTAGATTTTAAGCTTTGGGCTATTCAAAAATAGCAGATACCTACAAGCTTCGATCAACATATGCAAAGATGCATTTTTGGCAAATATTGAAAGTGAATTTTGAAGACATTTGTAGAATTTGCATCAGGTCGTAATGGATTACAGTAGTCATTCTACTCAAGTACTAGTTACTTTGCACAGCAGGTGGTTTCCAGTGAATGGCGAGGTACTTTCCTTCCATTCTGACTCACACCTCAGCTTTCATTGAGAATTTACTTTACTTCCTCGTGAATTTCCAGCATTCAGTCACTGTTGACTGTTGGTGGGACGGGATGCAGGAAACGCATGCAGGGGAAAAAGTCAAAAGAAAAACATTAAACGATGCCTCATTTGATGTGTCAGTGTGTAAACTGGTACTTTCCGAGCAACTGTCTGCTAAGTACTAGAAGCAAACAGCAGTAAATCCATATTAAAACAAGGGTAAATGAATCTGCCCACGTACATAATCATTAACAATGTAATGCAACATACTGTAAATACTGAGTAGGAGGGTCCAAACCTCAGTTTTACAGGTGTAAAGCAGTGGGTGACATTTATTTTGCGCGCTCCATCGTTTGGTAATATTCTGTGAGAAGAGAAAGGACAGATTAAATAAAGGTTAAATAGAACTCGAGGCATAAGAGTGATTGATGGCCATCTATCGAAACCTCTTATTTATTTTTCTTTATTTTTTTATCCCACGATTTTTGTAACCCATTTTTCACCCGGTGCCAATTCCCTGTACGCCACCAGGAGGCCGACTTTTGAAAAACATTCTTTTTGATATTACTCCTCCAGATTCTGTCTAGACATCCCGCAAATCGTTACACACTACCTCTATAGCCATGTGTTCAAGACGGATCTGTCCGATATTTCATATTCCATACTAATTGGTTAACATTGGCTTTCAAAGTTCGCAGGATTGGCCTGTTTTGAACAAAAAGCCTCAAATCATGAACGCAGCGTGCAATTTACACGGAATCTTTCACAGACTTTCCTACTAGGCTGAGGAATATATTCCACCCTTTTCACATTGGCCTGTTGTAGCGCCACCAACAGGTGGATTTTTGCAAAACAATTTTTTGGAACAAAATGCCTCAAATCATCCAATTGCCATCCAAGGTGTAAGAAGAAATGGCACCCTTTTCACATTGGCCTATTATAGCGCCACCAGGAGGCCACAATCTGACCTGCCCTGGTGGAGACCTGTGCCCTGAGGGGCACTTTATCTAGTTTTATACTGTAACACATCTTGTAGAAACTAGATCAGTTTGTTTCAAGTTTCAGTTTGTCCATTTACAACCTGTTGCATTTAAAGATCCTACACAGTCTCTATTGATGCATCATTTCATCTCCAAATAATTCTGTGATGTCTTCAAACACCAATCAAAATCTCAATCAAAAGAGTCTCAGCACTGTATTATTTTCTGTCATGTCGTATGTGTGTATACAAGTACTGATTTGTCTTTAAAATCATGAGTCAGACTGTTACCTCTTCAACATGAACTACAGTTTTGGTAGATTTTTGGCAGAGGTCTTCCCTGGCCACGTATCCAAGTGCAAACGCAGCAGAGTTTCTGACCACTGGAATCTGCCATCAATAACCCTCCATGAGGGTCGAGACTTCAGAAACTCGCCTTGTCTCACTTCTTGCAAGTTTTCAGCTCCGATTTCAGGCGGCCGCGACCGCAAAATGGTGCCTGATCCGTCCAGCCGCTTAGAAGTGGAAACCTGATTGTTGTTCACTGTCTTTTCTCTTCGAGCGCTTACAGAACCTCTGCCCAGCTCCAGTGGTGTGGCACGGATTCTACCTCAGAACTGAACCTTTTTGGGCTCTGCAGCAACATTCAGTCCTCCGCAGTGAAGTGAAAAATGGGCGAACGGTTTTGGTGCACATTTTTTCTCAATGTTCCTGCCTTCAGCGTAATCCTCAGGGATACATTGTGTCTGACCCAAGGCCAAGGCCTTGTCCGTGGCTTTCTGTGTAAAAGCCCTGTGTAATCGGGGCAAAGGTCAACTGCAGGGGAGATTGCAACAGTCCAAATCACACTGCAAGTGTGTTCAATTGTCTGTTATTTATCATGCTGCACCATATTACTAACAGCAAATGATTTTTTTTTAACACTCATCTTTTACAATCTCTAATAACAACCTAAAACATGAACCTTTTTCATGACAACCTTTGGTCATGAACATGGCGTCATGACTAAAATATCTAAAAACACATAGACACATTAAAACAAAAAGTGTTCCTTGTGTCCTAAACATCATTAAAATAAGATCTGGATACAAAAGGGGTGAAGTGGCCCTTTAACTCCCAAGAAAATAGCTGACCTAACAAGCTGACAACGACGCGTTTTGGCAGGTCGGCCATTTCTGGCGTGCATTTCCGTGCAGTATCAATTGCCTGTTATAGGGAATGGATAATGTCATCCGTTTTTACACGGAAAGTCCTGTGTCCAACCAATTACACTCTGATTTACAGAGGATACAGCAGTGGTTCCCAAGCTTTTAAGCTCAAGACCCAAAATGTGATGTCTCCTCGGCACCTAAACTGAAATTGTGTGTGTGTGTGTGTGTGTGTGTGTGTGTGTGTGTGTGTGTGTGTGTGTGTGTGTGTGTGTGTGTGTGTGTGCGCGTGTGTGTGTTTGTGTTGACTTTTGAAAAACAATTTTTTTGATATTACTCCTCCAGATTCTGTCCAAAAATCCCGCAAATCGTTACACACTATCTCTATAGTCATGTGTTCTAGACAGATCTGTCCGATATTTCATATTCCATCCTAATTGGCTAACTTTGACTTTCAAAGTTTGCAGGATTGGCCCATTTTGAACAAAAAGCCTCCAATCATGAACGTGACCCACGTGACATTTACGTGACCCACCCTTTTCACATTGGCCTGTTATAGCGCCACCAACAGGTGGATTTTTGCAAAACACATTTTTGGAACAAAATGCCTCAAATCATCCAATTGCCATCCAAGGTGTAATAAGAAATGGCACCCTAGATAAAAATGGCACTTTATCTAGTTTATTTCTGAAGCATTTTTGAGAATCTTTTGAAATAATAATGAACTGGACCCACAAATGGGACTCCCAGGTCCCCCCCCCCCCCCCCCCCCCTGATATGCTCTATAAACCTTTAGCTGGGACCCAAAATTACAGATCTACAAGCTCATAACCCACCGCGAAGTGACGCATTGTTTTAATGGATTAATACAAAATTAAAAACTAAATCAAGGAAACAAAAACACAAGGGGGATATTTACTCGCGACCCATAAAAAAAAACAGTCCGTGACCCACAATTTGGTCCCGACCCAGAGTTTGGGAACCCGGTGTTCAGCGGTGTTCAGCGGGCCGGTCCAACTCGGCAAAAGGTGCATGTGTCCCTTGCCATATCCTCAGGCTAACACATCTGCCAGTTAGCTGGGGTCAGAAGGATGAAATAATGCTTCACATATGACTCCCAAAATCATAATTCATCTCGACAGCCGCATTCTCGCATTAAAGCCTACAAGAATTCCTTTAATTTAACGGTCTGGGAACACTTCTCTTGGTACCATTACGTAGCATTGTGGGAATGAACCAATATTGGGAGAAAACATTTTGGGAAACATTTTTGCTGGCGTTCGAAAGCTGCTCTTCGGGTTTACGGGTAAGTGTTTGGTGGAGTTTTGGCTAAATAAAATTCATTCAAGTTGTACGGCGATGATGTTATGAAGTCATATATGCCTTTGGGGGATATGGTTCTGTTCTTGTTTCGTCTTCTCATGTCTTCTATTATTCTATATTCTCTGGGAGTAATGCTAACTTAATTCATGGACTCATCACCCAACGTTTTGTTACCTTGTATAGTTCGACTATATTTCACAAGCGACACTGTGGTACTATACGGTGTAATAAATTAGGCTCAGGGTAATGCATTAAGACCTGAGGCCGATTCTACATTATGCCTTCTAAATCAGTGGTTGTCAAACGTTTTTGTGCAAAGCTCACAGCGTGGAACAAAGTGACACGTGTTCTCTTCTCCACGTCATCAGTGCACGCCCATACCCTAGGTGGGGTTGGCGAAAAGGCCTGTCTAGTGTCTATGTGGAGTTTCCATGTTCTCCATGTGTCCCCATAGGTATAGGTACCCTCACAAAAAACATGTAGTTGCGAACGCAGTGAGCATTTACTATGAGACCCAGCAGATCATGTCTGTCTGTGTGTGTGTGTGTCTGTCACGCTGTAACACCACCCGCCCACCACCAGAGGGCGCAGCTGTATCACACACAAAAACACACACACATGCACGCACACACACACACACACACAAGCGCGCACGCACGCACGCACGCACGCACGCACGCACGCACGCACGCACACACACACAAAACTTAACTTAAAAAAAACTTAACTTAAAAAAAAACTTAACTTAAAAAAAAACTTAAAAAGGAAAAACGCACACACACACAACTTAACTTAAAAAAAACTTAACTTAAAAAAAAACTTAACTTAAAAAAAAACTTAACTTAAAAAAAAATGTAAAAGGAAAAACTTTAAAAAGAAAAACTTAAAAAAAACTTAACTTAAAAAAACTTAACTTAAAAAAAATCTTAAAAAAAACAAAAAAAAGAGAACTTAAAAAAAACCTTAAAAAATTACGTAATTTATTCTAATTGTTGTTTTTGCAATTTACGAGCTGCGTTCGCTTCCCGCGTTCGCGCGTCTTACTTGTAATCCTGGTCTCTAAACTGGCTCCCCCTGGTCAGCCGGGGTGCCTGATGGAGGAGAAAGGAACTGGTTGGAATAACGTGGTGGTCCTTCCACGTACTACTGTGGAATCTGGAAATCATAATTCTATCCATAATGTGTGCTACTGTGCTCATAGCATATGGTGATCTGTTTAGTTGGTCAGACTAGCTGGCTGGCTTAATTGGGGTCTGTCTTTGATATTCAAGGACCACCTGGGGACAGGGGTTGTTTTTACTGTGCCTTTTGTTTGAGTCCTGAGATCCTGACTCACACCTAGGGCAATCAAATGCTAAATAATTTACAATTTACAATTTAGGCATTTAGCAGACGCTCTTAATCCAGAGCGACTTACAATAGGCAAGAACAAAAAGCATGGGAATACATCACATATGTAACAAAATGCATTTATCGCGAAACATGCGTAAGCTAAGACCGTGACTAGAACATATCTATATAATGACTAAACATGGGTTCAAAGTGGCCACTCAACAAATGGCTGATCAATGCGTAAGCTGGGGTTGACTTCAGGGGAACAGTGAACACGCCTCTATTCTCACCTCTTGTAAACTGTACTTAATGTCATGCAATTGAATGTAACCAGTTCAGTCAGTTGGCCAGTCACTACCTGGTGGCTGGTCAAGGCCAGCCAGGCCTATGCTATGCTATGCTGTGTACTTCGAAATAAACATCAAGGAACATCTTACTCTGTCTGCTGCCGTCTCACAATTATCTCCGCTCTCCCGTTATGGTTAAGTATTTTTGTATGGTCTCGTGTCATAAGATACGACAGATGGTGCCGAAACCCGGGACCTTCATGGTGTTTACGCCAGTTAGGAGAAGAACCAGTTGGCTTTTTTATTCAGTCTAATCAGCGAGTTTTTGTGAGAGACGACAACGACGTGTTCCAGCGGATCGAAGAGGAGGATGTCGACGGACCACCGCGATGAGGAGTGTTGCGCAGCGGCGACGTGCGTCACTGTCCAGCCAGTGCACGGGGTGGACAGAGGAGCGGTCGGCGAAGGGCGGACAGCCACACGGGGGCCTTCGATCGTCAACTCTACGCGGGGGACGGCGAGCAGGGGAGCGATGCAGCACGGCACGGGGACGCCAGCGGAGGTCCACGACGGGGTGAGGCGACCACTCGACGCTTGGCGCGGCGGTTTCCACTTTCGGGAGTTCATTTCGAGGTGGACAGGAGGACGGTGTCGACCAGCGGCCGTGTAGTATGCGGTGTACTGATCACACATTGCACGCACGACACGTGCCGAAGAAGGACACATCTCCGTGGCGGCGGTGGCTTGGCTTTCCATGGCCGACTGACGACACAAGCTGAGGGCCTTCACGGACCTGAGCAGGGGTCTGTGATGAAGATGTTGCCTTTTCTTTCTCGTTTTCCCATCTCTGTTGTTTTAGAGCTGGGAGGGGGGGGGATGATGGGATGATGAGAGTTTGCTTCGAGAGCTTTCAGCGAAAACAGCGGTGAACATTTTCTCAACTTGATCCGTGGCTGAAGCGAACTTTGAGGTAACGGAATGCAGAATACAGAAGAATTTCCTTTGTCCGTACAGAGAAAAGATGGACTTTCCTTCTCTCTGTTTTCAAAATTGTGCGTCGTGTTTGTTTCAACATGAATTAATAGGCCTCAAGTTGGTATGTTTTGTCGTATAATTAGGTAAGTTGGTTCATAAGTAGCCTAATTGTGAATCAAATAGGTGTTTTCCTCGAGACGTGAAGAGAGTATTAATTAGTTAAATATTGCTTAAACTCTGGCCTGTTAATGTATTTCTTATTATTGGTCAGGGTAAGTCCGGAAGACTTATTTTGATTTTGGTCCTGTGAAACTCCAAAGAGAGAGTTTCATGTGATTTGGTGTGTATGTTCTATATACCTTAGTGGAGCAGAGTTTTATTTAAAGCATTATAAACGTATAGATATGTTATGGCACGTCCTAAATTTCCTGAAAGCGGCAATGTCTTGTTTAAACGTCAGCTAATTGTAACTTACTAATCATTTTCCATTATTCATTGTTTAAGATTACTTGTCAGGATAGTGATTAAATTGGCAGCCGAATACAGTGTTTAGGTGAGTTTCATGTGATCTGGTATTTGTAACACTGTAATGGAAATCATTTATGACGAGTTGTGTAATCTTAAATGTCTGTGTTTGAAAACCATGTTGGGGGAAATTCTGTACTGTAATGCCGTTATTCTGATGTCTTGAATGTATTGTTAAGCTGAGGATCAAGGGGGGTGGTAACTGGTAAGAATTATGGTTCCATATTTTTTTATATGACATATATGTCATAAGGGGGGTTATGTGGAATCTGGAAATCATAATTCTATCCATAATGTGTGCTACTGTGCTCATAGCATATGGTGATCTGTTTAGTTGGTCAGACTAGCTGGCTGGCTTAATTGGGGTCTGTCTTTGATATTCAAGGACCACCTGGGGACAGGGGTTGTTTTTACTGTGCCTTTTGTTTGAGTCCTGAGATCCTGACTCACACCTAGGGCAATCAAATGCTAAACATGGGTTCAAAGTGGCCACTCAACAAATGGCTGATCAATGCGTAAGCTGGGGTTGACTTCAGGGGAACAGTGAACACGCCTCTATTCTCACCTCTTGTAAACTGTACTTAATGTCATGCAATTGAATGTAACCAGTTCAGTCAGTTGGCCAGTCACTACCTGGTGGCTGGTCAAGGCCAGCCAGGCCTATGCTATGCTGTGTACTTCGAAATAAACATCAAGGAACATCTTACTCTGTCTGCTGCCGTCTCACAATTATCTCCGCTCTCCCGTTATGGTTAAGTATTTTTGTATGGTCTCGTGTCATAAGATACGACACTACGTCCTATACCGGAGGAACTCCCCCTGTCAGGTGAGAAGAAGCAGCCTGCTCACTGCACACCTCATGCATTGAAGGAAGTATGAGCTCAGTTCAGGGCTCTCAGTAGCACCCCAGTATTACAGTTTAGGTAATTGGCACCCGTTTTGTCCAACCCCTTTGGTCACCACAAAAGGGGTTACAAAATTGTGGAATAATAAAAAAAAAACTAAAATAACACTGATACCTCCCCCGGATTGAATGAGTTAACAATATGCCAACATTATAAACTTCAAATCTTATGCAGTGTCCAAACACAACTATTTGTACCTTTCAATGTCCATCTTGTCCTTTCAGTGGTGGAAAAAGTATTCACATTTATTACTTATGTAAAAGTTAATACTGTCAATACTAGTCAATACTGCAATCCAGAAATATTCTGTTGTCGGGAATTCAAAATGTAGGCTGCTTGAGTAAAAGTACAAAAGTATTTGGCAACAAAATGTACTTAAAGTATCAAAAGTAAAAGTACTCATTATGCAGAATGTCCCATTTCAAGTTTTCAAATGTATACAAATCTTTTGAAAATAGCCGATAAACAAGCTCACAATGTGACACATTGTGAGGTTGTAGATTGGCTATTTTCAAATGGCCTAAATGTAGGCCCTATATACTATAGGCCTACAGCTGAAGTGGTTAATGTATGTTTTGTAATATTAATCAAAATCAAAGTATAATTAGTAAAGTTTTGAAACAAATTAATGTATTTTCAAATAAATGAAATTGGAATTACTCAAGTAAAGTATAGGCTACATACACTGTACCTCAAAATTGTACTTAAGTACAGTACTTAAGTAAATGTACTTAGTTACTTCCCACCACTGCCTTTTGGAAAGCTATATAAGTTTACGGTTGGTAACTATGAGTAGCAAAATTTGGTATGCATGAAAGCCTTAAACACTCACTCATTGCAGCGATTACAGAGTTCTTTATAAATGGCTTCTTCTTATACGATACTTGGGTCTGCAGTCTGCAGAGAATAGTCTGCTGTTGGTAGAGACGTGAGCTTCTGTTTCCAGCCTCTAGATCTTGCAGCTAATAAGTTCCATATTCCAAAAAGGGTTATGTCAAAATAACAAACCAAACAAAGTCAGTCTGTGACTGCAGCATTATGGTGTTGGTTTTCAAAGTGGGGTCCCTTCATGGAATCTTTAACATTTTGTGCAAATCTATATAGTCTTTTAAAGTGAACCTTTTTTTACTCAAATATGTGCTTCCTGGGGGGGAAGGGGGGGATCCCTGGCAAAACATATTTTTGGATGGGGTCAATTCGGGGGTCCTTGACATGAAAAAAGTTTGAGAACCAC
The DNA here is from genome assembly GCF_951216825.1 of Electrona antarctica. Taxonomy (NCBI): domain Eukaryota; kingdom Metazoa; phylum Chordata; class Actinopteri; order Myctophiformes; family Myctophidae; genus Electrona; species Electrona antarctica. The sequence goes on along the minus strand of NC_136794.1, from coordinate 37,315,213 downwards.
TGCATTATGGTGACCAACTATGCTGTCTTTATTATATTCAGAGTTGTTTGACACATTTTAATGTGTAGATTTAATTATCTTGGTCTCACCAGCTTGTGCCCTGAGCCTATATAAAACTAGGGCTACTATAATCCATTACTCTGTCGATTACCATTGCTTGCTTAAAGATGCTCATTTAGTTTGTTAATTAATAAAAAAATATATTGTTGCTGTCGGGCAGAAACCTCTCATATTTTAACCATATTGTTCACTTTATTCGTTTGTTAATGGCCTACTTTAGCATACTACAGCGTCACACAAAAAGGCAAATATGAATATTTTGGGGGGACGCAACATGAACAGTTTGGGAAACATTGTTCTAGACAGCAAGCCTCTGATACAGAGCCACACACTGTAAGCAAAATAAAGAAATAAAACTAAAATCACAGAACTCGCCCTTTTAACCCATTTAAGCCCTAACCACACCAAAGGGTCAAGACGGTTTTAGCGTTGTCCCTGCGGTGTGATACGTCTTGTTGCACGTTGACCCACGTTGACCCTAGTGATTCAACGCATGGAATTCAATGGCCCAAACCACACCAAAGGGTCAAGACGGTTTTAGCGTTAACTCCTTGCAACCGTTAGGACCCAAGGAGTTGCATGTTGACCCTTTGGTGTGGTTAGGGCTTTTGACCTGAGGACGATTCTAAAAAAATTGGCTTCTAAATCAGAGTTTTCTGAAAGACGTAATGTATAATGTAACATACATTATGTATACGCTACCTATATGTACGCATCCACTATCCAGTTTATGTAGGTAATGGGTATATGTACATAATAATACACATACATAAACCACTTAATACTGAGAATTTCCAATGTTAAATTGTTGTTTGTGAGAGGATCACAATGGAATCAAAGTATTTGACTTTGTTGTGTTTATCCTTGAACTGCTGTAACCTTCTGTGTGTGCGTGTGCGTGCGTGCGTGCGTGCGTGCGTGCGTGCGTGCGTGCGTGCGTGCGTGCGTGCTTTGCTAAACTAAACTAACCTAAAAGTATGGTGTAGAACTCTACCTACTGTACTACGTGGTTATGCCGTATGTGCTGTAGGTGATAGATTGCATGCACAAAGAAGAAGGAAAAAAAGGAAAAAAATAAAGAAAAACTAACAAGATAAAGGTGCTGTACAAAATGTTATATTGTTCCTGAAATGGCTGTACAATAAGTTTGTACTGAAAGTTTTATTGTGTGTTATATGGCTGCCCGAGATTCATTTATAGAGTAAGTCCCTGAGTCAGCTATTCATTTCGGTCGTACATCTTCTCCAAACTCCCATTCTGTGCAGTAATTTATTTCTTCATGTGAGAGGTCAATCTCAGTTCATATTCTATTAAAAATAAAATAAATAAAAGAATACAAATGGCCATGCCTAAAGGACAAATGGGTGGATAGGGATATGTTGACCTTTCTTTTCTTTTTCTTTTCTTTTTTCCAGCCACTGTTGAGACATACAGTAAATTTTATCCTAACACAGATGAGGTTCAATGAATCAACACGATATGTTATAGCACCCCTGAAAGGGGCCATATAATACCTCTTACTGAAAAGTTTATTGCAGTACAGTATTAGACAGATGTTGGACAATCATTTATACAACAACTCCCAGTGTTGGCTATTAATTCTAGTTGTACATCTTCAGAAAAAAAAACGGGAACCGTCAGCCTTGGACCTACGAAAAGTGCATAAATGCCAGGGAAGTAGTCACAGCGCATTAATGCTAAGCTTTTAAATAATTAAACTTGTGTGCTTTGGATGCCGAAACAAAGAAACTTTCACTTTGCATTGCGCAGAGTGTGAAAAGATCTTGAGAACCTCTCTCCTGGCTGACATGACAAACGGTCCGTGTGATGTCTACTGTTGCGGATAATACATTCGCTGCCTGTGCATTTTCTCTCCCCTCCAAGATAAGCTTGACTGGTGTCCAGGAGATGGCGGGATACAGATCCCCGCAGACCTCTGATGGAGATTGATCTTGGCGCGTGCTTTCAGAGACGCGCCATGGGATTACGACTCTGGGGTCGCGTCATTTTCGCACATATGCTCATTATTGGACTGTGTGAAGTGAACACGCACGGTCGCACGCACGCACGCACGCACGCACGCACAGCTTTTTGTATAGAAATAAAGCCACTTTTCCTGTCAGTTGAGGCAGTGTTCCTGTATGTCTTGGATTATGGGGACATAATCTATAGACATGCAGCAGCATCCTTAAATCCCTAGACTCTGTTCATCACTCATCGATTTGATTTATTACAGGTGATAGCTATGGTACTCACCATTGTATCATATAACACGGTTGGATGGTCCTCCCTGACAGAGAGACGAGAACTGCATTGGCACCTGTTCTTGTATAAAGCTATACTTGGAGATTGTCCTAAATACATCTCATCCTTCCTGAAATGGGACTCCGAACCCTACCACACCCGGTCAAGTAATTTCCCCAAATTGGCCTGGGCCATGGCTCAGTGGTCCAGGCACCTTGGCTGGTAATCCAGTCTGGCAGTGTGCCGCGGGTTCGACTCCCGATCCCGACAGCCTTTACTGCATGTCTTCCCCCCATCTCTCTCCCCATTTCCTGTCAGCCTACTGTCTGTCCCTCCATAAAAAAAATAAAAATAAAGGCGGAAAAAATAAATAAAAATAAAAATAAAGTAATTTCCCCAGATTCAAGGTACCAAAAGTTAACCCTGAACTAGGTAAATCTGCCTTTAGCTTCTGTGGCCCAAATACATGGAACGACCTACAAAAGACATTAAAATGTACCACATTGGTACCCTTGCATCGTTTTAAAACCTTGGTGGGCATACAGACCCCCACAATATGTACAGTAACTGCTTTTAGATCATTTTTAAATTTGTTTTAGCTTGTCTTAGTTTTAGATTTGTATTTGTAAACCTATGTAATTCACATATACCTTTTGTTTTTCTTTTAATGATCTTCTGATGTATTGTGATGTTTTTTTTGGGGGGGGGGGTTACACTGAAAATGAGTTTGATTACTCAGTGTAATTTTGAGAATAAATACAACTTGAATGAATATGAGACCCTGAGAGCTATTAGACCCATGTCAACACAAAACCTTACAGCTATTTTTAATACCTGCCTGATTAATGAGAGAGTGCCTGACTCCTGGAAAGGTGCCCTCATTTACAGGACACCAAAAAAAGACAATAATCCAGATGATCCGTCCACCTGGCGTGACATCTCCTTACTCCCCACCATATACAAAGTCTTTATGAATTCCTCCACTGGTCCGGGCTGGAGGTGAAACACACAAAATGTGCCGTGCTCCACGAACGCCGCAGCGGCAGCAACCGAAGGTACAAGGCCAAGAAAGACAAGCCTCCCTCCTTCCTAATTATGGGACAACCCATCAGGGTGTACGCCCGTAATGAGACTTACCCATACCTGGGCCGTAAGTTCAACATCGCTGGTGAGTGGGGGGAGCAAGTCGAGGAGCTCACTAGAGAGTTTCACCGTCGACTCTACCTGATCGATCTGTCCCCCCTCCCTATAGTCATGAAGCTCGAGGCTGTGAGAGAAGTGGCCCTGGTGAAGATACGACACCTATTTGTCAATGTACACATCCCACAACATGCACTGAGAGACATGACAAATAGAACTGTCCAGCTGGCCAGAAAATGGGTTGGCCTAAACTCACACTCCACACGAGACATACTCTTCCTTTCATATGGCGAAGGGGGGCTGGGGGTCCCAAATGTAGAGTGGATTTATGCAGCAACAAGACAAGGATGGCACGTCAGAGAAATGGCCAGGGCATCCATCACTCCTACTGGACCTGCGCAGGAGGAAGGTACCCCTGGCTGCTGCAGACCAGAATTACTTCCTGGGCTTTAGGAGGAAAGACTCTGGGAAACTGGACTCACAAGCCAAGGGCTTCGGGGTCTGGTCTGATTGGCCAAATGTCAACGACCTCTGCCATCGGACAGGAGTACAGCTAAAATGGGCAAAAAACAACAAAAATGTGCCCATCTCTGATGGATTCATTACAGACTCCAGCGTGGTAGTGGAGGCTACCCTCGCCTCACCCACCAGGGAGGGGACACTAGACTACAGGAAGAAATGGCAAGAAGGGTTCTGCTTAGCACGAAGTAGACTGAAGCCAAAGAACATTGGCGTGGCCTTCGACTGCAGGGAAAGTTGGCCTGTGTTGATTATTCAGCTGATCAATGATGATGTACAAAAATGCTGCTATTTGGGAGGATGTTTTAAAATTCACCATCAAAGCAAGACTGCAAGTATTACCAACCAAGTACAATCTGTCAATCTGGTATCCTGACACCCACACTCCACTCTGTAGAAACCATCATGATTCTGAACAACACCTAGAATCCATCGCACACATAACACATGGATGTAGTGCATACAAAAATGTGTATATTGCTCGCCATGACCGGATTGTTGACCTAGTGTCTGATGCAGTTAAAAAAGATGTGCCATCTAGCACTGCAATGTATAAACATTTAAGAGTGTTACCAGATTGGTTTAGCTGTGCATGCGATGTCTTTGCTAACATCCCAAATACACCTGATGTTGTCTTTGTTGACACCAGTCACAAGGAGGTCCTGATTCTGGGCTGTGTCTTTGATTTGTACATGGACCAGGCATTCCAAGATAAACATTCTAAGTACCAACCATTACTTGGAAGTATAACAAACCTGGGGTATCGCTGTAGATTTGCCATACTGATATTCGGAAGCCTGGGCCATGTGCTTAAACTGACCATGAGTGGCCTAAGAATAGCTGGCATGACAAAGAGTAAAGCCAAACAACTTGCCAAATACTGTTCTGTTTCAGCTGTTATAAGCAGCTTGTCTGTGTGGAGGAGGAGGTGCCATGTATATCCTTAAGTGAACATGAACTGTCAACCCTGTTATATTTGTTTCCTTGTAAAATGAATTGTAATTTGTGGATTCAAATAAAGAACTAAAATGTGTGCATGTGTGTGCGTGTGCGTGTGTGTGCGTGTGTGACTGTGTGTGTGTGTGTGTGTGTGCGTAAGTGCGTGCGTGCGTGCGTGTGTGAGTTTTACAACTCAACGTCACAAAGACCAAAGACATGTTCATTGATTTTCGTCGATGTCCACTTGCTCCTCAGAGCAGTGTTATTGATGGCCAGTCAGTGGAGTTTGTAACTAATTACAAATATCTCGGGACCATATATAGACAATCGTCTCAACACTGAAATGGTGTGTAAGAAAGGCCAGCAGCGCCTCTTCTGTCTAAGGAAGTTGGCCAAATTTCAGGTCGACAAATCACTGATGATTTTATTGTATAGATCCTTCATTGAGTCTGTCCTCACCTTTGCTGCCATTTGCTGGTATGGTAACATCGGTGTCAGACAGAAAAATGCCTTTAACGGGGTTGTTAGCAAAATTGTGGGGGAAAAATGCAGCTGTCTGAGTCATATATATGATGAGCAGGTGCTAAAAATAGCATCATGTATTAGAGCAGACAGCTCTCACCCCCTATACCGGGAATATGAATTCCTGCCATCCGGCCAATGGTTAAAGACCCCTGTTACTAAAACCAACAGGTACAAATTCTCATTTATACCTACCTCCATCCAAGCCATCAGGCCCGGTTCTTCCTACAGGCCGACGAAGCAGCGGCTTCGAGCGCCATGGGGGGGGGCGCCAAAAAAAAAAAAATCCTGCTTGGGGCGCCAGATTGCTCAGGACCGGCCCTGCGAGCCATCAACAAGGGAAGCAGGAGGAGGTACTGTAGATGTAGTTACACTCGGTGCACTTTAGCTCTAGTTGCACTTCATATTTAATGCAACATCTGTATCTTGTGATAATGTATACGTATGTCTGTTGTTGTTATGTATGTTCTACTGTTTGTAATGTCTTTGAGAGCTTTTATTATCTGCTGTAAAACGAAGTGCCCAGTTTGGGACATATGAATAAACTTGACCTTGACCGTGACCTTGAATGATGGATGGGGAAGGATCAACATATGGAATAGGGCGAGGTCGGGTGCATGCATCCGCCTGGGTGGCTGACTGCTGGACGAGTGCTGCTGCATGTTGCATGGGGGGGGTCAGATCAACATATGGAATGAATTCTGTACTGGCCATATATGGGGCGTGTCTTGAGTGTACAGGGTTTGATAACGGTTTTGGACATACAAGGTTTCTACCCGACAGAGACGATATGCTAGCATACAGATTTTAATGTTTTATCATTATTTATCGTAATTTATGGTCGAGTATGAGTATTGCTAAATTACTTTATCAGAATAACTGGCCACATTATGAACGTCGTCGTAACTTTTATGCTGCCGCTGCTCCTCTGCGAGTATAAAACGAGACATGTCAACACGGTTTTTGTTTTCAAACTTTCTTTGAGGTGAGATATGTTCATCTATACTGCAGAGTTGTAGCGGAAACAGTGATATACTGCACTGTTTGGCTGTATAAACTGACAGCACAGAGATGGTGTACCTCCATGCAAACTGGCTGAAATGCGATTAGAAAGGAAGTGTAGTTGTATTTCACTGGAGGTCACTGCCAAATAATTGGGTGTTATTGTGCTCTGGAGAGCAGCCATTTCACATTAGCTTCTTATATTGACGGGAAGGAAAATGCCGTATTTCATATTGGAAAAGGTTCCTTGGTCTGAAATGAATGCTTGGGATTTACAAAATTGTGGCATAATAATAATTACAAAAAAAGATTTCTGCGCAACAGCATAGTATACACTATACAGTATATATAATTGTATTTCCATTTAATTCGTTAAAGTTGCCATGCACGATTTCCCCTCATCTATTCTAGAGTTTGCTTCGCTGTTGCCGGTTTCATGAGTTAGCAGGACGTTGACTTGGAGCAACTCTTGCTCATCATGCATGGGAAAGAATTCCGTTGCAAATGGCAGTTCCTCCGTTTTGCAAAAGCACTAAATGTGAATGGCTTCATAGATTTAGCCTTGGAGCCATTTGTGGTGTCAACTCTGACAGCTTACGCTCAGGGGTTTTCCCTGATGTCCGTCAAATGTCTCCGCACACCACCGTGGCATACGAAGCACGTCCGGAATCCCTGAGTGGGTCTCCCCGCAGCCTGTCACCATATCACTCTAATTAAGTCTGCACTCAGTAAAAGGACTTAATGGATCAAGGTTCAGAGGGGATGGAAAGCGCTGAAATACAGTATGCCTTTAGGATCAACCTTGGGCAGCTCCAAGGGGAGAGGCAACAGCGTCGCTAATTCCACCTCTGGAAAGTTCAAAGCCGAAATGAGCGCATGCACAAGACACTGCACGCACGTCTACCGTGCGTGCACAATGCACACCGCTTTTCCCCTCATCCCTGCAGGAGCTGTGGTCTCTCCTCCAGCTGTGTCTGTGTGTGTCTGAGGGCTGGGTGCGCTGCAAGTGCATCCAACAAAATGTAAGAAGACACAAAGCACTCCCTCCTCCTAGACCCCCCCCTCCCCCCCTGGGGGGAACGGCGGATGACTTGGCTGAGCCTCGGAACCCGTGACACACCCTGCTGACGGGTCATTCAGTCCCAGCTCCCCGGCTACACATCAGACAGATGCTCGGGAGTAGCGTGTGTGGCTGTGCGCGTGTGTTGTCGTGCCGGAGTGCACGTGTGTGTGCGTGTCTTATTTGCTGCGAGGTTGCGTGACCCCGCCGGTCTGTAGAGGCCGTTTGCTTCCGGCTATAAGCAGCACAGCGAGTGAACCCTGAACGCAGGGAGGGTTGTGATTCATATGTCTATGACAGAATGTGCGGTTTTTGATCGCTGAGAAAAAGGAAGAGGTTGCTCCTAGGTTGCAGCGGGTTGGGATCTGCTTCTATGCTGTGAACAGACGTTCTTTTGTTTGACTTCTTTGGACTTGTACGTCCCTATTTTGGGCATATTTATCCAAACATTTCCTACAAGGCAGACCTTCAAGCGTGAACGCGATGTGAACTTAGATAGATCGGGCTATTTTCACGATTTGTCGAAGGACAAAGTATATCATCATCACTGTTGGGGTGGAAAGCCTCATAAGTCCAAAACAGTTACTATTCAGGATTAAAATTCTAAAACGGCAAAAGGGCAGCAAATCGACAAGCTTGAAACGCTTTGTGCCGCGTTTCAAGCTTGTGGATCTGCTACCCTTTTGATGCTTTTGTGTGACGCTGTAGTATGATGAAGTAGGGCATTCATTTATGAATTATATGGAGATAAGAGGTTTCTGACCTGACCAACAGCAACGATATAATGAAGGGCTTAATTGGTTAATTGTCGCACAGAGTCTGAGTCTCTCACAGTCACAGCGTCTAGTGTGTGTTTATCAGATAAGTTATATCCCAGGGTTCCAAAAGCCTTTGCTTCTGGTGGTTAATCAGCTGCACTGGGATGCTTTGCATTCTCTTTTTACTTCCCCCCATGCAACAAACCGCTGTGACTGATTGAGTTTTCCACAGACGAGGGGGGAGTCCAGCGAAAAACTGCTGCACAGGCACTTCACAGCGACCTCCGCTTAAAGACACCTGTCGCCACGTATAAAATCAATGCCGTTGAAGTTACACGCGAGCAGCAGTGTCTAGTTAGCGCATGGCTCCGTTTTGTTGGGGTGACACTTTAGCATGCTCTGCTCTTTTATGTGTGGAGCCGTGGCGGCTATAGCAGCATTGAAATACGGGGTCACAATAAGTTCCATGTGTGCCCAGTGTCATGACAGCATATGAATCTCAGAGTCAAAGGCACCACTTTGAAGTTAAATGTTCAACTTCAGGGTGGAATTGGGCAGGCTAGGGAAGAGGGGGCGGGTGTATGTAAAATGAGACAGGTCACACTCTCTCTCACACTCACACACACACACACACACACACACACACACACACACACGGTACGTTAATTATATTTTCAATGCAGGCCACACACACACACACACACACACACACACACACACACACACACACACACACACACACACACACACACACACACACACACACACACACACACACACACACACACACACACACACACACACACACACACACACACACACTAGCTTTTTCCTAGGTTTCCCACACTTTGTGAAGTTTACAGATGTTTATGAACGAAATCAGCCAAGAATATCTTCCTGTATTTTTGTCCCAGTGGATATACCTTTAGAACAGATTGTACCAGTACTCTGGGATCCTTGGACAGAACTCTGGATGGTGCTGGTAGTTATATTGTTTTTCTATCTTTTTTGCAATTTATGCATCTTTTGAATTATTTTATTTTGTTTACCTCCGGAAGACATTAAAAAAACCTGGCATTCTGCATTACAGCTTGTAGATCAGCGGCAAGCTCAAAAGCTTGCGGATCAGCTACTTTTTTATCCCACGATTTTGTAACCCATTTTTTCACCCAGGCCCCTTTTCCACCGGTTGGTTCCCAATGGGAACCGGGTTCCGTTCTTTTTGGTTCTTAATCCATGAGCCGCCAGAGCTCATGGAACGTTAATTATTATTGAGTGGGCAAAACCATACCTACATTAGATTGTTATCACCATGACACTTCCCCAATTGATTACTTACACGAAGACAACGATTTACATTTTTTTTAAATGCAAATGAGGCATTGTGTAGCAAAATATGCAAAATAATAGAAAATATGAAAAAGCTATTGATCCTATAAACAATTTAACACATTTTGTGCCCAAGACATCCACAGACGTCCTATGAATTACCGCATGTAGTGCCCAGGACATCTGTGGACGTCTTGGGAACCAACCGGTGGAAAGGGGCCCCAGTGCCAATTGCCTAAGCTGTAATCCTGGGCGCTACTTTCCCTCTGCCAACCTGGGGAGATCCCTGAACTGAGCGCATGCTTCCTTCAATGCATTAATTCAGTGACCAGGCTTGCTTCTTATCACCTGACAGAGGGGAGTTTCCCCGGTAGGACGTAGTGCGTGCGTGGAACGAACACGTTATTCGAACCAGTTCCTTTCCCCTCCATCAGGCCTGCTGACCAGGGGGTGGCAGTATAGAGACCAGGATTACGGCATGTATTTTTGTGAAGGTATACCTACCCTGGGGACACAGGGACAACATGCAGAAAGGCCCTTTCACCAATCCCACGTAGGGTATGGGCACTGCAGATCTGCTACTTGATGCTTTTGTGTGACGCTGTAGTATGATCAAGTAGAGTTTTAATAACACACAAATTCCTTGAAGTATAGCGCATCATCCAAAAACAATGGGGGTTTGGAAAGTACATTAAAATAATAATGGACCATGACTGATCCGAGTTTGGTTAATGTGATGATGCAATATGAAGATGCAAGACTATAATAACCACAAAAGCGGTGCAAATACAAACCAAAACACAATTCAAGCAAACTGTAACAACAATGGCAGATGGAAAACCCAACCCGGTCATGACAACCTTTATAAGTCAAAGCCAAGCATGCAGTGTGAAATGATGTAAGCAGTATAGAGACCAGGATTACGGCATGTATTTTTGTGAAGGTATACCTACCCTAGGGGACACAGGGACAACATGCAGAAAGGCCCTTTCACCACGTATATCTGCAGATCTGCTACTTGATGCTTTTGTGTGACGCTGTAGTATGATCAAGTAGGGCGTTAATTTACGGAAGAAAAAAAAACACACAAAAAGTTAAAATATGGTGATACGAAGTTCCTCCCCGACAGCGACGACATGATTGTTTCATTGTGTTCCGCAACACATTACGCAGCACCCAAACGTCCTGATGGGTAACTGGCTTTTTACTATAGCGTATAGATGATGAAGGAGCTGACACGGAAACGACCGGTGCTCGAGGGGGGAACTCCCACGGATGAAAGAGCCGATAACTCTTCCACTTCGCTTGGACACGTTCCCATATCGCCTCTCACGGTCTGATAGATGCCCCGGCGCACAAAGCACATCATTCCCGGAGCGTGTGCCAGACCACGGGAGCCACACAAGCTCCTCCAATCAAACGTATACCTCGTGGCGTCTTCCCCCTGCGCTAACAAAGCCCAGACAGATAAGTCAGCGTTTAGCATTAGCGTCGCCATACAGTAGAGCCCACTGATTTAGCAGGCAATGAATGTGATTTATTCCCTTTTTTTTCCTCTCCTTTTTCTTTTTTTTTGGGGGGGGGGGGGGGGGGGGGGCTTTGGGAGGGGATTGACATCCCTAATGTGGTCGTAAGGTCTGTCAGCTCAATGGAGATAGATGCCTCCAGAAGTACGGGGGGAGAGGAGGATCTGCTCTATATGTCTTTCTCGTGCATGGAAGAGGAGTCAGAGCTCGGTATCCTGTCAGTAATCATATCTGTGACATGTCTAAGAGCTTTCAGGTGGGAGCAAAGAGTGCGATTAGCGATCACAAGATGTGCAGGACGGCCTGCGCATATTGGCTCACTGCTACACCAATGGCTCTCAAAATGTGATCCAGGTACCTTCTTGGTTCCTAGGGGGTTGTGACATAAAGAAATAAAGTTATCTGACCTCAAATTGCACCCAAAAAACCTGAACTTTGAACATTCAGTGGATTTTCTGTGGTCTGGTCTGATTAATTAGGCTCAAACAAGTGCTCTGATTTGCCTGTGGACAGTGATGCAACGGCCGATGATTGACAGGCAAAATGCCATCAGCTGGCTAAAATAAGGCGTTTTTCCATTGCATCTGAAGAAGCTTTATAGAAGCAGAAAGAAAAACACCTGGAGTGTATTTTTCTGTTAAAACCTACACTTTTGAAGGACTTTGAATGTTGTTAAAATGGTTATTAATATAAAAAAAATCACACCCGTGTGAACTGAGTGGTGTAAGGTCTTATATAGACTGATCAGCTGTGGTCTGACGTAATGAAATCACACCCGTGTGAACTGGGTGACCATAGCAACCATGCTCATTTTTTGGTACGAACAGACAGACCGACACGTAAACTAACAAAGCCAGTTGTAGGAGTGGTTTACACCACTCAAAAATAATGTCATTATACCGTGTATAAGTGTATAAATGGAACGAAATGAACCTGTATTTTTATATATTTTTTGCCTATGATGACATACCCAAAATGGAGATTCTAGTGTGGGAAACTATATGAGATGTTTTGTTTATGATATGTTGTGTCCTTTCAAGTAACAGCACTATAGTTTGTTATTATATCGAGAGATTTCAAACAACAAATTGGTCTTTTTTTTTAATAACACACAAATTCCTTGAAGTATAGCGCATCATCCAAAAACAATGGGGGTTTGGAAAGTACATTAAAATAATAATGGACCATGACTGATCCGAGTTTGGTTAATGTGATGATGCAATATGAAGATGCAAGACTATATAATAACCACAAAAGCGGTGCAAATACAAACAAAAACACAATTCAAGCATACTGTAACAACAATGGCAGATGGAAAACCCAACCCGGTCATGGCAACCTTTATAAGTCAAAGCCAAGCATGCAGTGTGAAATTATGTAAGCGCGGGCTGACTGGATTAATTACAAACAAAAGTGGCATAAGTGGTGTGGGCGGCGTGCTTGTTTGCTTTTACCATGTAGAGTCATAAGAACCAAATGTAAGGAGCAGGACGTCTCCGTCGGGTGGAAACCTCATATGTCCAAAACTGTTACTTTTCAGGATTGAAATTCAAAGATTAAGCTTGAAGTGTGTGGCTTTGCGTGTGATCAAGTAGGGTGTTTACTTAAAGGGCCACTTCACCCCTTTTGCAACCAGATCTTATTTTAATGATGTTTAGGACACAAGAAACACTTTCCTGTGGTTTGGAATGTGTAATGTGTGTTTTTAGATATTTTAATTTAGTTATGATGCCATGTTCATGACTAAAATTTGTCATGAACATGTGGTCTCACTTGCTTCCTGGACTTCAAGTCAAACCTCCATGCAGCCTCCCCCTCTCCACAAGGAGGGCAAGTGCACCAAGGCATTATGGTCATTGTAGGTATTAATCAATCCAGTCAAACCCTAGTCAAACACACAGACTTGATTATTTTTCTGGCCATAGGTGCAAATTCAAATTGTGCTACTGTTATCTACTACAAATACTACCAGTAGTAAGACACCCTGAGGGCGAGAAACAACCTCGACGCGTGTACGCATCCGCCTGGGTGACGGCAGACTGCTGCGTCAGATCAACATATGGAATTAATTCTGTACTGGCCATATATGGAGCGTGTCTTGAGTGTACACGCCGGCTGCCGGTCGTGGCGGCTGCACTAATAACTTTGGGGCAGGCCCGTCTAGAGTTTGAATGGACAGGTATCAGTCAAAAGGGAGACATCGAAAAGGGTGGGGAAGATCAACATATGGAATGTCAGAAAATGTCAGCTCCATATATGGAGATGGAGGCGTGATGTCACGAGGCATGACCATATATGGAGGCGTGAATTGATGTCAAGAGGGCGTGATGTCACAAGGCATGACCAAATATGGAGGTGTGACGTGACACACGGAAATGCAGGTTTTCATAGTAAATGCGACCTACAGTCGCAATTAACATTGAGTGACTGCAGTTTAAAATTGAGTCGACTTTCCTCTCGGTCCTGGACTGGTGATAGTTATGGTACCCACCATTGTGCACTTTATGAGAACTCAGGTTTATCATCTCTGACTGAGAGGCGAGATAAGCATTGGCACCTATTTTTATATAAAGCCATTGCTGGGATGGGACTATATCTGTTCCATGTTGGAATTGAACAATAGCACGTATCAGACCTGCTCTAGTGATTTTTTAAGGCTCAAGGTTCCTCAGGCTCAGACAGAGCCTGGCAAGACAGGCAAGACAGCTATTTCTGTCAATGGCCCAACCTCGTGGAATGAACTTCAAAACTCCTTAATTAAAACTGAGCTCCCTGCCATCCTTCGGTCAGTTCAAAGGAATGCTCCAGAACATTTTTCACCGTGATTGCTCCTGCTTCAATTGATTTATTTTACTGGTTGTTCTGCATTTACGTTCCGTAATTTATCCTGATTTATAATGTTGTGTTGATGTATTGTTTTTGACTGTATTTGTGAATTGTAACCTCAGCTACATTGAAAATGAGGGCTTGGCCTCAACTGTATTTCCGAGTATAAATAAAGGTGATGATGATGATGATGATGATGTTGATGATGATGTCTGTACTAGTCCTGTACTAGCCTCCCTCCATTGGCTTCCTGTGCGATACAGGATTGATTTCAAAGTCTTGCTTTTTGTTTTTAAATGTTTAAATGGTTTGGCACCCATTTATCTCTCCGAATTGCTGAAACCTTATGTTCCCACAAGGACCCTCAGGTCCTCTGACCAGCTTCTCCTGGTGGTGCCTAAATCAAGGCTGAAGCTCAGAGGGAACCAGACTTTAGCAGTGGCAGCTCCCAAGCTCTGGAATGAGCTGCCTCTGCACATTAAGACAAGCCCCCACCCTTCAGGTGTTTAAATCACGCCTCAAGACGTATCTTTATTCTTTGGCATTTCCAAGCATAGTATGAGCTGTTTCTGATGTTGAAAGTGACACTGTGTACTGTATGTTGTTTGTTTTTTAAATGGAGTTGTGATTTGTATTATTTTATTGTAAAGCACTTTGGTACAACTTTGTTGTTATTTAAATGTGCTATATAAATAAAGATGGTATGGTATGGTATGAAGAAGCTGGCTCCTTTCCAAGCGAAGAAACAGCAAATCTACTATAAAATATGTTGTTCAGTATATCTAACTGCTTGTATTGACTGATGAAACATTTGCCATGTTGTGCAGTAATATAGAAAAGTGTGATGCATTGCAATGCGTACGTTTGCATACGTTTGCATAAGTTTGCATACATTGCAAACGCATACGTTTGAAATGCTGTTTGAAATGTCGGAATCTGCATAGCCTACCGATGATGTCAGTGGTAGGCAGGTTGGTGCTATTTTATGATGAGCATTAGTTGAGGATCAATTATGAAGATAGGTTGAAAACGGGTGAAAGTTGTCCATTAAGTATCACATACAATCATACGTAGGCTACTAAAGTTTAGCATCACATAAAATAATACGTACTAAAGTTTGTCTTCATAACTTCCACTTGAAGCTTCCCTGGATAATTCAATCTCATTCATAAGCTTATGAATAATACACACAGGCATCAGGAAAAGTAAAAGATGAATCAGTCTCACCATAACTCTTTGCGAATAAATGAATATGCATTCCACTTCCACTTCCTATTCAAAGGATCTGAGATTTATTGGAGCAGGCAAAACACAATTGATTACTTCCACAGGTGCATGCGAGAACAAAGTAGAAGGGAGACATGGATCATGGATGTTGTTTTATGTCAGATTAAAGGATGCCTTGGGTTGCCTTCCTTTTAGGCTATACATCAGCCAGTCATACAATGTCTGGCTCAATGTCCATTATCAATTAACATTGGTGTTTAACACAGTGTTGCCATGTCTGCTTATTATAAGCGTCTTTGTTTTTCTGTAAAGTATCTTATATTCAATTGGTGGTTGTGGTTTGTGGGGCTTGTTTCTAAAGTGTAGTTGTTTGGGCTTGTTTCCTTTTAAACCTGTGGTTTGCAAACATTTTCATTTCAATGACATTTTCCCCAAAAAACTATTCCAATTGTGTCCCTTTTTTGGGAGGGAGAATTAGCTGTGTTCACTCATTCAGAGATCCAGTGCTGATATCTAGGGCCAGCAGGTCAATATGTTTATTTTAATTCTTGTTTGTCTTGGTTTGAACCTTGACCCTGACTCTACCTGTACTGCAGCCTGTTGCCTTGAATTCTCTGCTAGCTCACATGATCCTCAACATTTCCAAGTGTTGTAAAGCCCCAAAACAAGACAGGACATTGTGACACGTGCAACCTGTCCATGCTGCGTTACCATGGCACACATTTGGCGTACTCCAAAAAGGAAAGGCCGCGCTTGCCTTATTAATTACAAGGAATGCACGCTCCGAGTGCCTCTCCAAAACTCTGTTATAGCTGAAACGTATGCCATCAAGAAACCCACAAGACCATGAGAGGTGTTTGTTCTCAAGCCTGCCCATCCAGTGGTGCCTATACGCTCTGGTTTTGGGGTGACAGCCAATCTATCTGTGTAGACTTGTTTAAGTTGGAGAGGCCGTGCGGAGAAGGAATTATTTAAAAAAGGAAGGGGATGTGTAAAAATTGGGCAGAGAGAGAGAGAGAGAGAGAGAGAGAGAGAGAGAGAGAGAGAGAGAGAGAGAGAGCAGCCCTTTTTAGCCTCCGGGAGCATCGGTAGAGTAATCTGCCGAGAACACACACGTGGAACTCGCGAGCAATGAGCGCATACACTGGTTAAAGTTACTTTAGAGGGCAGTCGAGGCTCATTCTTTCCCCATTCAAATATAAAAGAGAGGAAAAAGGGTGCAGTGCAGTAGGTATTTCTTTGGTTGCGGTCCAAGCATCTTCTTCACCACAGGGAGTAAAAACAGGAGGTGGTGTTGTGGGAAAAATCTATTTGTAGCGTCGCCAAAGAATCCACCTGTAACGGTGAGCGCGGTTCAATTATGTCGAGAAGGGTATTCGCGGCACTCTCTCTTGCTATACGTGCAAAACAAAGCAGTTTGAGTTCAAATGCGGGCCGCTCGATTGTTAAATTGACTTCATTTTCACGTGATGACACATTTATGAATGGGAAAACAATTATACATGATAAAAAGCCAGACACAACCGAGGGCATAACAGAGGCACGTGAACACTATCTATCATAATGAATCATGGAATGTTTTCGTGGGGCACAAATCTCTTAGTTCAAGGGTTGTTTACATTCTAGTTCAAGTGTTGTTTACATTCTAGTGTCTTCAAACAACTAGACATGCCAAGGTGTCAAGTCTTTTTTTCTGCCCCTTTCTGCAGGTGAATAGATTGAATAGATTATATTAAATTTAAGTAATTGATTATCCAAAATAGCCAACAATAGCAGATCTACAAGCTCACAACAAGTCACATTTTGACACAAGTATTTAAGATAGGGCTTAAGTGGTTAATCAGTTTAGTTGATTATTAAAAAAAGAAATCTATTAGAATGTGTTTGCATAGATTTAAATACATAAAGGTATACATCTTAGGTGGTTCTCGTTAGGATGCCTGTCGAGCGTCTCCCTAGGGAGGTCCTCAATGCACGTATAACCGCTGGGAGAAGACCCCGGGGCAGGCCAAGGATGAGTTGGAGGGTTTATATTTATTATCTGCCGGGACCGCCTCGGGATCCCAGAGAATGAAGTTACTAATGTTGCTCTGGAGAGGGACGTCTGGAGTTCTCTGGTGAAGCTGTTGCCCCTGCCACCCAACTTGCATGTCCAAAACGTTACTTTTTTATAATTTTAAAATGTTGGAAAAAGGCTATTTTCACTACTTTTGTGTGACACTCTTGTGTGATGAAATGGGGGATTCATTTACAAACGTACAGAAAAAATATATATAATTAAAAACATGATGCAACATTTATTCACGTCAATAATCTAAAGTTATCTTCTATACGTCCTTCTGAAGTTTGAAGGACGTTTAGAAAATCGGTACCCCAACGGCAAAGGGGAGCGTAGTTATTTTTGGAGGATTTCTCTCTGCGCCGCCTATTGCGGACGGCCCAATATTCTCAAACGTCCTTGAGGATAAATATATATATAGGAACCGATGGAGCGGTGGAGGAGACAAGACATGCCTGGGGCCCATATAGTGCACCAGCGCTGAGGCTTGTAAATGACGTGGGTTGGTTGAGGCTGCCTGGTCTGAGGGGTTAGTCTGGTTACAGTGTGTGTGTGTCGGTTAGGCTCTGCATAGCGGCCACAGTGGGAACGGAGAGGAGACTGGATGTTTGGCTTGAGACAGCTGTTTCTGGGATCACTGTCGGTAGCAGAGGTGGAAACAGTAGTCAAATGTTATACGTTAAGTACAAGTATCAATAATGTAATGTAGAAATACTCTGTTACAAGTATAGAAGTTCGGAATTCAAAATGTACTTGAGTAAAAAGTAAAAGTGGCATAATAATTTACTTAAAGTACCAAAAGTAGAAAGTGTCATTAGGCAGAATGTCTCATTTCACAAGTTTTCAAATGTATAACATGTAGGTATAAAGATATTTTGAAAATAGCAGATCTATAAGCTCACAATGTGTCACATCATGACACATTGTGAGCTTATAGATCAGATATTTTCAAAAGGCCATAATGTATACAGGGCTGTGGTTAATAATGTATACTGAATACTGGACTTGAGTCAAGGCTCAGGGGCCATTGTATAGGAAGGAGGATAGCACTTGGATGGGGGGGGGGGGGGGGGGGGTGGCAGGACCAGGTGCAGGCTATTAGTGTCCATCTGGACAACATAACCCATGTCCTCCGGGCTGCGCTGGGGCGTGGCCAGCCTCAACACACAATGCCCACATTAACTTTACAATGTAACATGCCCCCCCCACCCCCCGCTTGCACATCCTTATATACACTATAAGGCTAAAGTAGTTAAATTGATTTTGATACTATATTAACCATCTAGCTGGGGACCTCCCATGGAACCCCTTCAAGGACCCCAGACCCCCGGGGGTAGGCAGTTGCAGGTGAGTTGTTCATTGCTCATTAGCCTTGACTAACCGTGCATCACCTGACTTTCCACCACGGAGGAAACTATAGCCTGGTACTCGTTCAAAACTGACCCCTTTGATCCGGTCTAAGCTACGCATGAAGAAAAAAATAATAAACCGTGGTTCCGGTTGCTGGTTCCGGTTTATCGGCACCATTTTGTTTTGGTTCCCCCAATTGCCATTTAAATGCGGAATCGAATTGTTTAGTCTCGCGCTACAAGTTGAAATAAAAGATGGATCTACATGCTCAAAACGTGAAACTTGTTTTCTACTACTGTACATGCTCACCATGTTGTGAGCATGTAGATCGGCTAATTTCACTACTTCCGAAACATTTGTCTTCTAATAGCAGATACACAAGCAAACGCATCACTTTGTGCCACAATATGAGCTTGTGAATCTGCTATTTTTGAAAAATCTTTAACATTTTGTGAAAATCTTTGAATATAATTTATATTATATTTTTAAAGCAAACATTTTTAACTCGGAACATTTTGAGATGTGGGTCCGCAACCAAATCCATATAATTGTGGGGTTCCTTGACATGAAAATGTTTTAAAACCACTGATGTAGCAACATTCATTCATTCATTCATTCATTTCCCGGGAAACTGTTAGGAGACATTTGTATAGTCGGCCTCATGTCTTAATGGATTAACCCTAGAACACTAAACACGGGTGATTTTCACCCGGACGATTATATTTTAGCAATTTTCATAATGTTGCTGATGTGTGAGGTCACGGTGGGTGGGTCTTTCAGTACCTTCATGATGCTCAGTGACATCATAGGAGGTAGGTTTGTTTCCCTGCCCACATCCCTGTTTTTGAGTGGTGTAAACCACTCCTACAACTGGCTTTGTTAGTTTACGTGTCTGTTCGTAGCAAAAAATTAGCATGGTTGCTATGGTCACCCAGTTCACCCGGGTGTGATTTCAGTTTGTTAGTTTACGTGTCTGTTCGTACCAAAAAATGAGCATGGTTGCTATGGTCACCCAGTTCACACGGGTGTGATTTCATTACGTCAGACATTACGTCAGACCACAGTTGATCAGTCTATATAAGACCTTACACCACTCAGTTCACACGGGTGTGATTTTTTTCTACAGGCAGGTGTTTGGGTGAATTTCCCCGTGTTTAGTGATAGTATGATAGAGAAAAAATCCCATCCACCCACAATGGACTTTTTTATTTTTTTATTTTTTTATTCACTGGACCAAAGGAGCTTCATTTATCATTTTTTAGGAATATTTTAAAAATAATATGCACATTTCTTTCACCAATTTTGCATTGGTATTTCATTTCAATGGTTCTCCTGAGGCGGGTTAAATCAAGCAGAGCACGACATTCAAGGTTAGGTTTAGGCTAGCTCTGGTCCATAGCTCTGGTCCACAGCCTTAAGGACTTCTCCTTAAGGCGGGTTATGTTCTCTGCTGTACTCTCGACTTCCTGTCGCCGCATGAAGACTGCACAGCCTGTCGACTTGAACTGCAATAAATAAATAACGATCTCACTACTCACCAATACAAAGACGATTTAGGCGTATAAAATGCACTTTTTGTCCAGAATTTCTTTTTTTTCACCAGAACGAAAACTCTTGTCAATGGGATTTTCTATTGACAATATTTGTAGCTGGCGCAGTGGAGTAACTAAAACATATGTTTTCTTCCAGTGAAAAAAAATCTTTTCTGGCCAAAAAGTGAATTTCATACGTGTGGTGGGGGCTCAGAGAGCGTATATGCACATCATGTTCTGTTGTGGTTCGACATGAACAAATAAACATTTTGCACTGGTGACATATATCACGGATCAAGTGATCACTTTGTTAATTGTAAGTTTATCCTTTATTAATGCTAAATAAACTAGAGTAGCATGCATGTATATTAAGTGATCCACATGAGTCATCTGAAATCTATGAAACTTGGAGTGCAGCCTAGAGTTAATGAGGCGTTCGCTGCAACTTGCCACTGAGAAATGTGATTATGAGCTCATTACGGGGGTACCTGCTGTACTTAACGTAATGTACTTGCTGAGTGATTTCTTAAATCTGATACTAATGCTTGTCTGACGGTTGATGCACTGGAAGCTTGATGTCTTTGGCACAAACATCTCCCGTGGCGTGGGCTCGGTCGCCCTCGTCAGAGCAGGTGTGTCGAGTTGACACACAGAAGTGCACAAATAGTTCCTATCTACAAACTCACAACATGTCGATGTAGATCTGCTATAGTTTCACTAAAAGTTTAGGTTTAAGGCAACTTGCGAGATAGTTTACATATACCAGCAGTTCCCAACCTTTTTCTGGATCAGGGCCAACATGAAAGTCTTGAAAGTTTGCGGCCCACCCATCTGACACAGTGTTACACGGTCAGATCAGATGGGTGGGCCGCTTGCATTATCAGAGCACGTTTGTTTCAATGCTCACTCAATCGATTGTGTTCGTGTTTGGATTCTTGGAACTAACCTAGTATACCTTTGAGTTCCTATGTATTATCTGCAGGGGCCATCGTCATGCTATCTTGTGGTGGACATTTGTCAAAATTCCATTTCTGCCACGGACATACAAAATGAGAGGTCAAATTATGTCACCAGAAACTCAAACAGCTAGCCCTGAATGACCATAACAGTCTGTAACTCTGAGAGTGTTCAAATGGAACCAAATATGGATACTTATGGGTCCATTTGGTTCCATGTGTACACTCTCAGAGTTAAAGGGACTCCTCCATAAATTTGACATTTAAAATCAAACCTAAAAACAACCGAGAGCCAATGCAGTCAAGCTAAAACGGGAGTAATATGTTCTCTCATCATAGACACAGATGATCATTGGTTGAATTCATTTGTAGCTCGCCGAACCAAACTTCAACATGCTGTTCGAAACCTGTGTTTTGTTGCTGTAGAAAAATATTATACTACTACTGTTTTGACCGTGATGGAGGTGTGACTTTCACTATTGCATGTGCGGAATTGCCAATCCGTGCTATTTCACCGTGTTCGGGTGAGATCGGGATTGACATTATTTACAATTTTGTGCGATTGGGTTACAACTCGGTCGGGGCTGAGTCGGCTCTACCAAACATCGCAACATTCGACACGGCAACTCGTGTCTATCGTGGCTCAAGTTCGGTAGAGACCAGTTGATGGAAATAAAATTCCGGCGACCCCAAGGATCGTATTAATGGATAAAAATAAATTATATCTATTCTGTAATGCTAATTAGAAAGGACTGTAAATATATATATATCTTCAATAACCCAGCAGGGAGACCAAATACCGTGCTGTATTTACCTTAAAAATGAGTGAGTAGCCCTTTAAATCTTGAATGACAGTCACTCTACCATAAAAAATAGAAGGATACCTTAAAAACGAATTGGAGACAGACGAAATAAAGTTCTGAGAGGAAGTTTAAGGTTTTAACTGTAATTTTTAGTAGGTAATAAAGTCAATTTACATAGAGAATGTGCTACATGGTTCAGATAATAATAATAATAGTACAATACATCACTATAATTTAGAGTATTCAATTGTTCCAATATGGATCCGAACTGCCCCTCTTCACAGCATCTTCCTGGCTTATACTGCATCTGACGTCAGTTGTTGATAAACGTTCATTGGCTGGTAAATAGTTCATTTCCGCAATATCCACGGTGGTGCTCGTTGTCGAGCCCTCATTGGACCAACACATGGATGATGAGACTGGTATCGTGACACCTTCCTCAAGCCGGGAGAGCGTGGACGCTGGCGTTGCCAGGCAACCTGTTGATAACTTTCCCTGCACTGTGAACTTTCGACAGCGAGAAATGCTCCTTCTCACTAGGCATCAAGGCCACACTGATATCGAAGCAGCTGCATGTAGACTCAAATCAAAACAGCACACTACAGTATGGTGAATTTACTTGACTGGGGACAGACATTATGGAGACCGAATAAGGAGTCAACAAGATATATGATATTAAATCTGAGATGATTAGGCACGTGGATGGTGACATGACATAAATAGGATAAGGAGAACAACCCGGAGTAAACAGGCAGTAGGCTAAGAGTAAAATGATGATAAAAGGGCAAGATGACCAAATATGACCTATATGGAACACGGTCTGGGCCCAAAGTTCTATATGTGTTGACCAACAGAATATGATGGAATGGCCAACTTGACATGACGTGTAAACAACATGTCAGAATGTATCTATCAACTCCGCCCTTTGTTTACAAACAATGTCAAGGTGGCAACAAAATAAACCTAATTAAAAATGGGAAAAGGTAAATTTATAATTTATGGAATTTAGGATGTCCGAATGTGGAAAAAAAATAAAACAATTAAAACCTATTTTTTTTTAATAAAAAATAATAATAGAAGCATAAGCTAAGCAACTAGCAACAAAATAATTATATAAATGTACCTAATAATTGAACAAGGTGTTGTAATGTAGAAAACCTCAAATGACTTTCCCTATACCACAACAATAGAACTGATTATTGATTGAATGGTGGATCTGAAAAATGAGAATGATTAAGAAAATAGGAAAGATAGAAGGGGGGAGAAAGATGTGCATGAGATTACAGCTAAAAATGGGATTGGGTGATGAACAAATTGGGATGGTCATCTAAATATCTACATTGAGGTAAGGGGCATTGAACCTAAGGTAAACAGAAAAATACCATGTCATGTTCCACCCAAAAATGGGTCTTTATAAAATTAATGACCGAAACAACCTAAAATTTGGAGCCAAAGGTCAAATGGACCACAGGACCTGCATCGACATGGGGGCTTCGTCAGCCAGGTGCACTAATCACATTCCTTCAGATCACATCAGTGGGTCACATTTCAGAGCTCTCAAACAGCAAACGACAGTAAACTTAAGAGAGGCTATCCTTATGACAGGTAGAAGTTAGTGAAAAGTCAAAAAATTTAGTCTAGGGTCCTGTGGAAACCTTACTAACATTATCACCCACAAAGGTGGGTTCTCGTAGCCAACAGGCCTGGATACAAGTCCATAGGATCTATGTCCATGTATCCTCAAAATAATTTAGACAAAACTCACATGAGATGGTATATTCCTCATTCCCTCAATTCAATACTTCCTGAGTCCTCGTCGGTCCTAATGGGGAGGCATATACACCAGTTCCTGGAGAATGGATGAACAGAGAAAGAAAGGGGAAAAAAATTAAAACATGTTTTGGAGATATGAACTGGGACATATGTGGAAGAATTATTGAATTCAGAATGGTAACTTAACTATGGGATAATGGCAATGGAATGCCACAGCAGATGTTTGGTTCTGACTTCTTTGACTACCTGCGATATGAATATCAGAGGAGAGAAAGGAGAGAAAAATACTTTGGCCAAGGCCCAATATTAATATCAAATCAATAACATCAATAAAATAAGTTGCATTAAATGATGGAGACAGTGGATGTCCATGGTAAAAAAATGGGAAAACACCCTAAAACTGAGAGTGTCAAAAACGGTATAAAATTAACCTTGAGTGTCATGAATGGACTAAATTTAACCTTAAGTTGGGAAGGCTGCGTTCCCGATTGGAATGCACCCAAAACTGGGAGGGATGGTGATTAGATAGCTGTTTATATAACAAAGAAGCAAGTGTTCTCAAAACATAAAAACAAATGAAGAAAATAAGAAATGGAAGGACAATGGGTGAAGGGGGGAGGGGGTGGGGGGAAACAAAAAAACTGTACGAGTATGAGTGTGGTTGGTGCAAAAATAAAAATAATGATTGAATCAGGGTAATAAAAAATTAAAATAAAATAACCATTAGAGGCATGGTGAAATAAAATTAACCTTAAAGGCATGGTGAGGTAGAAAACATACCCAATAATCAAAATGAATAATGAACTGAGGCTGGGTTTCCAGTACTCACTATCACTGGGAAATACAGTACTCAAGGCTGAGGTTCAGAGAAAACAAGAGAGTGCACTATGACCAGCATATCACTCACCTCGATCCTCTGAAACCCCGCCCTTCACGTCTACACCAGTGATAGTGGCCAGGAAATCCTGTGGGTGAACCATAAAGAAAACAAAATATCAGAATTATACAGGGAAAAATATCAGGTGAGAATGTATAATGACAATGTAACTGGGTGTTTAAAAAATGAAATAAAAAAAATACAATACTTGAGGGTTTACTGTGTAGTTTGGTAGGCAGAATTCCATATAGGAAAACTATAACACATTGGTGAGACAGGTTAAATAGGGGCAAAAACATGACTAATAAATGATACATTTTGATAAATTTGATTGATAATAAGGATAATATATTTGTACTTAAGAGAGAGAGAGAGAGAGACCCAACGTTCTCACAGTATGCATTTCACAGAGATTAACCCTAGAGGGAGGATACTTAGAGAGGCAGGGAGAGAAAGAGAAAGATATCTCAAAGTATTCTAATTCTTTTCTATATTTTTTATATTCAATTGTTTTAATTGCAATGATTGATCCGTTAACACAGGAAATTACAGCTGATGATGACAAAAATAAACGCACAAGTCTATTTTGCCCTGCATTGCACTGGACTTTAAGACTATCATGCATAATATGGCATGGCAAATGCAACACGGACAGAAATAAACAAAAAAAGTAGGTCATCACTCCTCAAAAAACACATGTATGCAAATGTACTTATCAAATACGCTATTAATGACGTAGCTAATGTCGCGTATAAGACGCCAAAAAAGAAATTGTGAGATCACAAGTTCTACCTGTCAGAGCCTTAAGTTACTCATTCCAAGCAGAGAGAGATTTAAAGTACAAAAATAAATCATTAAAATAAATAAAGACCGGTATGAAAGTATTCAAATGAAAGAAATTAAAATGGGCTCCATAATCTCCCTCCTGTAGTAAAAAGAGAGGAGAATGTACTTTAAAAAAATGAATGGAAAGAACAGTGTGATCTGTTCACTTTGGAAAATGGTGAAATGTTCCTTTAAGGGGGAACAATGTAAAAGGGAGAATAACTAAGAGTTTATACTGTTTGAGGGTCACGGTCAAGCTAAAATAAAAAATAAAACGTCTTCTACTCCCATATATCTTGGCCGAGAATGCAAGAGAGAGACGGAGAAAGACAGGTATCGGCATTAACTCCTGTACTGCAGTGGATCAGGAATGTGCCAAAAAAAGTTTGAAAATAGGAGAAGTATAGTAAAATCCAGATTAAAGCGAGGTACCGTCGCTCTGAAAATATAATAAGATAGAAATGTAGAAAGATGACCTATGTGACTCCTGTTAGCAGGGGAAAAAAATTAAATAAATTGGACAACATAAATTAGGAATAAATATAAGTAAAAATTAATAAATATAGGGAAAATAACTTCTGTCTTGAATTGTAAAACAACAAACAATTTAGTGTATAGTACCAGGATATCAGCAATTTCGACTTTGGACCCTTCCTGGCACATAATAATTTAGTTTAAGTGTTCAGGGCATTCTGCGATATATCTCCTATAATTAACCCACCCTGACGCTTATGGACAAGCACGTACATACACACGTTGCACACACATCATGGCATGGATTCACACACACTGAGACAGGGAGGGAGAGAAAGAGACAGACCCAGCGTTATCCCCGTAAATCTCACCTGGAGGGAGGACAGACAGAGACAGACCGTTCTCACCGTGCATTTCACATATGGAGGGAGAATAGAGAGAGACAGACATATGTCAGAGACATATGTCACTCACACCATGTATTTCACATATAGAGGGAGGACAGAGAGAAAGAGACTGTTCTCACACTGTGCATTTCACATGAGAGATATTACGCAGATAGACAGACAGGGCTGCTCTTTCAGGCATACAGACACAAAATAGGATACACTGAAATTTGTACCTAATGTTACATGTAATATTATGAAAAATATCCAGATGTAATCTTAAGGCAATGATAAAAAATTTAAATGCAGTAAAAACTGTAAAAATAACTATTCCTAATACACTTCTGAAGTTGTAAAACAAGATGGCGTTCCCACAGCACAGACTGGGAGGGGGACACGCACGCACACACGCACACTGAGACTGCACTGACATGCATTACAAAGTAAGCGCACGGCACACGGGAGTGGAATGGGAGACACAAAACAAATGTAGATAAGAAAAGCGTAAATTAAAACAGTCGGACAGGGAAAAAATCGCCTCAGCTGAGGAGGGGAACGAGATAAATGAATCATAATAATCATTAAACTATCTAGTAAAAAGCAAAAGCTACGCTCTGCCACAGCGCTAAATTAAAAAATAAGAATATAAGACAAAAAGGGAAAAAGGTGTGTGGAGGGGGAGAGGGAACAGACGTCATATCTGACGTGGCCATGATAGCTCCGTCACATAATTAGTCTGCTTTTATTTACTAAAGGCGTAAATAATTTCCATGATGTAAGTACTATATGCAGCACATTTTCTCTGTAAATCGATTCCTACCTTATATCGTTGTTCACGTCGAAGGAGTCAAGATGGAGAGCAGCTCTTCAAACGAGGCAACAAAAAAAATGTCTAATTAAAAAAGAATTATGACGGGTAAAAAAAATGGGGGAAAAAAACTGTAAATTTGGGAAAAAAACTGATTCTTTTTTCTGTCCCCCTGTCTAGTGATTAACACTTGCAGGGTTCTGAATCCGGCTCGATCGACCAATTGATGGAAATAAAATTCCGGCGACCCCAAGGATCGTATTAATGGATAAAAATAAATTATATCTATTCTGTAATGCTAATTAGAAAGGACTGTAAATATATATATATCTTCAATAACCCAGCAGGGAGACCAAATACCGTGCTGTATTTACCTTAAAAATGAGTGAGTAGCCCTTTAAATCTTGAATGACAGTCACTCTACCATAAAAAATAGAAGGATACCTTAAAAACGAATTGGAGACAGACGAAATAAAGTTCTGAGAGGAAGTTTAAGGTTTTAACTGTAATTTTTAGTAGGTAATAAAGTCAATTTACATAGAGAATGTGCTACATGGTTCAGATAATAATAATAATAGTACAATACATCACTATAATTTAGAGTATTCAATTGTTCCAATATGGATCCGAACTGCCCCTCTTCACAGCATCTTCCTGGCTTATACTGCATCTGACGTCAGTTGTTGATAAACGTTCATTGGCTGGTAAATAGTTCATTTCCGCAATATCCACGGTGGTGCTCGTTGTCGAGCCCTCATTGGACCAACACATGGATGATGAGACTGGTATCGTGACACCTTCCTCAAGCCGGGAGAGCGTGGACGCTGGCGTTGCCAGGCAACCTGTTGATAACTTTCCCTGCACTGTGAACTTTCGACAGCGAGAAATGCTCCTTCTCACTAGGCATCAAGGCCACACTGATATCGAAGCAGCTGCATGTAGACTCAAATCAAAACAGCACACTACAGTATGGTGAATTTACTTGACTGGGGACAGACATTATGGAGACCGAATAAGGAGTCAACAAGATATATGATATTAAATCTGAGATGATTAGGCACGTGGATGGTGACATGACATAAATAGGATAAGGAGAACAACCCGGAGTAAACAGGCAGTAGGCTAAGAGTAAAATGATGATAAAAGGGCAAGATGACCAAATATGACCTATATGGAACACGGTCTGGGCCCAAAGTTCTATATGTGTTGACCAACAGAATATGATGGAATGGCCAACTTGACATGACGTGTAAACAACATGTCAGAATGTATCTATCACCAGTGTCGTGCACAGATAGACACTAGGGGGTGCTAGAGCACCCCCTGCCCTTTTGGCAATGTGCCCTTTTGAACCCCCTTTTTTTTTTTTTGTACACTGTACAGTCTGTGGACCATGGTGACATTGATCAATTCTTGATAAAAAAGCTTCTAGTATATTATTTAGGCCCCAAAATCTATAAATCTCACACTATTATGGCAACCGGCCGGTTCCACTCGCTGCACAAGGTGCCCTTTTTTCACTTGAGCACCTGCCCCTCTAAATGTCTGTGCACGCCACTGGTAGAGACCCTCCGTCACAGTCTATGGGGAGGATTTCAGTCTAATATAGACATTTTGGGGTTTTCTAGCCTTGTACAGTATAGGCACGGAAATGTCAATCCGTGCTATTTCACCGTGTTTGGGTGAGACCGGGTTGCCAGAAAACAGTTTTTCAACATAATGAGTTTTCCACTTGGCAAAGAGGATTTTGTGACACCGTGGCCTGTTTCTGCATGAGCATCCAGGTCACCGACTGACTCCTGCCATTGGCCTACATGTGATTTAATTAGGTCCTGATGAAACAGATGGTACACTGAAAACATTCCCACGAGTTGGACAATAGCTGCTATATTTGGGAATTATTTTGAATTAAGGCCCCAAAATTGCATTTGATGGTCACAAGAATTGGGATAATTGGATATAAAGCATGCAGAACATTAAAGGACAACTTCACCACTTTTCAACCTATCTTCATATAATATAGGTCCTCACTAATAATCATGATAAAATGGCACATATTTGTTCTACTCAGTCTGTGTCTCATATGAGGGCTGTGGGCAGTTCAGAAACCCGTCCACCAGTGACATCATCATTAGGCAGAATTATTTTTTAAACAAGATTTTTTTAAACAACAAACTAGATTTGTATTATCGTGAGAACGATGGCTTCCATTTTCGCATTGCAACTTTTCAGGACTAGAAAGCCTGCAGTTTCTATTAGCTTGGATTCCCCATCGATGATGTCACTGGTGGACGGGTTTCTGAACTGCCCACAGCCCTCCTACTGTATGAGACCAAAAAAAATTGTGCCATTTTATCATAATTATTTACTTACTTACTCTTACTCATCCCATGGCCTAGTATAGGGGGCCGTAGGGGTGTCATGGTGGAGGCTTGGGCAGTCAGGGATCTCCAGCGCTCTCGGTCCTCAGCTGTGCGTAGCAGGGTCTGGAAGCTGCAGCCAGTCCATTCCTTGATGTTGTCCATCCAGGACTTTCTCTGCCTGCCTCTTCTCCGCTTCCCCTCTACTGTCACCTGGAGGATGGTCTTTGACAGTGAAGTATGCCTTGTGACATATAGGCCAGTTTGCGACACTTTACTGTTGAGAGTAGAGGCTCCTGTTCTCCAACATGGGTGGTGACTGTCTGTCTAACGTAGTCGTTTGTCCGGTGTTCTTCATATGATATGTGTATAGCATCCTTCTGTAGCACTTGTTCTCAAAGGCCTGTATTCTGCACTCAGTGTCCGCTGTGAGTGTCCAGCTCTCACAACCATACAGTAGGGTGGAGAGTACAAGTGACTTGTACAGCCTAACCTTCACTGGGAAGCTGATGGTGTTGCTTCTCCAGACTCTGGCCAGTCTTGTCATGGCTGATGTCGCTATATGCCGATTCTTGTTTTAATCTCCTTAGTGGAGCTGCCATCCTGACTCACAAAAGACCCAAGGTATTTGAAGTCCTTTACAACTTCCAGGGTTTGCCTGTTCATTATGATGTTGGTTGGTGGTGGGTTCCTGGAGTTCGGCTTCGCTTTTTCCCATAAGGTTGATGTCATCTGCAAAGCGGAGGTCGGAGATGGGTCTTCCTCCGATGGATATGGAGGTGTGGAACTCCTGAAGTGCCTCATCCATGATGTTCTCTAAGAAGACATTGAATAAGACAGGGGAGAGGAGACAGCCTTGACGGACACCGATTGTTGTTTTAAAAAGTTCTCCCATGGTGCCAGTTAATAAGAACTGCACTGCTTGAGTTTGTGTAGAGTGATTGAATGACCTGTATGAGGTTATTGTCAAAGTTGTAATTTCTGAGAACCTGCCACAACCCTTCATGTCAAACACGGGCAGGCTTTTTTGAAGTCGATGAAGTTGTGAAATAGGTTGTGTTGGTGCTGAAGGTGCTTCTCAATCAGTAATCGGATGTTGAAGATCTGCTCGATGGTGCTCCGTTTTGGTCTGAATCCAGCTTGTTCTTCTGAAATTATTTCCTCTGCTCTTTAGTCTGTTCAGGATGATCCACAGTAATACTTTGCTTGCATGAGAGATGAGGCTGATAGTTCTGTAGTTATGGCACTGTCTTGAGTTTCCTTTCTTGGGGATGGGGATAATGTCCCACCTGTATCTGTCTAGTCTAGTGCATGGGTCAGTTCCTTTACTTTCCCTCTTTGGGAGGCTGTGTATTGGTGTTGGTCTTGTCCCAGTATAGTAAACTTGTCGCTCCCACCCTGGGGCAAGTCAGTGGGTAGCGCGTTCGTTATCAATGTTTTTCCGGGCCTCGACCGATCCGGCATGTATGAACCTGACTGTTTTTCCATCATGACATTTCAGTAGGCAATTAAACTTGATGGTGCCTATCTCCTCTCCAAGCTCTTCACCAGGGGGCCAGAGACCCCTGGCTACCCATGTCTAGTTTAGCCTGCCGGTCGAAGCAGTTTGCCGTGGTGTGGCCGCAGAAATTCCGCTACTTGGAGCCATAGACAAGAGCTGGGTGTTGGTGAGGATCAACCAGCTGTAAGCACCAGCAATACAGCTGCGACCGTATCACCCTCAAGGGTACCACTTCTCCCTTACACAGCCCATACACCATCATGATTATTAGTGAGGACCTATTATATGAAGATGGGTTGAAAAGTGGTGAAGTGGTCCTTTAAGTAACCATTGCTAGTGTGTGTGTGTGTGTGTGTGTGTGTGTGTGTGTGTGTGTGTGTGTGTGTGTGTGTGTGTGTGTGGTTTAATTAAAGGGCATGGTTTTGAGATGGACATACTGTTGTGTTATGACATTCTTTAATTATAAAAATCCCAGTGTTTGATGCTAATGAAAAAAAGGTTCCTACATTCGGACATTTAAACGGCATTCTGTTCTGTCTGGAGGCACATTTGCTTTTCTTTAGCTTGTCCACAAGATGATAGAAACAAACATAATTAACTGGGGCTTTGATGTATACGCAACACCTTGTTAAATTCTCCTAGAACCCAAGTCTCTTAAAAACAGATATTGTTTGCCATGCGTTATTCAGCGTCTTAGATTTATGGGACCCACGAAAACTCATTAAAGATGTACGTTGGTCATGTATTTCACCACAGCCCGTGACTCCAGGGGCCCGGCCTGTCAGATGATCACAATCACACAGCGTTACACAGAGACCTTTACTTGGACACGCTTTGAAAGCCAGGCAGCGGGCCCATTCAAAGCATTAGGGACTTTAAGCAACGACGGCTACGGGCCTACGGCAGTCGGCTCCGGCAACCGGAAATGGATCAGTGCTCGATACATAAACATGCTTGCCGTCGCAGCCCTTTCTACTACAGAAGAACCTACAGTACACTTACACGTAGTGTCTAACCATGTTTATTGAAATTATAGCTGTCATACATTTACACCGATTGCTCCATCACCTCTCTTATGCTGTGTAATGTGTTGGCATTTTCTGAATGAAGAAATAACACTAATACCATATGTCACATTAACCATGTTTATTAAAACGGTTTTAGAATAACACAGATTGCTCCAGCACCTTCCTCTTTCCACTGCTGATCATGTCCAGTGCATGTAAGAAATAAGCAATATCGGCAAGTTAGCTGACGCGCGATGGGGTGTTTTAAAAAAAAACACGCTGCATAGACGCGTCACCGTGGGAACCAATGTCACTGTCGCCGACGGCTGTTTGCTTAACGATTTTGACAGCTACTGCGATGGCGTCATAGCCGCCGTACGCCATCCTGAAAACCGTCGTTGCTTAAAGTCCTATTATCTCTCAGGGTGCTACAAATATACATCCTGTAAGTTCACTTAAGAAATAAAACTAGTGTTGACTAATCATTACAAGTAGCTCTTATTCTGAAGAGGAATAGGAAGTTCAGATACCGGGAGGGACTGACAGGCTGTAAACAAAGTGATGGTGGTGGTGGATAAAACACATGCTTTTAGCCAAAGTCCATATGAAAACCATGCATCTTTGACTTAAACAACTTTGGAATTATGTTAAACATGGTGGAACTAGGTGGCATTAGGTGAGTATAGTTAATTCATTGTACGTAATTGTATGTATTAAGTATCACACTGGTAAAATCATCATCAACAGGTAGGCTACAGTACAGTACTGTTACTGACAGCAAGGATGTACTTGGAACTGTTTGGCCGCCATGCCATTTCTTATAAACGTTTTAGTACATTGACCAGTGTACAAGTCAATGTCGATGTAGGCTATGTTGTGCAAATTGAATTTGTGTGACAGAAAACTGGCGTGTAAGATACAGAAGCTCTGGTGTTGCCAGATTCCGTAAGTGAAACAAGCGACGAGAAAACAAACCCAAAAGAAGCAACCAGTTTCACCATTTGAGCCCTATTACATCAGCTATTTTCAAAAAGAATCGTGAAAGCAAGCCCCCCAAATAAGGAACTACACTTCAGAAACAAGCCCAAACTAAAGCACTGCGCAACTTTGAATATTAAGCTATTGCACAGGAAAACTAGCCCAAAGTCGCTTATAATAAGCAGAACTGGCAACACTGCAAACCAGCGCTGCAGGCTACTTTGCATGGGGAAAAATAATGTTTCATCGGCCGACAGGTTTGTGCTGATTAAAAATGCTACTCTGTTGCAATCTGACAGTTTTAAATAGTCTTTGACTATAGTCTGAACAAGACTGTT
The DNA here is from genome assembly GCF_951216825.1 of Electrona antarctica. Classification (NCBI taxonomy): domain Eukaryota; kingdom Metazoa; phylum Chordata; class Actinopteri; order Myctophiformes; family Myctophidae; genus Electrona; species Electrona antarctica. Next base: position 37,282,034 of record NC_136794.1, on the reverse strand, counting down.
GGTGTTGTGGAGTCACCATATGACATACAGTTGCGGGGATATGTTTGTTTTAAAGTGATATGTTATCGATGGATTATTATATCGGGATGGGGGGGGGGGGGGGGGGGGTTGATCATGCGGTCACCCCCCCCTGCCCGGCCGTTACCGAGTTGTTCCGCCAGTGTCTGGATGTCATCTTTGCTCTGGTGAGATTAAAAACAGAGTAGTTCTGTAATCAAAACCAGCTGTGTTGGATGAACGCGCAGCGATGGGAATAAACCAGGTGAATTAAATCAAGATTAATTTGTATTCTTGCACTCGACACGTCATCACGCAGCACGTTTTTGCTCAAAGGAAGTAATACAAATTGGATTTTGATGGACTTTTGATATAAAAGTAGTGTACACAAAGATGGAAATGTTCCCATTGTTTTGGCATAGATTGTTAGGTACTGTAGCCCATATGATGACCACGGATATGCTCTAAAAGTGTGAAAAACATATTTTTCAGTTCCCTACGTCTTACTTTGTAGATTTGGATTATTATTACAAAACATACTGTACATTAACCACTTCAGCCCTATTCGGCTATTTGAAAATAGCTGCTATACAAGCTTGTAGATCTGCTTTTGACACTACTTTTACTTTTGGTACTTTAAGTACATTTTGATGCCAATACTTGATGCCAGTCCTTTTACTCAAGTAGCCTACATTCTGAATTCCGGACTTTTACTTGTAGCGGAGTAGTTTTACATTGCAGTATTGATCATTTTACTTAAGTAAAACCTTTGAGTACTTTTTCCACCACTGTCCAAACCACACAGAGACACTAATACTGTCACCCATATTACAGGTTGGGCTCTGGCTGTGGCCTTGGCACGCTGATTTGTTGCAGAGTAATGATATAGTGTCGTGGCCCAATGATCTGTACTATAAATATCTAAAACGCTGCATGCACACATGCACCCAGCATGTGTCTGGCATTTTAGAGCAGTGGTTCTCAAACTGTTTCCATGTCAAGGAGGACCCCCTCAAAATGATGTGTGTTTGGCTACAGACGCCCATCTGAAAATATCTTGTGCCAGGGACCCCCATAAGAGAATTATTCAACATTTCCCAATACTTTCTAGATTTTTCCATGTTCAAACACAGCATAGGTCTGCTTGCAGCAGCTGGCATGAAGTGGCATGCTGTGAGCTTGTATATCTGCTATTTTTTTAATAGCCAACGTATACATTTTGGATTAAGTGGTTAATATGATTGTGATGCTGTATTACAATGTTTTTTCTGGGGTCAGAATGTATTCCAAATGGAGCATGTACAAATTGTTTATACTCTCAGACAGAAAAAGTTTGACAACCACTAGAATGTTAAAAGAGACAAAGTACCTACTGTCTTGTTTGCAGTATTGTTTGTTGCACTACACAAGAGAACCAGATGAATATTTTAGAGCGTCAACGTGAACATGGAGCTTGAGCGTGCACATAAGAGAAGAATTCTGCTCTTATTTCCAGATGGTTTCTGCATATTGTATCTGTCGGGTGGAAACCTCATGTGTCCAAAACTGTTACTTTTCAGGGTTCAAAACTTCAAATTCTAAAGTAAGCTAGCAAAACAAGTAGCAGCTCGAAGTGCCGCATTTTGAGCTTGTGGAACTGCAGCTACTTTTTTATTCTTTTGTGTGACGCTGTAGTATGATCCGAGTTATGAAAGAAAACACAAAGTTAGAATATGGAGATAGGAGGGTTCTGCCCTGACGGCGACGACATGTGCCCCTGGCTTTCCAACACACTGCCGTGAGGAAAACCACACACTCTGAGTGTGACAAAAGCTTTCTCTGGCATGTTTCGTTGGGGCCAGTTATCTTTAGCCTCGTGTTGCTGAAAGACAACATGTACTTAGGCGAGTACCCCGCACAGCCCAGCCCCATTTGCCCCAAACCCCTTGCCTTCGAGCCTTATTTCCAAACCTCCATACTCCGGTGTTGATTTTATCGGAACATTTTTTGGAGCTGTTTGGTGTGAAGAGCCGTACAATATTCCGGTATGGAAGAAAGGGGAAAGCGTAAACAGAAGTGGCGGGTGCCACGGAATGAGTCAAAGGGCTATTTTTGATCCATGAATGGAAGAGATATAGGAAGTAAGAAGTAGTGGGTGGAATGCAGTTGGTTTTAGCTGGCGCTTCTAACACAACATGGAACATTGGAACAGCACAGCGCTTTCTTCAGGCTGGGTATTATGGCATTTCACTGTAAATGTACCATGAGGATTTTGGCAATCTACAAGGAAACAATCCATTTAGAAAAACATTTTCTTGAAGCTGACTTGTCTGTGAATTATGAACAACAAATTATTATTATAAGGGACAAAGCCTGAAAGGGTCTTTTTGGTCCCTTGTTGTCTTAGCTCATGAACCGTTTGACCGTCAGTAATACAACTTCGATACACATATCGGTATGCG
>NC_136794.1:37262096-37274596 GCF_951216825.1 Electrona antarctica | reverse complement strand
TCCCGTACCCGAGAGAGGATGTGGAGCTTGAATCCGACTCTATAAATGTAATTGCGTCCCATTGGCGCTCTCCCTCTCCCGGGGGATAGTTTGGCATTGTGGGCGGGATGTGATGCAGTTATACGGGGATGAGATTTCCATTCAGCGATCCTGTCAGAACAGACATAACTGTACTGCTCTTGGCACGTCCTGTGCTTCCAGATAAGAGTTCAAAAGATTGCTGGAGCTGTGCGTTTTCTTCTGAGGAGGCGAAGTTGGAAGATCCATGCACAACTTCATGTGTGTGTGTGCGCGTGCTATAGTGATGTGTGCGTGCGTGCGTGCGTGCATGCGTGCGTGCGTGCGTGCGTGCGTGCATGTATGCGTGCGTGAGCTGAGCTATGGGACCCCCAACTGTAAATCTGCGAACTCTACAAATGCAACTAGTGACCATTTTCTTCCATCTGAACACAGTCTCTTGAGTTACAGACCTGCAAGGGTCCGTTTGGACCCCTGATGGTCCCCAGACTCCATGTTGAGAACCAGTGGCTTAAACAAAGGGGAGTCCTCCCTGGCCTAAAGGGAGATTTCGTTGACGTTGGGCAGAAACGTTTTTTCAGGCTAGACTGCCTATGTTTAAAGTTACCTTTGAAGTTGAGTTGCTTGCCATGAAAATCCACTTTAAACCGGTGTAATCGCTTGTTGTAGTGTACAAAAGTATTCCATAGCGGCGATCACAACAACAGACCGGGCAGCGCACGGCTTCTTCCTCCGGCCGATTCGCCATTGTAAACAATAGGGACTCAATTTCCCTTAATCATACTATACAGTGTCACACCAAAGCATCAAAAGAAGCAGATCTACAAGCTCAATCTTGTAGATCTGTAGAATCTGAATCCTGAAAAGTAAACAGTTTGGACATATGTATATACGTTTTTAATCTGTTACCTTACACCAGTGGTGTAAGGTAACTATAAGTACATTTACTTAAGTACTGTACTTAAGTACAATTTTGAGGTATTTCTACTTTACTTGAGTATGTCAAATTTCCAGTACTTTTATGCCTACTCCACTACATCTCAGAGGCAAAACATATTGCACTTTTACTCCTCTACATTTATTTTAAAACTTTAGTTACTAGTTACTTTGTAGAACATACAGTAACCACTTCAAGCCCTATATATACATTTTGGCTATTCGAAAATAGCTAATCTACAAGCTCACAATGCTGCACATCATGACGTATTGTGAGAAAAACACAAAAAGCAAGATGACCATTGGAGACGACATTAGACTTTTTGTGCTTCAGGGGGTCTGCGTTACCACACTATCTCTCTAAACGGTTTCCCCTGCCATGAGACCCCCTTTTGCTGTATCTGCAGATGTGTTGCCTGTCATAATATTCAGCTTCAGACTGAAGCAACTCCAGTTGAACAGTCTCTCAAGCTTCCCTCAAGTGATGAATTGTCCTTTCCCAAGTGGCAGTTAGTTATGCAAAAAGCATTGTGAAACTTCACCGCTAATGGAACAGACCAGCCGTCATGTCCTCATTCTATATTTAAACCCCCCCCTTCCTCTTTGTGTGTCACACACTGCAAAACGCTCAGTAGTGTATAGTGTGTTCATGTATCCATTCGCAACTGCAGAGGCTAAGGAACAACTCCAGATTTCCCAGTGTGCAGCCTTCCTGTCGCACATTAAACTCGGTTCCCTCCAACGTGGTCGCGGAGACAAACGGATGAGTCTCAGCGTCCGCTTTCATCTCCTGTGGATATATTTGTCCTTTGTTGTCGTAAACCCCAGACTGGGGCGGCTGCCTCCTGTGCTCCATGCAGAGCGCTACCTCTCCCCCAGCCTTGTTGTCCTCTTGACCAGGAAGCCCTGGAGACGCTGCAAAACCACACAACAAGTCACACAGCACAGCACAGCCCGGGCCCAGGCGGCCCCGGCCTGGGCTCGGCATGCAGCAAGAGCCAAAGTCAGAAAAGTGTCAAACAATGAACTGAAGGAAAACCGCAGTCTGGCGTTCCGTTGCGTTTCCGCAATATATCTCTGTCGACTGCTGAGGCCTTGGCGGAACACACAGCGGCCCTGTAAAATAGCCACTCCGGATGGGCCCTTTCACAGGACCGCAGCTCGTTGTGGCCTTTTATAAAATCTGCCTCCGGGTCGCATTGCTGTTAACTGTGATCCAGCTTAAACCCGAGGAGGGCAAATCACGCTGTAGGATTTGAGCTGCAATGGTGCAGCCCCCCCTCCCTCAAAGTTCAGGGAGAAATCCATCCAAATGGTAAAATAAGTAATATGGCATTGTGTGTTCAAAAGCAAATCTATCAAAGTTTAAAGGATCTAATGTGGTTTCCATTACATTCTGTGTTTGTGTTACTGTGGGGGTGAGGGGGTGGGTTGGGGGGGACGGAGGTCTGACTATAATATCACTGCTGAACCTTCATATCCCCACGTTCGTTCTGCTCGCTCCAAATGCAACCCACATACAATAGATGTGGTGCTCTGTGAAAGCTAAAACCCACCATTTGTGGTAATTGCTGCAGAGCAGCTCACTGTATATACGCCGTGATAATATTTTCTAACTCAACAAACAAGAAGATGACCAGGAATATATTCGGTTGATTTTGGGCTTATTCTTTCCCATCGGTTGGGGATTGATGCTTGAAACTTTGGCAGGTGAGAACACACATGAATGTGAGCACAAACATGCACGCCGCACACGCATATCTACGCACACTTTCACACATGGATAGTTCTCAACAGGCCTGAAAATTAACACCCGGCACTAACTGGTTCCTAAGCGGCCCGGCTAATTAGCATAGGGTAGGGTACGGTTTGGGCAGAATTTGAGAATTTGAATGCACACACACACACATAATGTACACGTGCAAGCATGCACACACATACGCATACATGTATTCACTTGCACGCAAATGCACACGTGCACACACTGGCAGTGGTTCTCAAAGTGGGGTCGAGGGGGACCCTCAGGGTTCCTTATAGGGTTCCAAATGGACCGTTACAAGTCTGTAACTATACTGTAGCTAGCTATTGGTTTGGTTCCATTTGTTCAGTCTTAGAGTTATGGGGGTCCTTGAAATGAAAATGTTTGAGAACCACTGCTTTTAGTGTGAATGTACTGTACTTGTTACAGATCTGGTTAAAAATGTTAGCAAGCAGTTGATGTCAAGACAACAATCTACTGTAGACCTGACGGGGGAGAGAGAGAGAGAGAGAGAGAGAGAGAGAGAGAGAGAGAGAGAGACAGCATCTAGCTGTAAAGCAATCGTCTTTTCATCCTCAAGATGGAACATGGCGGGACTCGGAGCGTGGCCTGCAATTCTAGTCCTTAATGGATTGGGATAATGGCATGGGCAAATCGTTCCCAGGCACTGTCTCCACTCTGCCCCAACTGAGTTCAAGATCCGGGGAGTAAATAATCCGATTTCGCCTTTCCTTTATCTCCCAGACTCCAGAGAAGAAGCGAGGGGGCTTTGAAATGCCATGTCTACTTGTCACGACCCCTTTTGTGCGCCCTCCGCCCATCTGCGGGCTTTAGACGCCATCCCCCCCCATCCAAGCGATCGCTGGCACGGCCTCAAATAAACCTGCTGGAAGTGCCAGCCTTGTTTTCCCATTTTCCTGTCGTTTTTTTTTCTCCCTTTCTTTTTTTTTCCCTTCACTTTTTTTCCTCCTTTTTTGCTTCTCTCTGTGTTTATCAGATACTGGCCTCTCCCCGAAACGGGGGTGCATGTCTCTCATGGTTATAAGTGGCAGGGTTCATGCCGAGGTTTCGTGGAAATTCACCAGGTTCTCTTACAAACTGTTGTGGTGAGGTAGGAAAAACAAAACAAAACAAAACAAAACAAAAACACACACACACACACAGTGTGTGTGTGTGTGTGTGTGTGTGTGTGTGTGTGTGTGTGTGTTTTTGTTTGTGTGTGTGTGTGTGTGTCACACACACACACACACACACACACACACACACACACACACACACACACACACACACACACACACACACACACTCTTGCGCCCTGCATCACTGGGATTCGAGCCACGCCAGGCTCTCCCCTTGGCTGTGTCAGAAACGAATGCACAACACGACGCGTAATAAGCACTTCTACTGCGTGCTAAGTTTGGGGCCCGCGGTCATGACATCTTTAAGCCGAGCAGGGGCCGTCGTGCCAAGCTCCCGATTTCATAAAGACAAATTGTGCATGTGGAAATAACTGGAGAAGCTCCGGGGGGAAGAGGAAAAAAAACGTGTTGGCAAAAAATCAAATTGTCTTGGTCGGTTGGAAATACTTGTATGTCCAAAACTGTTACTTTTCAGGATTCAAATCTATCTACAAGCTTGCAGATCTGCTGTGATGTTGTCATACATTTACGAGAAAAATACAAATACATCAGTTACAATATTATGGAGATAAGAGGTTTCTGCCCGGCAGCAACAAAATGAGCCACCCACCCAACCTCTGAAATGTTGTGGCCAGGCGCTCTGTGGGGATGTGGTAGATTCAGGGACATGCTTGGGCACTTGCTCTCATCACATCCCTGGGGGCAGCATGCTGTATAGTCAAACCCTGGCTAAAGCCACCTGCGTGTGTGAGGGGGGATGCCGTTGGGACTAGACCTGTCACAATCATTGCATGATCGCCTAATCACAATGAATGTAGGTAATCACAATTCTTTTGCACAATCGTCATAATCGTTTCCATGTTGAGAAATGTTTGTAACATTTTCCAAAGTTGTGGAAATAGCTGATCTGCGAGCTCGGCTATTTCTGCCATGAATGTATTTTTTGGGAAAATGTGAAGTTATTAAATGTATAATTTCTTTGTCATATCTGCCCTGTGCATCCTCAAAGCTTAAAAGCCAAACAGAAATGCGTTGTTCCAACGACAACGCAATTACGTCGCTAACTGCAATTACCTGACAATTAATCTTCACATAAAATGTCATAATCCTGACAGCCCTAGCTGGGACACTTCTTGAGGAAATGGAGGCAGATTCGGGATCGAATCCCTGCACGACAACGGCAGTAATGGAAGGGAGCCCCGCCCTGGCAACCGGGGAATCAAAACAGTGCAGGAGGAGACAACTTTTAAATTGCGTCCTAAGGTTTTTTTTTTAACTTGTTTTTAACTAGCACCAGGTGAATCCCAGCGTTAATCAGCTGCAGCAGTGCAAGCATTAGGCTCGGGCAAAAGAAAAATCACACACGTGTGAACTGAGTGGTGCAACTCCGTGTGGGGGTCCCCGGAACTTCCAGACCTACAGGAACGCGCCCAGGGTGCCGGCCCGGTTCCGGCAGGCCGCCCCGCGTCCGAAACAGTCGAGAAATGACAGAGTTACTGTGGGGGAATTAGCAGACAACTCTCTCTCTATCTCTCTCTCTCTCTCTCCCTCCCTCTCCTTCTCCATCTCTCATGCACACTCCACATTATTATTAGCAAGCAACAGGCAACAGTGCAACACTATCTCTCTCTCTGTTTCTAGCACAACAGCGCCACTTTTGCCCCTATTGGTACCCTAAACATAGGGACACAAGGACACAGGGACACGGGACACCACCATATTGCTGTTCCTTGGAGTGGTTGCACAACTCAAAAAGAGCTGTTCCATCAACTGTAGTTCTGGTTTCCATTTTTAAAAATGTATTCCCATTAGAGATTAGCTCTAAGTGGCCAGTCGCATTCTATCTTCTGCTAAACCTTTTAAAATTAGCCTCCTTGTAAGACACCAGTCTTAACTTGGTGCTCCTCACGAGTGCCGTACATCGAGGCCGAGGAGGAGGAGAGGGCCGGACGATAGAGAAAGAGACACTAATATATGTATGATGTACTTAGTTTTATTTAAGTACATTTTGAATTCTGGACATTTACTTGTAAAACAGAGTATTTCTATAATGCAGTATTGATATTTTTACTTAAGTAAACAATGTGAGTAATTTTTCCACCACTGATGATGAACCTTCAAAAGACCTGGACGGCCTCCAGCCACCATGAAGGGCCACTGGCCAAGTCCCTTCTGGAGACATGTGAACTCTTCCACATTTATCCGTCCTTCATTTATGAGCCTACATAACTTGTTTGTTATGGTTTTCGTAGCCTTTAAACTTACTATAAAATATCCCATGGTCTTTTATGATTCTAATAAAGTTCTAAGCCTCAAAAGGCTATTGGCGACGACGGGGGGGATGGGAGGGGGGGATATGTAAAATATGTTAAAGCTGTTTGTGTGTGTGTGTGTGTGTGTGTGTGTGTGTGCGTGCGTGCGTGCGTGCGTGCGTGCGTGCGTGCGTGCGTGCGTGCGTGCGTGCACGTCTAAATTGTGTGGTATTGAGAGCTTGCCTCGAGGGCCCCTCGGGTTCACAATGAGGTATATGCAAAATGCTATTGAATGGCATTATCCGTCTTGTTTGCGGTGACAACCTAAGGGTTGGGAAAATATTGCCTGTGATTGGCCAGTTGCCAGTTTGATTCTTTTGCGCCAGTGCGTGAGTGAGTAATGTCTTCCCATCACTCAGCGGCGGGCCGTCCTTGTATAGCTCTTGACTCACAATTCCATTCCAGGGGAGCTGTGCAGTGGGCCACAAGCAGAGGGCTGTGCTTGAGTGGACAAAAACGTACGCAGTGTTTCTCAAACGTTTTCATGTCAAGGCCGAATATATATATATAGGATAGTATAGCCCATAACATGTCTATGGTGGATTTTTATGAAACAAACACTTTGCAGATAGAAATAGGATAATTCAAGCTTTTCGTACAGCTGCAATGTTGGTGAGGTTGACATTGTTTTATACAATCAGATTTTCTTTTTCGATGTATATGGGCTGTCAATTGCAAATAACGGCTATAGTTGCCACCCTGCCATTAACTTAGAGGCAAGATGGCCGCCGTGTCATATGGTCTACAACTGCTGTGATCCTGCATGTAATGGGCACTACTCTCCCTCTGCCAACCTGGTGAGAGCCCCGAACTGCAATGCATGAAGAATCCTATTTATTTTATTTCTTTGACAATCTTTGCCCAATAACATGCCCCAAAATAGGGATGCAAGGTTGAAAGTGGTTAAATTGAAATGCCTTAGTAACAGTCACTGTTTATACTGTAGCTGTTCACTTCCATAATTACTGCCATATTGTATCTGCCATTGGACTCATCTGGCAAAACACACGTTTTCCAAACTTGTGTTCAGCCACCATGTCTTAAAAACTGTGATGTTTCACTCTGGTTGCTGATTCACTGTGTAAATGTGGAGTGAGTCAGGCCACATGAATGAAAGCAAACGACCCAGGAATGAAGTACAGTACGCGGCTTCATCGCTCCGGCCACAGGTTAAGCATGTTGCTTCTCCTTTTTCAGAGTCTTGGCCTTTTATGAGTATCGTTATTATTGTCTCCACCAAGCCGAAGGCATAGGTTGAGAGTATGTTTTGCACTCCGTGTGTGTGTATCCGTCCGTCCGTCCGTCCGTCCGTCCGTCCGTTACCAGCTAATCTCCGGCACCGTTAACCCGGTCGGTGCCAAATTTTGCACGCACACTCCCTGGATTCCAACGATGAACCTCTGCCCCAAATCTTCCAGAACGGCCTGTTATAGCGCCACCAGAAGGCCGACTTTTGAAAAACACATTTTTCGCTATTACTCCTCCAGATTCTGTCCAAATATCCCACAAATCATTACACACTATCTCTATAGTCATGTGTTCAAGACGGATCTGTCCGATATTTCATATTCCGTCAACATTGGCTTTCAAAGTTTGCAGGATTGGCCCATTTTGAACAAAAAGCCTCAAATCATGAACCCAGCGTGCAATTTACATGAACATTTACGATAGGGGCACTTTATCTAGTTGCTTTCTTTCTTGTTGTCTACACAGTAGCGCTACTTCCTTACTAAAGACAAAGTGACGCAAGGCACGCAGGCAGCTCGCCTGCAGTGGAACCATCATTTTACTGTCAGAGCCCCGAGCCCCGAGACATACCACAATCCGGGTCAGATCGTGGGTATTTTTGGGTTTACCCAAAGACCTCTACAACACACCCATCAGCACTACAGTAGGCACATGGTCATTTCGTATTTAGACACAACGAGGGCAACAGTAGAAAGAAAAGGACTACTGTGGCGTCCGGAAAATCGCAATGACAACTGCCCTGCTTGTTGGTGCCGCTTTGGGCGCACTGATGACTCTGACTGTGTTGTTCAGCGTGTTCCCTCATCTCTTGTATTACACGTGAGTTTCTGGTAATTGGCCATCACAAGTAACTCACTGTTCACCAGAGGTGAAACAGTACAGTCTGTGTTCATCCTCCGTGCGTTTCTGCACCGTCTACCTCCATTGTCTACGGTTCGCCGATCAAATGCCCCACAGCATTATGGCAGAGGGCGTTATGGGCTGGCTCCCTCTTTAAGTATGCATAATGGTGGTGGTGGGCTATTTGTCCCTCGGCTGGTGCCCATGTGGGTGGTCCTTATCTCACAAAAGTGTGACAGGAGACCCATTTTCTTTTGATTTCAACCCCCCTCTGACAGCTCGCTGCATGACCACACTCTCCCTTATTCGTATAGCTGTTCCGTCTAGCGTATATGATATACCTGGACTGCACTTAACAGCACTTATAGTGCTCGCAATGCCGGGCGAGGGTGCTGGTGGTGGTAGTGGTGGTGGTGGGGGGGGGGTTCAACAGGAGAGGGCCACCCATGATAAAGTAAAGGCTTGAGGTGATGGTGGTGCGTTAAAGTACTAAGGATGAAAGGGCTTTGCCCTCTGGTTTTGTTTTATGCTAAGCCAGGCAACACAGGATGAAACCACGTTTTGCTTTCACCTCACCCAGAACTCCCTCCTCCCTCCTGGGCTGTCCCACTCCTGTGATTTGTTGCATGGCATGCTTTGGTTCCGGGCCCCTCTCTCTCTCTCTTTCTCTTTCTTCGCCTCACCTTGCCTTCGGCCCCGTGTGCTCTCCTGTTTCACATCACCTGTTGTAAGATTCATCGCATCGCCCCGTCTACAACTGTTCTTCTGTCCTCTCTCCTTTCATCCCTCCGTCTTTCTTTTTTCCGTTTCAACTTACTCTGACTTAACTTCCTGCGTCCGCTTCCCTTTGCTTCCTCTGCATCTGTGATATCAGCGATGTTGACGGGGATACCATCAAATGCCTCTCGTCTTCCTCTCTCGGTCTAGGGTTTTCTCTTTCTCCTCCACTGCTTCTCTTCTGTGTTGTTACCTTTTCTTGGCAGCCCAGCTCCCAGGGCAGACCCATCATCATCATCATCATCATCATCATCATCATCATCCTCCCAGGCCAATCCTGACCTGCTGTTGGGGAAACGGATATCCCCCAGTAGAACACAGGCTATCATCTCTGCGTCACGGCTAATGGGAGCGTCTGAGGGGTGTTTCCAATAACAGAGGCATGACTCGGAGTTAGCTGCACGAGTTCACCGCGAGGTTGCACAGACCGCATATGGGGGGGGGGGGGGGTGATGGGGCTTGGCGGAGGGACGGTTTGGTGTGGAGGAGGCGGATGATGCATGTGTGCTCAAAGTTTCAAACACCGTAGGACAGAGGTTCTCAAAGTTGTTCGTGTCATGTATTTGGCCGCGGACCCCCATCTGACAAAATAAGTAAATAAAAAAAAATATATATATTTTTTTTTTCTTAAGTTTTCAAAGTATTTTCAACATTTCTGCACAATGTTCTAAAATAGCAGAATGTGCAAATGATCAAATTGGGAACAGTCCAAGATTGTGCAGAAGTGTCAAGTGTATGTGTCGATGTGCTATGTGTTCTGCCTGCCTGCCCATCTGGTCATGGCTCCACAGTGAGAGAGAGAGAGAGAGAGAGAGAGAGAGAGAGAGAGAGAGAGAGAGAGAGAGAGGGAGAGAGAGAGGGAGAGGGAGAGGGGGGGGGAGGGTCATATCGTCCCTGTCAGGTAGAAACCTCATATGTCCCAAAATGTAACTGTAACTGATTCAGATAAAATAAAAAAGTAGCAGATCTACAAGCTTGAGCTTTCGAGCTTGTAGATCTGCTACATTAGTGTGACGCTGTAGTATGATCAAGTGTTAATTAGCACAAAAAATAAAATAAAATATGGAGATAAGAGGATTCTGCCCAACAGCAACGATATTACATCAGTAGCCTATTGAGTTACGGACAGACAGGAGTCACAGGTACACCCCCTTCCCCCCACCCCTCTCTCTCTCTCTGGTGCTGTGATGTCCCAGGTAGCAGCTCGCCCCCACCCCTCTCTCTCTCTCTGGTGCTGTGATGTCCCAGGTAGCAGCTCGCCCCCACCCCTCTCTCTCTCTCTGGTGCTGTGATGTCCCAGGTAGCAGCTCGCCCCCACCCCTCTCTCTCTCTCTGGTGCTGTGATGTCCCAGGTAGCAGCTCGCCCCCACCCCTCTCTCTCTCTCTGGTGCTGTGATGTCCCAGGTAGCAGCTCGCCCCCACCCCTCTCTCTCTCTCTGGTGCTGTGATGTCCCAGGTAGCAGCTCGCCCCCACCCCTCTCTCTCTCTCTGGTGCTGTGATGTCCCAGGTAGCAGCTCGCCCCCACCCCTCTCTCTCTCTCTGGTGCTGTGATGTCCCAGGTAGCAGCTCGCCCCCACCCCTCTCTCTCTCTCTGGTGCTGTGATGTCCCAGGTAGCAGCTCGCCCCCACCCCTCTCTCTCTCTGGTGCTGTGATGTCCCAGGTAGCAGCTCGCCCCCACCCCTCTCTCTCTCTGGTGCTGTGATGTCCCAGGTAGCAGCTCGCCCCCACCCCTCTCTCTCTCTCTGGTGCTGTGATGTCCCAGGCGGGATTTCTTTCTACGTACGCTTTAAGACATAGACCCGCCCTTGGTGACGCCCCTCGTCTGCATCTCAAGAAAAGCAGTGCAATCAAAGCTTCTGCAGCAACACACACTACAGAAAATCATATCATGAGCACACTTACATAAACACACACTTTTGCATACACATGCACACAGGACGTAAACGTAAGCCATAGTTCACCGTCATGAATCATGTCATGATTATGATTATGTCATGCGGCGACAGATAAATGTTGGCGTTTTAATATTATTATCGCTAAATCGCTTTTCGTTCTGTGCAAACTACAACAAGTGTTCACGAGACAATTACAGTTACAAGGTTTACCTTTTATCGGGGGCGGCGACAGATAAATGTTGGCGTTTTAATATTATTATCGCTAAATCGCTAACGTTTTAATATTATTATCGCTAAGCTTATCCCTACTTCTCTCCCTACTTCCTCTACTCTTCTTCTGACAGCAGCAGCATAGCTAGCCAATCAGGAGGCAGGCGGGCCGCGTGGGCCGTCACCAAGGGCGGGTCTATGCCTTAAAGCGTACGTAGAAAGAAATCACGCATGTCCCAGGTAGCAGCTCGCCCCCCACCCCTCTCTCTCTCTCCGGTGCTGTGATGTCCCAGGTAGCAGCTCGCCCCCACCCCTCTCTCTCTGGTGCTACTGATGTCCCAGGTAGCAGCTCGCCCCCACCCCTCTCTCTCTCTCTGGTGCTGTGATGTCCCAGGTAGCAGCTCGCCCCCCACCCCTCTCTCTCTGGTGCTGTGATGTCCCAGGTAGCAGCTCGCCCCCACCCCCTCTCTCTCTCTCTGGTGCTGTGATGTCCCAGGTAGCAGCTCGCCCCCCACCCCTCTCTCTCTCCGGTGCCTGTGATGTCCCAGGTAGCAGCTCGCCCCCCACCCCTCTCTCTCTCCGGTGCTGTGATGTCCCAGGTAGCAGCTCGCCCCACCCCCTCTCTCTCTGGTGCTGTGATGTCCCAGGTAGCAGCTCGCCCCCACCCCTCTCTCTCTCTGGTGCTGTGGATGTCCAGGTAGCAGCTCGCCCCCACCCCTCTCTCTCTCCAGTGCTGTGATGTTCCCAGGTAGCAGCTCGCCCCCACCCCTCTCTCTCTCCGGTGCTGTGATGTCCCAGGTAGCAGCTCGCCCCCACCCCTCTCTCTCTCCGGTGCTGTGATGTCCCAGGTAGCAGCTCGCCCCCACCCCTCTCTCTCTCTGGTGCTGTGATGTCCCAGGTAGCAGCTCGCCCCCCACCCCTCTCTCTCTCCGGTGCTGTTGATGTCCTAGGTAGCAGCTCGCCCCCACCCCTCTCTCTCTCTGGTGCTGTGATGTCCCAGGTAGCAGCTCGCCCCCCACCCCTCTCTCTCTCTGGTGCTGTGATGTCCTAGGTAGCAGCTCGCCCCCCACCCCTCTCTCCGGTGCTGTGATGTCCCAGGTAGCAGCTCGCCCCCAGCCCTCTCTCTCTGGGGCTGTGATGTTCCAGGTAGCAGCTCGCCCCCACCCCTCTCTCTCTCTGGGGCTGTGATGTCCCAGGTAGCAGCTCGCCCCCACCCCTCTCTCTCTCTGGTGCTGTGATGTCCCAGGTAGCAGCTCGCCCCCACCCCTCTCTCTCTCTCTGGTGCTGTCCCAGGTAGCAGCTCGCCCCCACCCCTCTCTCTGGTGCTGTGATGTCCCAGGTAGCAGCTCGCCCCCACCCCTCTC